>NC_056067.1:20992222-21296481 GCF_016772045.2 Ovis aries | reverse complement strand
CGCACCTGGATAAGAGTGTCTGGCAAAGAACAGGTGATCAACAAGTATTTGGAAAATAAATAAATACTGATTAACTTATTGGGTAAACTAAGAATCTGAGATCAAAGTCTTTTTTAAAAAATTGAGCAATCATACACATTTTAAAAAATAACTAACCATGCAAAGATGGGCTCCATAAAGGACAGAAATGGTATGGACCTAACAGAAGCAGAAGATATTAAGAAGAGGTGGCAAGAATACACAGAAGAACTGTACAAAAAAGATCTTCACGACCCAGATATTCACGATGGTGTGATCACTCACCTGGAGCCAGACATGCTGGAATGTGAAGTCAAGTGGGCCTTAGAAAGCATCACTACGAATAAAGCTAGTGGAGGTGATGGAATTCCAGTTGAGCTATTTCAGATCCTAAAAGATGATGCTGTGAAAGTGCTGCCTTCAATATGCCAGCAAATTTGGAAAACTCCGCAGTGGCCACAGGACTGGAAAAGTTCAGTTTTTATTCCAATCCCAAAGAAAGGCAATGCAAAAGAATGCTCAAACTACCACACAACTGCACTCATCTCACACACTAGTAAAGCAATGCTCAAAATTCTCCAAGCCAGGCTTCAGCAATATGTGAACCATGAACTGCCAGATATTCAGGCTGGTTTTAGAAAAGGCAGAGCAACCAGAGATCTAATCGCCAACATCTGCTGGATCATGGAAAAAGCAAGAGAGTTCCAGAAAAACATCTATTTCTGCTTTATTGACTATGCCAAAGCCTTTGACTGTGTGGATCACAAAATTCTGAAAGATATGGGAATACCAGACCACCTGACCTGCCTCTTGAGAAACCTATATGCAGGTCAGGAAGCAACAGTTAGAACTGGACATGGAACAACAGACTGGTTCCAAATAGGAAAAGGAGTACGTCAAGGCTGTATATTGTCACCCTGCTTATTTAACTTATATGCAGAGTACATCATGAGAAACGCTGGCCTGGGAGAAACACAAGCTGGAATCAAGATTGCTGGGAGAAATATCAATAACCTCACATATGCAGATGACACCACCCTTATGGCAGAAAGTGAAGAGGAACTAAAAAGCCTCTTGATCAAAGTCAAAGAGGAGAGTGAAAAAGTTAACTTAAAGCTCAACATTCAGAAAATGAAGATCATGGCATCTGGTCCCAATCACTTCATGGGAGATAGATGGGGAAACAGTGGAAACAGTGGCAGACTTTATTTTGGGGGCTCCAAAATCACTGCAGATGGTGACTGCAGCCATGAAGTTAAAAGATGCTTACTCCTTGGAAGGAAAGTTATGACCAACCTACAGCATATTGAAAAGCAGAGACATTACTTTGCCAACAAAGGTCCGTCTAGTCAAGGCTATGGTTTTTCCTATGGTCATGTATGGATGTGAGAATTGGACTGTGAAGAAAGCTGAGTGCCGAAGAATTGATGCTTTTGAACTGTGGCGTTGGAGAAGACTCTTGAGAGTCCCTTGGACTGCAAGGAGATCCAACCAGTCCATTCTAAAGGAGATCAGTCCTGGGTGTTCATTGGAAGGAATGATGCTAAAGCTGAAACTCCAGTACTTTGGCCACCTCATGCAAAGAGTTGACTCATCGGAAAAAGACTGGTGCTGGGTGGGATTGGGGGGCAGGAGGGGAAGGGGACAACAGAGGATGAGATGGCTGGATGGCATCACTGACTCGATGGACGTGAGTCTGAGTGAACTCCGGGAGTTGGTGACGGACAGGGAAGCCTGGCGTGCTGCGATTCATGGGGTCGCAAAGAGTCGGACACGACTGAGCGACTGAACTGAACTGAACCATCTATTATTTGTCACTTGTTTATATAACCCCGGGCTTCCTATGACTTAACCACTGTGAGTTAAACATAAAAAGTGTATAATTATGCTTTTTCTATTTAATTTACAAGGTTACCCTGAGGGTAAAATAAGAGCTTATTTGGAGGCACTTATGCCCATCACCAAAAATAGTCCTTCTCTTTTGTCACAGGAACCACTAGGAAATAAACAATAACATGAGTGAACTCCGGAGTTGGTGATGGACAGGGAGGCCTGGCATGCTGCGATTGATGGGGTCGCAAAGAGTCGGACACAACTGAGTGACTGAACAGAACTGAACTGACCTGACCTATTCAGTCATATCACCTAAGCATGTGAAAGAGCTTTGTAAATTCTAAAGCAGTCTCCATGAATGCTTTACGCTCCAGAAATTCCACATTACCTTACTTAACCTTCAGAACAGCTGTGTAAAGTAGGTACACATACCTCAAATTGACATATCACAAAACTGAGTTTGGAGTGGTTAAGTAAATTGCCCGAAGTCACCAAGGCCTGTCAGGTTCTAAAGCCAGTACATATCTAGCTACCCTCCCCCACTCTAGATGTAACTAAATTAAAATTATATTAATGCAAGAATAAGAAATAATAGGAATAAATTTAGTGAGTGCCACACAGGCAAAAACACCGTATTACAGTTAAAACACATCTGTTAGCCTTCCCATTCTGAGCCTATTTGCCCTACTCTTTCCACAAACTATTAAACAACTTCAGAAAATCATATGGCTTGCAGTTTAAATATCACTCCCATGGGGCAGTTAGACAGCGGATAAACAATACACACTTCCGTGTCACTTCCCATTGGCCCGTAAAGGGGAGGTGCCTACAGAGTTGAACCTCACTGGCTAGAATGGCCATTTTTCTTAATTGCAAGCCCCGTCCGAAGAAAGGGACAAAACATGTCCAGATGACAGCGACTCTTAAGAATCCTGTGCAGTGTCTGGGGTGACCAATAAGTCCTCAAGATCGCCGCAGTCCTGACTTCCTAGAGACAGATAAGAGTCTATATCCAGGTAGGCAGAAAGCCCGTTTCATCCGCTCACGGGAAGATTCTTCTTTGTTTACAAATACACAAACACAGCCCGAAACGTAATGCATTTACTCAAATGGCAATGCCTGGACCAAAGGCAATTAGGTACAGCTTGCAAAGAACTTGAGGAGAAGCCTGGAAACGCAGACGCTAAAATCGGGTTAATTTCAGTGCTAGCGCAGGCAAGCCCCACACCCCCATCCCTTTTGAGTACGGTCCTGACAACTGCACCTGTTCAGTCTGCCAACCAGATGGCTGTATTTTTGTAATCAGACCCCAGCACGACCTCAGCCTCGAGGTGCTAATTCAGGGCAAAGGCTGTTCCCCCTTCGGAACCGGAGAGGGAAGAGCACCGAGACAGGGTTCACTTTTAGGACAGCTAAGGGCTTTTCAAAAGCCAGGTTTCCAGGACGAAAGTGGGCAGAAAGGACTCCCTTCCCGCTCCAGGCTGGGGACCGGGAGAGCCGGGGCTGACCTGGGGAGCTCCCCCGCGGGGCTCCCGAGCCGGAGAGAGAAGGGCCCCCATCCCCCGCGGCGGGGCGGGACCGCTAGGCCCCGAAAACCGCTGGTCTCCTTTCCCCGGCGCACCTCCAGCGTGTAGCTCTCGCTCATGCTCCGGTAGCTCTCCCAGGCCTCGGCCCGCGCCGCCTCGTCCATGTTCAGGCGGCTGCACAGCTCGTCAAACCGCTGCTGGGTCTGAGGGGCCGGCGACCGGGCCGGCTGCGCGGCGTCCTCCGCCTCGCCATCGTCCTCCTCCTCCTCATCTGAGGCCGCCGCCGCCGGAGGGGGAGGCGGGGGCGGCGGCGACTGGTCGCCTCCCGACGGCATAGCGTACACCTGTGCGGCAGGTCCTCAGGTGAGCCGAGGGCCCGGGCCCACAGCCATTCAAACCGCGAAGCGCCCGCCGGTCGGCCGCCCTCTCGGCGACTGCGCCGCCGCCAACGGCGCTGGACCTCAAGCCGGCACCCGTAGTTCGGAGCACGGCCTGGTGGGAGATGTAGTCCAGGCCGGAGACCCACGGGGATCAAAAATCATATTTAAAAAAAGTCATCTCGCGTCCTCTCCCTTGGCCTGAGGTAAAACCGGCTTCTCTGCATTTCAAGTACCTCTTCATCGGGAGACCCATTCAGCAGGATTGTACTGAAGAGAAAGTATCTAAGAAACGTTGACACGTGAAGGTTTAGTGTTCAAAGTGTCCTCAGAAATAATACTTACCACCTGCGTGTCCTAATCTGAAAAACCAAGGTAATAGAAAGGGCCTGTCTGCCTAAATTCAAATTTTGGCATCACTCTTACAAATTCTAGTTCTTTCCTATATTTATTTTTTGTCCGAGCTGCAGTGGTTTGTGATATCTTATTTCCCCGGTCAGGGATTCAACCAGCGCCCCTTTCAATGGAAGCAGAGTCCTAACCAGTTGACCGCCAGGGAATTCTCCTTTTCTGTGTTTTAATTTTATGTGAGACTTTCAAAAAATTGATTGATTTTTTTAAAGGAGTAATTAATTTTCCCCCCATAGGGTGAATTTACATTTACCCCTAAGTGACATATTTGTTCTGTTCTCAAAACTTCATTTTTCTTTGCTTTCTCTTCAAATCTATATGAATCACATTATTTCCAGTCCGCTTTGGTTTATACAGGAGTATAGTATTAATAAGTAGGAGTATTATTTTGCAACAAAAGTCCATCTAGTCAAAGCTATTTCCAGTAGTCATGTATGGATTTGAGATTTGGACCGTAAAGAAAGCTGAGCACCGAAGAACTGACGCTTTTGAACTGTGGTGTTGGAGAAGACTCTTGAGAGTCTGTTGGACTGCAAGGAGATCAAACCAGTCAATCCTAAAAGAAATCAACCCTGAATTTTCATTGGAAGGACTGATGTTGAAGATGAAGTTCCCATACTTTGGCTATCTGATGAGAAGGGATGACTCATTGGAAAAGATCCTGATACTGGGAAAGATTGAAGGCAGGAGAAGAAGGGGACAACAGAGGATGAGATGGTTGGATGGCATCACTGACTCAATGGACATGAGTTTGAGTAAGCTCCAGGAGTTGGTGGTGGACAGGGAGGCCTGGCATGCTGCAGTCCATGGGGTCACAAAGAGTCAGACATGACTGAGCGAATGAACTGAACTGATAGTATAAAACGTTTTCCTGCTCCAGGAGCCCAAGGCACTGCTGTTTTGCTATGAGGTCACTTTTCTCTCTCTTCATTTGACCCTTTGAACACAGCCACCTTACTGCAAGGAAGCCCAGGTCACTTAGGGTAGCCTATTATCAAAGATAGATTAAAGCCATAGACATCAGTGAAAACGATGAAAACATTTTATCCCATCACTCCTGACAGTAGGGGAAAGAGCCAGGCTCAGTCATGGTTTGTGTGGAGAAGACTAGGGGTTTAAAGGGAAAATGAAATAGTAGAGGTGGGGGAAGAGAGAAGAGCTCAACCAAAACTGTTAAGAGGGTTAATGAGTATAAATATAATTAGGGCAGCTGGGCCTGCTAGCTGTCAGTTTGTTGAAGGTAGAATTGTATCCTCTCACAAACACTGGGAACAGAGACTCTGTCCTTCCTGAGGATTACATTTCAAAGGAATGGCTTTCGGGTCTCTGAGAAAGACACTCTTGATTTGTAGATGATACAGTCAGCCCTCGGTAAACATAGGTTGTGCACTGGCGGATTCAGCCAACTGTGGATCAAAAAACATTTTTTAAAAAAATTCCCAGGAAGAGGGTGGGAGGGCTGCTCAAGAGGGAGGAGATATACGTATACTTAGAGCTGATTCCGGAGAAGGCAATGGCACCCCACTCCAATACTCTTGCCTGGAAAATCCGATGGATGGAGGAGCCTGGTGGGCTGCAGTCCATGGGGTCACTAAGAGTCAGACACGACTGAGCGACTTCACTTTCACTTTTCCTTTCATGGATTGGAGAAGGAAATGGCAACCCACTCCAGTGTTCTTGCCTGGAGAATCCCAGGGACGGGGGAGCCTGGTAAGCTGCCATCTATGGGGTCGCACAGAGTCGGACACAACTGAAGTGACTTAGCAGCAGAAGCAGCAGAGCTGATTTCATTTTGTATGGCAGAGACCAACACAATACTGTAAAGCAGTTATCCTTCAATTAAAAATAAAATTTAAAATATTTCCAGAAATTTCCAAAAAACAAAACCTGCGTTTGCCACACACCCTAGCAACTATTTACACAGCATTTACATTGTATTTTAAACTAATTGCAAAGCACATATATTGAGTGGGGCTTCCCTGGTGGCTAAGAGGGTAAAGAATCTGCCTGCAATGCAGGAGATCTGGGTTCGATCCCTGGGTTGGGGAAGATCCCCTGAAAAAGGGAATGGCAACCCACTCCAGTATTCTAGCCTGGAGATTCCATAAACAGAGGAAGCTGGCAGGCTACAGTCCATGGACTTGCAATGAATCAGACACAACACAACTGAACTACTAACACTTTCAATTTCTTTACATTGTGTCAGGTACTGTAAGTGATCTAGAGATGATTTAAAGTTTACAAGAGGATGTACATAGCTTGTATGGAAATACTATGCTGTTTTATATGACTTCGATGCCAGCAGATGTATCTGTAGGGCTCCTGGAACCAATGCCCTGCAGATACCAGGGGATTTCTGTACATCTAAGAAGGGTAGAGGAAGTTGTCACAATTGTAAGCCCTGTTTAGTACACGCTGTAGGAAAGGGACAGTTGGGGCTTTTCATCAGATGTTAGAAGAACAATCTTTAAATTCTGGCAGCACTGAGCTTTCTCAGGCAGGCATTTTAATAGGGACTGGAGTCATCCTGGGACACAGTCTTATGTTGCTAGAAGCCATGAAGAGTTTGGGCATCCGTTAGAGCAAGGGTTTGGACAGGAGTTCTTCTGTTTTCCCTTTGCCCATAGGACCTGAGTCCCCTGGTCCTTAGCCTCAGCCATGCTGAATGAGCCCATTGGAAGCAGATCCTTCAGCCTCTGGTCAAGCTGTCCTGGCTAGTGCTATATGGAGCAGAGATGAACCCTGCCAAACAGCAGATCTGTGGACAAAAATAATAATTATTATTTGATTATTATTGTTTCAAATCATGAATTTTTTGGGTGGCTTGTTATACAGCAACAAACAACCAAACATCTGTTAAGTGTAAGACATATGTCTATCAATTAGAATGAAAGAAAAGAAATCACTTAATAATGAATTTTTTTCTTGGTCAATTTTTATGCCACCACTACTCTCACTAATAGATTAAAACTTTTAACTTTGAAAAGCTAAAATTACTTAATAATTAACATTAACATTCCTTCCAGAAAAAAAGAACTAGGCACTTAAGTCAGAGGCATTTTTGATGATGGCGATTAACTGACTTGAACATTAGACTTCTAGACTAGGGTTACAAAACTTTTATTTCCCTTACTTCTTTCTCCTCCTTTTGAACTGTGGTGTTGGAGAAGACTCTTGAGAGTCCTTTGGACTGCATGGAGATCCAACCAGTTCATCCTAAATGAGATCAGTCCTGGGTGTTCATTGGAAGGTCTGATGTTGAAGCTGAAAGAAACTCCAATACTTTGGCCACCTGATGTGAAGAGCTGACTCATTTGAAAAGACCCTGATGCTGGGAAAGATTGAGGGCAGGAGAAGAAGGGGACAACAGAGGATGAGATGGTTGGATGGCATCACCAACTCAATGGACATGAGTTTGGGTAGGCTCCAGGAGTTGGTGTTGGACAGGGAGGCCTGGCATGCTGCAGTTCATGGGGTCACAAAGAGTCAGACCCGACGGAGCGACTGAACTGAACTGAATTGAAGCTCTTCACATCAGTTGGCCAAAGTATTGGAGCTTCAGCTTCAGCATTAGTTCTTCCAATGAATATTCAGGGTTGATTTCCTTTAGGATTGACTGATTTGATCTCCTTGAAGTCCAAGGGACTCTCAAGAATCTAGTTCTCCAGCACCACAATTTGAAAGCATCAATTCCTCAGTACTCTGCCTTCTTTATAGTCCAGCTCTCAAATTCATACATGACTACTGGAAAACCATAGCTTTGACTTGTTGGAACAGTGACGTCTCTGCTTTTTAATACATTGTCTTAAGTTTGTCATAGCTTTTCTTCCAAGGAGCAAGTGTCTTTTAATTTCATGGCTGCAATCACAGTCCATGGTGATTTTGGAGCCCAGGAAAATAAACACTGACACTGTTCCCATTTTTTCCCTCTCTATTTACCATGAAGTGATGGGACCAGAGGCCATGATCTTAGTTTTCTGAATATTGAATTTTAAGCCAGCTTTCCACTCTCCTCTTTCACCATCATCAAGAGGCCCTTTAGTTCTTCTTCACTTTCTGCCATAAGAGTGGTATCATCTGCATATCTGAGGTTGTTGATATTTCTCCTGGCAGTCTTGATTCCAGCTTGTGCTTTATCCAGCCCAGCATTTTGCATGATATACTCTGCATATAAGTTAAATAAGCAGGGTGACAATATACAGCCTTGACGTGCTCCTTTCCTGATTTAGAACCAGTCCATTGTTCCATGTCTGGTTGTAACTGTTGCTTCTTGACTTGCATACACATTTCTCAGGAGGCAGATCAGGTGTTCCCATCTCTTGAAGAATTTTCCATAGTTTGTTGTGATCCACACAGTCAAAGGTTTTCGCATAGTCAATAAAGCAGAAGTAGATATTTTTCTGGAACTCTCTTGCTTTTCCTGTGATTCAGTGGATGTTGGCAATACGATATCTGGTTCCTCTGCCTTTTGTAAATCCAGTTTGAACATCTGGAAGTTCTCTGTTCACATAATGTTGAAGCCTGGTGTGGAGAATTTTGAACATTGTTAGCATGTGAAATGAGTGCAATTGTGCGGTTTGAACATTCTTTGGCCTTGCCTTTCTTTGGGATTGGAATGAAAACTGACCTTTTCCAGTCCCAAGGCCACTGCTGAGTTTTCCAAATTTGCTGGCTCTTGAGAGTCCCTTGGATGGCAAGGAGATCCAACCAATCCATTCTGAAGGAGATCAGCCCTGGGATTTCTTTGGAAGGAATGATGCTAAAGCTGAAACTCCAGTACTTTGGCCACCTCATGCGAAGAGTTGACTCATTGGAAAAGACTCTGATGCTAGGAGGGATTGGGAGCAGGAGGAGAAGGGGACAACCGAGGATGAGATGGCTGGATGGCATCACTGACTCGATGGACGTGAGTCTGAGTGAACTCTGGGAGTTGGTGATGGACAGGGAGGCCTGGTGTGCTCTGATTCCTGGGGTCGCAGAGAGTCAGACACGTCTGAGCGACTGAACTGAACTGAATGCATCACTTTAACAGCATCATCTTTTAGTACTTGAAATAGCTCAGCTAGAATTCCATCACCTCCACTAGCTTTGTTCTTAAGCTAGTTTGTCGTGTTTCCTGAGGCCCACTTGACTTTGGACTCTAGGATGTCTGGCTCTAGGTGAGTGATCACACCAACATGGTTATCTGGGTCATGAAGGTCTTTTTTGTATAGTCCTTCTGTATATTCTTGCTACCTTCTCTTAATATTTTCTGCTTCTGTTAGGACCATACCATTTCTGTCCTTTATTGTGCCCATCTTTGTATGAAATGTTCCCTTGGTATCTCTAAGTTGCTTGAAGAGATCTTTAGCCTTTCCCATTCTATTGTTATCCTCTGTTTCTTTGCATTGATCACTGAGGAGGTGAGGTCAGGTAGGCTCAGTCGTGTCCGACTCTTTGCGACCCCGTGGACTGTAGCCTACCAGGCTCCTCCATCCATGGGATTCTCCAGGCAAGAATAAGGCTATCTTATCTCTCCTTGCTATTCTTTGGAACTCTGCATTCAGATGGGTATATCTTTCCTTTTCTCCTTTGCCTTTAGCTTCCCTTCTTTTCTCAGCTATTTGTAAGACCTCCTCAGACAACCATTTTGCCTTTTTGCATTTTGTTTTCTTCAAATGATGTACTCTGCATTTAAATTAAATAAGCAGGGTAACAGTATGCAGCACTGATATACTCCTTTCCCAATTTGGAACCAGTCCATTTTTCCATGTCCAGTTCTAACTGTTGTTTCTTGATTTGCATACAAGCTTCTCAGGAGACAGGTAAGGTGGTCTGGTATTCCCATCTCTTTAAGAATTTTCCACAGCTTGTTGTGATCCACACAGTCAAAGGATTTAGCATAGTCAATGAAGCACACTTTAAAAAAAAATTCTCTTGCTTTTTCCATGATCCAGCGGATGTTGGCAATTTGATCTCTGGTTCCTCTGCCTTTTCTAAATACAGCTTGTACATCTGGAGTTTTCAGTTCACGTACTGCTGAAGCCTAGCTTGAAGGATTTTGAGAATTACATTGCTAATATGTGAAATCAGTGCAATTGTACAGTAGTTTGAACATTCTGGGATTGCCTTTCTATGGAATTGAAATGAATACTGACTTTTTTCAGGCTTTTGGCCACTGCTAAGTTTTCCAAATTTGCAAACCACATAGGCAAAAAATTCTCTTAAAAAATAAGCTACCCAATTTTTAAAATGAACAGAAGAACTGAATAGACATTTTCCCAAAAAGAATGGCCCATACAAATGGCCAAGAGGCACATGAAAAGATACTCAACATCACTCATCATCAGGAAAATGCAAATCAAAACCACAATGAGATATCACCTTACACCTATCAGAATGCTGCTGCTGCTGCTAAGTCACTTCAGTCGTGTCCGACTCTGTGCGACCCCATAGACGACAGCCCACCAGGCTCCCCCGTCCCTGGGATTCTCCAGGCAAGAACACTGGAGTGGGTTGCCATTTCCTTCTCCAATGCATGAAAGGAAAAGTGAAAGTGAAGTCGCTCAGTTGTGCCCGACTCTTAGAGACCCCACGGACTGCAGCCCACCAAGCTCCTCCATCCATGGATTTTCCAGGAAGGAGTACTAGAGTGGGGTGCCATTGCCTTCTCTGACCTATCAGAATCGATATCATCAAAAAGGCTATAAATAACAAATGTTGGCAAGGATGTGGAGGAAAAAAAAACCTAGTACAGTGTTTATGGGAATGTATATTGAGAAGCGACTATGGAAAATAATATGGAAGTTCCTCAAAATAAAGAAAAAAACACTACCAGATGATCCAGCAATTCCACTTCTTGGTATTTATTGGAAGAAAATGAAATCACTAGCTCAGAAAGATATCTGCACCTCTGTATTCATAGGAGCATTATTTACAGCATCGAAGACATGGAAGTAACCTAAGTGTTCATTGACTGAATGGATAAAGATAGTTGTATATAGTGGAATATTATTCAGCCATAAGAAGAAGGAAATCCTGCTATTTGTGACAACAAGCATAGGCTCATGAGGGTATTATACTAAATGAAATAAGTCAGACAGAGAAAGACAAATACCATATGATATCTGATATGTGAAATCTAAAATAAAGGAAAAACCAAAGGAAAACTCACAGATACAGAGAAGAGGTTGGTGGTTACCAGAGGTGGGCAGGAGTGGGTAGGTGAAATGGGTGATCATGGACAAAAGGTACAATCTTCCAGTTATAAATAGATAAGTTATGTGGATGTAAAGTACAGCATGGTGACTACAGTTAAAATACCACATTGTATGTGTGAGGAAGAAATCTTAAAAGAAAGTAAACCTTAAAATTTCACATCACAAGAAAAAAAGTTGTACTTTTGTGTAGTTATAGATGTTAACTAAACTTGTGATAATCATATATGTATATATATGCATACATATATCAAATCACTATGTTATATACCTAAGACTAATACAATGTTATATGTCAATTTTATCTCAATTTTTAAAAGAATTAAAAAAAAGAAATCAATCTTGGTTATTCCAGAGATTTGGTTCTTCAGTTCAGTTCAGTCACTTGGTCGTGTCCGACTCTTCACGACCCCATGAATCGCAGCACACCAGGCCTCCCTGTCCATCACCAGCTCCCGGAGTTCACTCAGACTCATATCCATCGAATCAGTGATGCCATCCAGCCATCTCATCCTCGGTCGTCCCCTTCTCCTCCTGCCCCCAATCTCTCCCAGCATCAAAGTCTTTTCCAATGAGTCAACTCTTCGCATGAGGTGGCCAAAGTACTGGAGTTTCAGCTTTAGCATCATTCCTTCCAAAGAAATCCCAGGGCTGATCTCCTTCAGAATGGACTGGTTGGATCTCCTTGCAGTCCAAGGGACTCTCAAGAGTCTTCTCCGACAGCACGGTTCAAAAGCATCAATTCGTTGGCACTCAGCCTTCTTCACAGTCCAACTCTCACATCCATACATGACCACTGGAAAAACCATAGCCTTGACTAGACAGACCTTATTCAGCAAAGTAATGTCTCTGCTTTTGAATATGCTGTCTAGGTTGGTCATAACTTTTCTTCCAAGGAGTAAGCGTCTTTTAATTTCATGGCTGCAGTCACCATCTGCAGTGATTTTGGAGCCCAAAAAAATAAAGTCTGACACTGTTTCCACTATTTCCCCATCTATTTCCCATGAAGTGATGGGACCAGATGCCATGATCTTCGTTTTCTGAATGTTGAGCTTTAAGCCAACTTTTTCACTCTCCACTTTCACTTTTATCAAGAGGCTTTTTAGTTCCTCTTCACTTTCTGCCATAAGGATGGTGTCATCTGCATTATCTGAGGTTATTGATATTTCTCCCGGCAATCTTGATTCCAGCTTGTGTTTCTTCCAGTCCAGCGTTTCTCATGATGTACTCTGCATATAAGTTAAATAAGCAGGGTGACAATATACAGCCTTGACGTACTCCTTTTCCTATTTGCAACCAGTCTGTTGTTCCATGTCCAGTTCTAACTGTTGCTTCCTGACCTGCACACAGATTTTTCAAGAGGCAGGTCAGGTGATCTGGTATTCCCATCTCTTTCAGAATCTTCCACAGTTTATTGTGACCCACACAGTCAAAGGCTTTGGCATAGTCAATAAAGCAGAAATAGATGTTTTTCTGGCACTCTCTTGCTTTTTCCATGATCCAGCGGATGTTGGCCATTTGATCTCTGGTTGCTCTGCCTTTTCTAAAACCAGCTTAACATCAGGAAGTTCACGGTTCACGTATTGCTGAAGCCTGGCTTGGAGAATTTGGAGCATTACTTTACTAGCATGTGAGATGAGTGCAATTGTGTGGTAGTCTGAGCATTCTTTGACATTGCCTTTCTTTGGGATTTTGGGCTCTGATTATTCTTTCACTCGTTTATACATTCATTTACTTAGCCAGAGATTGTGCCATCCATCCACTCAAATATTCAACTGATGTTTAATGAGTGCCTATTATGTGTCAAGTACTTTGCCAAGCACTGAAGATATAGTAGTGAATGATAAATGCATGGTGTCTGCCCTCCAGAGTTTATGCTGACATGGGGAAAACAGACCTAGAACAAACAAATTGTCAAGTGTGAATATATTACAAAAAAAGAAAGTCAGGAAACTATAGGAGTGCATTCTGGAAGAGGTTTACCAGGCACAGGAGTAGGGCTGCCTGGGTGGGTGAAAGTGGACAAAGGCTTTCCCTTCTTCCCCTTCACTTCTGCAAGAAAAAAATCTAAAAGTTATAGCCAGTACAAGGGAAGGGTTCATTTCAGGCAGAGGAAAAAGCTTTTGGAAAGACTGTGCATCAGGAAAAAGCGTGATTCAAGAGTTATAGGAATGAGAATGTGGTTGAAGTGTAAAAAGAAAGAGGAAAAGGCAGGAGGTATGGCTAGAGATGATGTCAAAGTCCTGGTTAAGATTTTGGACTTGATTCTAAAGGTGATTGGAAGGTTAAGGTTTTAGGGTAAGTAGAGCAGTAACACTCTGTTACCCAAACCTAGAAGAGTGTTCATCACTTAACAGGTATTCAACTAACATTTATTTAACTTAACACCTAGCTTGACATCAAGGCCTCTACTGAATTCTGTGAGGCCTAGGTCAAAATGAAATCAGTCATACTGATCAAACTGATTTCCTCAGTTTTCATTAAAGATGCAAACCTTTGTATAGCACAGGGAACTATATGCAATATTTTATAGTAACCTACAAGGGAAAAGAATTTGAAAAAGAATATATGCATACTTAAATATATACACATATTTATAATATATGTGTATTATGTTTGTATGTGTATATGTGTGTGTATATATATATATAGATAGATAAATAGATATGTGTGTGTGTGTATGTGTTAGTTGTTTAGTCATGTCCGACTCTTTGTGACCCCATGGACTGTAACCCAGCAGGCTCCTCTGTCCATGGAATTCTCCAGGCAAGAATACTGGAGTGGGTTGACATTTGCTCCTCCAGGGGATCTTCCTGACCCAGGGTTCAAACCCAGAAGCAGGAAATGGCAGTCTGCTCCAGTATTCTTGTCTGGAGAATCCATGGACAGAGGAGCCTGGTGGCCTTACAGTCCATGGGGCCACAAGAGAGTCAGAAGTGACTGAACAGCAACAGAAACATTGTATCACTGAATCACTTTGTTATGCACCTGAAACGAACACAACTTTGTAAATCAACTATACTTCAATTAAAAAAAGAGAAAAAAATTGCTAACCCTACAGTCATTTCCCTCTCGAGTTAAACAATACTTTGGCCAGGATGAAATATCCTTCTCATGACCCCTCAGTCCTTTCACCGTGCACCCTGGAATGTCCAGCGTTTCCTCATGTCTCCCAGGTTCAAGGTCAGGAGCAAGGGCTGTGTCCCTTCTGCTGTCCCCTCTCTGCTGTTCCCTGGGCCCACTGGACCCTCACTCTCTCATCCTCAGGTCATGGAAGCCCATCCCCTGTTGTCTCCGTTTTCTCCCCTCAGTAAGTGGCAACAACATTTTTCTGGTTGACTCGGTCAAGATACTTTGGAGTTATCCTTGATTCCTCTTTCTCTTACCTTCTCCATCTAATCCATCAGCTCCGTCTTCACCTTTTCAAAATCCAACCACCTCTCAGATCCTCCATTGCCCATTCTCTGCTCTGAGCATCCATGTTCTCTTACCAGCATCCTTGCAAAGTCCTTCCATCTGGCCTCTCTGCTTCTGTCTTGCCTTTTACCACAATTTCTTCTTCACATAGAAGCTGTAATGGTTAAATTTATGCATTAACATGGCTGGGCCCCGTGCCTAGGTATTTGGTCAAATACTGTTTAGGATGATTCTGTGAGGGTGTTTATAAATAAGATTTACATTTTAATCAGTGGACTCTGAGCAGATTGCTCTCCATAAGAAAATCACAATATAAAAATATACTTGCACCCCAGTGTTCATTGCAGCACTATTCATGCAAAGAACCTAATGTCCAATGATAGATAAAAGATGTGGTATACACTGACAATGGAATGTTACTCAGCCACAAAAAAGAAGGAAACTAATGCCATTTGCAGCAACATTAGATTGTCATACTGAGTGAAGTTAAAGACAAATATATGATATCGCTTATACGTGGAATCTGAAAAAAAATGATACAAATAAACTTATATACAAAACAGAAATAGACCCACTGATATAGAAAACACACTTATGGTTACCAAAGGGGAGAGGTGGGGAGAGATGAATTAGAAGTTTGGGATTAACATATACACAATACCATACGTAAGAAAATCAACAAGGACCCACTGTGCAGCACAGGGAACTATATTCAATATCTTGTAATGACCTATAAAGGAAAACAATCTTTTTCATATATATATGTGTACATATACATATTCATATATATGTATGTGTATGTGTGTGTGTGTATATATATGTATGTATGTATGTGTCCAAATCACTTTGCTGTATACCTGAAACTAACACAACATTGTGAATCAACTATATTTCAATAAAAAAATTTTTTAATAGGAAAAAACTAATTAAAAAAAAGACAGCGTGAGATCATCTTGGCAGTAAATGCATAGATGAGGAAAAACAAGGTTCCAGAATTCTTGCTTTTCCTCTTGATCCCCAGGGGGTGCTCTTAGTTGAAGGAGCTGTTAGCTAGTTTGAGCCTCATGGATCAGCAATAAATGTAGTTGAAGGGGTAGAGATTTCCACATCTCAGCAGGGGCTCCAGTAGGGAGACAAAGAGGGTATTTATTAAGCTTAAACATTTAAAGATTTCACATTGAGCTTGTACACTGTGCCTTCTGTCAGTTTTTAAAAGCAACTTTATTGAGATACAATTCACATAGTATAAAATTCGCCCACTTAAAGTATACAGTGCAGCTGTTTTTAGTTTATTATATTCACAGTTATGCAACAAACCAAAATCTGTTGAGAACATTTCCGTCATATCAAGGAGACATCCATCCCATACACATGAGCAGTTCAATGCCCCCAACCCTAGGCAACTACTAGTATACTTTCTATCTCTATGACACTGTTAGTCGCTCAGTCATGTCCAACTCTGAGACCCCATGGACTGTAGCCCACCAGGCTCCTCTGTCCATAGAATTCTCCAGGCAAGAATACTGGAGTGGGCTGCCATTTCCTGCTCCAGGGGATCTTCCTGATCCCAGAATCGAACCCAGGTCTCCCACGTTGCAGGTAGATTCTTTTACCATCTGAGCCACCAAGGAAGCCTTATCTATCTATCTGACCTATAGATTAGATCTCGATCTCTATAGATTTGCCTGCTCTAGACATTTCACATAAATAGGATCATACAATATGTGGTCTTTGTGACAGTTTCTATCACTTAGCATAATGTTTTCAAGGTTTATCCATGTTGCAGCATGTATCAGTACTTCATGCTTTTTATTGTTGAGTAATATTTTGTTTTACAGGTATCAGCTCAGTTCAATTCACTCAGTCGTGTCCGACTCTGCGACCCCATAGACTGCAGTATGCCAGGCTTCCCTGTCCATCACCAACTTCCAAGTTTACTCAAACTCATGTCCCTTGAGTTGGTGATGCCACCGAACCATCTCATCCTCTGTCATTCCCTTCTCTCACCTTCCATCTTTCTCAGCATCAGGGTCTTTTCCAATGAGTCAGTTCTTCCCATCAGGTGGCCAAAGTATTGGAGTTTCAGCTTCTGTACCAGTCCTTCCAATGAATATTCAGAACTGATTTCCTTTAGGATGGACTGGTTGGATCTCCTTGCAGTCCAAAGGACTCTCAAGAGTCTTCTCCAACACCACAGTTCAAAAGCATCAATTCTTTGGCACTAGGCTTTCTTTATAGTCCAACTTTCACATCCATACATGACTACTGGAAAAACCATAGCTTTGACTAGTTGGACCTTTGTTGGCAAAGTAATGTCTCTGCTTTTTAATATGCTATCTATGTTGGTCACAACTTTACTTCCAAGGAGCAAGCATCTTTTAATTTCATGGCTGCAGTCACCATCTGCAGTGATTTTGGAGCCCAGAAAAATAAAGTCTGTCACTGTTTCCATTGATTCCCCATCTTTTTGCCATGAAGTGATGGGACCAGATGCCATGATCTTCGTTTTCTGAATGTTGAGCTTTAAGCCAACTTTTTCACTCTCGTCTTTCACTTTCATCAAGAGGCTCTTTAGTTCTTTTTCACTTTCTACAATAAGGCTGGTGTCATCTGCATATCTGAGGTTATTGATATTTCTCCCAGCAATCTTCATTCCAGCTTGTGCTTCTTCCAGCCCAGCGTTTCTCATGATGTACTCTGCATATAAGTTAAATAAGCAGGGTGACAATATAGAGCCTTGACGTACTCCTTTTCTTGTTTGGAACCAGTCTGTTGTTCCCTATCCCATTCTAATTGTTTCTTCCTGAACTGCATATAGATTTCTCAGGAGGAAGGTCAGGTGGTCTGGTATTCCCATCTCTTGAAGATTTTCCACAGTTTGTTGTGACCCACACAGTCAAAGGATTTACCATAGTCAATAAAGCAGAAGTAGATGTTTTTCTGGAACTCTTCTGCTTTTTCAATGATTCAATGGATGTCGGCAATTTGATCTCTGGTTCCTCTGACTTTTTTTAAAACCAGCTTGAACATGTGGAAGTTCCCGGTTCATTTACTGTTGAAGCCTGGCTTGGAGAATTTTGAGCATCACTTTGCCAGTGTGTAAGATGACAGCAATTGTGCAGTAGTTTGAGTATGCTCTGGCCTTGCCTTTCTTTGGGATTGGAATGAAAACTGACCTTTTCCAGTCCCATGGCCACCGATGAGTTTTCCAACTTTGCTGGCATATTGAGTGCAGCACTCTCACAGCATCATCTTTTAGGATTTAAAATAGCTCTGCTGGAATTCCATCACCTCCACTAGCTTTGTTCATAGTGATGCTTCCTAAAGCCCTCTTGACTTTGGACTCCAGGATGTCTGGCTCTAGGTGAGTGATCACACCATTGTGGTTATCTGTGTCATGAAGATCTTTTTTGTATAGTTCTTTTGTTTATTCTTGCCACCTCTTCTTAAAATCTTCTCCTTCTGTTAGGTCCATACCATTTATTTCCTTTATTGTTCCCATCTTTGCATGAAATGTTCCCTTGGTATCTCTAATTTTCTTGAAGAGATCTCTAGTCTTTCCCATTCTATTGTTTTCCTCTATTTCTTTGCATTGATCACTGAGGAAGGCTTTCTTATCTCTGCTGTTCTTTGGAACTCTGTATTCAAATGGGTATATCTTTCCTTTTCTCCTTTGCCTTTTGCTTCTCTTCTTTTCACAGCTATTTGTAAGGCCTCCTCAGACAACCATTATTTCTTTTTGCATCTTTATGTTGGGGATGGTCTTGATCCCTGCCTCATGTACAATATCATGAATGTCTATCCCTAGTTCTTCAGGAACTCAGTCTATCAGATCTAATCCCTTGAATCTATTTCTCACTTCCACTGTATAATTGTAAAGGATTTGATTTAGGTCATACCTGAAAGGTGTAGTGGTTTTCCCTACTTTCTTCAATTTAAGTCAGAATTTGGCAATAAGGAGTTCATGATCTGAGCAACAGTCAGCCCCCAGTCTTGTTTTTTGCTGACTGTATAGAGCGTCCCCATCTTTGGCTGCAAATAATATAATCAGTCTGATTTCGGTATTGACCATCTGGTGATGTCCATGTGTAGAGTCTTCTCTTGTGTTGCTGGAAGAGGGTGTTTGCTATGACCAGTGTGTTCTCTTGGCAAAACTCTACTAGGTTTTTCTCTGCTTCTTTCTATACTTCAAGGCCAAATTTGCCTGTTACTCCAGGTATTTCTTGACTTCCTACGTTTGCATTTCAGTCCCCTATAATGAAAAGGACATCTGTGGATGTTAGTTCTAGAAGGTCTTGTAGGACTTCATAGAACCATTCAACTTCAGCTTCTTCAGCATTACTGGTCAGGGCATAGACTTGGATTACCGTGATATTGAATGGTTTGCTTTGGAAATGAACAGAGCTCATTTTGTCATTTTTGGTATATTTATGGGTATATCACGTTTTATTTACCCATTCATTAATTGATGGTCATTTGAGATTTTTATACTCTTGGGCTATTGCAGATAATATGAATGTTTGTTTACAAGCTTTTGTGTGGACATGTTTTCATTTCTTTGAGTATACACCTAGGAATAGAATTGCTGTCATAAGGGAATACTGCAAGAAATCGCAAAGTTGTATTGAAAAGTGGTTGCATCATTGTACATTCCTCCAGCAATATGTGAGTTCTAACTTCTCCACATCACTGCTAACCCAAGTTATTATCTGTTTTTTTGATTCTGGCCATTCCGAGGAGTATGGCATTGTATCTCTTTTTGGTTTTGATTTA
Organism: Ovis aries; assembly: GCF_016772045.2. Lineage (NCBI taxonomy): Eukaryota > Metazoa > Chordata > Mammalia > Artiodactyla > Bovidae > Ovis > Ovis aries. Next base: position 21,276,930 of record NC_056067.1, on the reverse strand, counting down.
CGTTTATCTGATGGCTAATAATGCTGAATATCTTTTTGTGTGCTTATTTGCTATTTTTTATATCTTCTTTGAAGAAATGTCTTAATCTTTTGCCCATTTCATAACTGAATTTTTGTCTCTATTACTGAATTGTAAGAGATCTTTTCATATTCTGATAGAAGTAGTTTATCAGATACATGATTTGCAATTTTCCCCCTGTTCTATGGGTTTTTTAACTTTCTTAAAGGTGTCCTTTGAAGAACTAAAGACTTTAATTTTGATGAAGTCCAACTTTTGTATAACTGAATCATTTTGTTGTACACCTGGAATAAATACAACATTGTGAATCAACTAAACTTCAATTAAAAAAAAGGAAAAAAACACACAAATGCTCCCAGTCATTTCTCTCTTGGGTTACTTTGGCCAATCTAGATGTCTTCCGTTGTTGTTTTCCTTTGCTTTGGATAGAATCTGCAGAACAACATTGAATAAAAGTAGTAAGAGCGGACATCCTAGTCTTGTCTTCACTTGGGAGAAAATATTCTTTAACCATTATGCATGATGTTAGTTGTAGGTTTTTCATAAATGACCTTTATTGAGCAAAGTGTAATCTAGTTTTTTTGTTAATCATGAAATGGTGTTGGACTTTGTAAAATGTCTTTTCTGCATCTATTGAGATACTCATGTTCCCCCCTCCCCTGCTTTCCCATTAACAGTGCATTGATTATTGTCATATTGTTGAACCATCCTTGCATTCTTGAGATAGAATCAGTTTGGTCGTTGTCTACAGTGTCTTTCATGTACTGCTGGATTCAGTTTGCTAGCAATTTGTTAAGAATTTTGGCATCTGTATTCCTAAGGGATATTTGTTTCCAGTTTTCTTACAATGCTTGTCTAACTTTGGTACTGAGATATATTCACCTATAAAACAAGTTGGGAATTGTTTTCTTTTCCATTTGAATATGTGATGAATAGGTATTTTTATTTCTATGTCCCTCAGTGAAGCTGCCAGTCTAGGGATTATGTTGTGGATAGTTTTTGTTTGTAATTAGTAATTCAGTCTCTTTATTATACTGTTATTATAGTTTCTATTTCTTGTTTCAGTTTCACTAGGTTGTGTTCTTGAAATTTATCCATTTCATCTAGGTTATCTAATTTATTGGCATATAATTATTCATAATATTCTCTTACAATCATTTTTATTTCTGTAATATTGGTACAAATGATGTTCTCTCGAGTCTAGTAATTTTTCTTTTTCTTTGTAATGCCACGTGGCTCGCAGTATCTGTTTCCCACCATGGATTGTACCAAGGCCTCCCTCAGTGAAAGTGTAGAGTTCCAATCACTGGACCAGCAAGAAATTCCCTGATTCTAGTAAGTTGAGTCTTGTCTTTTTTGGTTGATCAGTCTAGCTAAAAGTTTGTCAATTTTGTTGATCTTTTTAAAGAATTATGTTTTGGTTTCACTAACTTTCTCTATTTTGTATTCCAGTAGTTATGCTCTTGTCTTTATTTCCTTACTTCTTGTCTTCGGTTTAGTTTGAGCTTTTCCTAAAGTAGAAAGTTAGGTTGATTTGTGATTTTTTAAAAAATGTAGATACTTACAGCTATACATTTCCCTTCATGCACTGGTTTGTTTATATGATGTCTTGCTATATTACTTGTTTCCATGCATTTCAAAATATTTTATAACTTCCTCAGAGATTTCCTTGACTCATTATTGATGTTATTAGTTTTCACATATTTGTAAATTTCCAAGCTTTGTTACTGATTTCTAACTTCATCCCACTGTGACTAGAGAACATACTTTGTATGACTTAATATTTTTAAATTTGAGAACTTTGGATTTGCTATGCGGTCTATCCTGGAGAATGGTCTTTGTGTACTCTAAGAACATGTATTCTGCTATTGCTGGGTGGTGTCCAATAGATGTTTCTTAGATCTAGTTGATTTATAATGTCCTTCAAATCAGTTTGTTGATCCTTTGCCTACTTGCTCTATCCATTATGCAAAGTGCGCTATTAGTCTCCTACTATTATTGCTGCCTTGTACATTTTTCCTTTTAGTTTTGTTAGTTTTTCTTCATGTATTTTGTGGACCTGTTATTAGGTGCACATATGTCGATAATTGTTTTATTTTCCTGAGAGACTGACCCTTCAGTCATTGTAAAATGTTCTCCTTTATTTCTAGTAACATTTGTTTTTTTGTTTGTTCTCAAATCTGTTACTCTTTTCCCAGTATAGACACTCTTATGGCTACTTCATACATACCATTGATATTATCATGTTATCTATGATAGATATGATCTAACTCATTTATACCTGAATAACTCACATATACATATAAATGTATACATTACTTAGATTATGACCAATCCAACGCAGGCATGTCAAATCAGTGGAGAGATTATACACTACACACTGCTAGGACAGTGCTTCTTTTTGGAGAAATTTAGATTCCTTACCAAAATAAACTCAAATAAGGGTCTATTTCTAATCTATTAAATTGACAAAGGTTTTAAAAAGTGGAATGAGAAAGCCCTTAAAAATATGAAACATTCTTTAATGTCATGGGAAGATATTAGTATGATATGGTAAATGAAAAAAGGTTACAAAATGGCATGTACAGTTTAACCTTACTCTTATTAAAATAATATATAACATGTATATCCAAATAATAACTCAAAGGTTAACAATTATGTCTGCATATTCAACATGAGATTTTTGTTTACTTTGTGCTTCTCTTCCTCTCCTCTTCCTCGTGATTCTCTATAATAGTCTTATTTTTAACTAAGAAAAATGAAGAACAATTTAAAAATTTATTATGATATTAAGATGTGGTTATCCACACACACAATTGAAATACTCAGCCATAGAAAAAAATGAAATTTTGACATTTTTGGCAACATAGATGGATTTGGAGGGTATTATGCTAAGTGAAATAAGTCAGACAAATACTGTGTGATATCACTTATATGTAGAACCTAAAATATGCGACAAGGATATATTATACAATATAGGGAATATAGCCAATATTTTATAATAACTATAAATGGAATATAACCTTTAAAAATTGCGAATCTCTATATTGCATACTATAATTTATATAATGGGGCTTTCCTGGTGGCTCAGTGGTAAAGAACAAACTTGCCAATGCAGGAGACATGAGTTTGACCCCTGGGTTGGGAAGATCACCTAGAGAAGGAAACGGCAACCTAATCCAGTATTCTTCCCTGGGAAATCCCATGGACAGAGGAGCCTTGTGGGGTATAGTCCACAGAGCTGCAAAAGAGTCAAACACGACTTACTGGCTGAACAACAACTGTTTACGTAATATTGTATATCAATCATACTTCAATTAAAAAATGTTATTTTTGCCTGTTAGTAATGGCTAAGATGATTTCAAATGCAATACACAGTATTAGTAAGAAATAAAATCATACATAAAATGTATGTTGCTAACGGTAGAATGACATGTTAACTAATGTCATCACTGGCACTGGCAACACAAATGAAAAACCTTAAAAACAGAAGTATTTCAATTCTAGGGTTTAAGCAAATCATTAAAGGTGGATGCAAAAAATGAATATATAAACTCAACTGTCCATTTTTAGGTTTTTGGTTAGATAAATTCCATCTTTATAAGCAATATGTATTAAAAATCACATTGCAGCATACTTATTGACATACAGGCCTGTATATTAAAAGGCAAAACAGCAAACATTATGTCCTGTATAATACTGGTTTAATATGAAAATATTTCCTAAAGCTACCGACAAACTACCACAAACTACATGGCTTCAAACAATAGAAATTTACTCCTACCAGAGTTTAGGCCAGAAGTACAAAATCAAGGTGCTGGCAAGGCGGGTTCCTCCCGGAGGTTCTGCAGAAGAATCCGCTTCATGCTTCTCTCCCAGCTCCTCGTGGCGCTGGCAATGCTTGGTGCTCCGCGGCTCGTAGCTGCGTTGCGCTGATCTCTGCGTATTGTCTCACGGGCCCCCTCCCTGTGCGCATGTCCTCTTCTCTTCTCGTAAGGACACCAGTCATTGGGTTTAGGGCCCTCCTTAATTTAGTATGACTGCATCTTAACTGATTTTATCCGCCAAGATCCTATTTCCAATTAAGGTCACATTCTGAAGTTCTGGGTTGACATGAATTTTTTAAAGACACTATTCAACCCACTATATGTATACATGCTATGCTATGCTAAGTCACTTCAGTCGTGTCTGACTCTGTGCAACCCCACAGACGGCAGCCCACCAGGCTCCCCTGTCCCTGGGATTCTCCAGGAAAGAACACTGGAGTGGGTTGCCATTTCCTTCTCCAATGCATGAAAGTGAAAAGTGAAAGTGAAGTTGTTCAGTCCTGTCTGACCCTCAGCGACCCCATCAACTGCAGCCTACCAGGGTCCTCTGTCCATGGGATTTTCCAGGCGAGAGTACTGGATTGGGGTGCCATTGCCGTCTCCGATGTATATAATGTACATATAAATAAGATTGGATAGCTCCATGAACAGTATTTCAGGGTAGGTTGATGGATAATTTAAATAATTTTTTATTTTTCTGCATTTAAAAATAAATAGCTATGTTCTGGAGTTGCATTTATGTTAAGTTCTAAATTTACTGTGTGAGTTGAACATCACCTGTAGCCAAAAATTATTCTCCCTGCAACTCACTCTTTTTCTTCCTACAGCTCAAAATATATAGAATACATACATCATTTTGTATGTAATGTCTTGCAAAAACATCCAACATAGCCAATTCTTCTTCCAGCACTGAAAATATTACTGATCCTCTGGGTAAGCATCAGATGAAGCAGTTGACTTTTGTTTACCTTATTTTACAAAAATGAAAAAAAAAAAAAAAGATTTTCTAAGCATGACAGTATAATTCAATGTGGTCAAGTTAAATGAGTGAGTGATGAGACTCCACTGTTCCACTCTGACAGTTTGAGGGAAAACAAATTTCTTTTGTATTTACGAAAATAAAAAAAACAGCCAAACACTACAAACAACAGTGATAAATTAGAAAAGCCTCTAAGACCAAGGGAAAAATAGTTACTGATTTCCAAAATGGATTTCTTTAAGAGGTTAGGTGTACCTCTGAGCCTTTCTGGATTTTTAAAGGTCCAGGAGAAGAGAACTTAAGGAAATAGTAACATTGTGGGTATAATTATAGCCTGCTTCTGTCTCTTAAAAATTCTTCCAATGTTCACTTTCCTTTTAAAGATTTATGACTAATATTTCTTTCATAATTGGAATAAACTACATATAAAATAATAAAAGTATTGTCATGTACAGAGGCTGACATCATGGGTAGTCAAAGAATATGTTTAATAAAAAATAATTAAACTTCCATTTGCTCTATAGAACATCATAGAAAGTAATTTAATAAATTACAAATGACTTTTTAAGACGTTTGCTCAACTACAGAAAGCAAATTCAGACTACACAAAACACAACTGGTAAATATTGCAAATGTCCAAAAGAAAAATTGGACTAAGACTTGAATCATGAAACCTGAAACAGGGCTATAAATACAAGGCAATAACAGCTATAATTCTTTTAGTAACTACCAACACATACTTGGATATCCTTTCAACTGCAACTTTAGTATTATGTAGTTCTACTGATTTCTTTCTTTCTTATAACCCTTAACTTTACATAACCATGTTTGCGTGTTTTTTTTTTTTAAGCTGATAGCTGGACAACTTTTCCCCAATCAGTACTAGATAGAAGTATCTTGAATCCCAAGAGAATGTTTAAAGTTAATATTAGCCTTAATGCTTTGAAAACTGCAACTGCCTTCATTACATAGAAAGAGAATCACTAAGATGTTAACCAAATTCATTTGATCTAATTAGGAAAATACTTTATCTCATAAATTTGATATAAATTAGATTTTACTGACAAGATCTAGGGTTTTTTATTTCCCTTTTAAACTGGAGACAGAAAGGAATGAAGATCATGTGGGCAGGACTAGAGGGAGAGAAGGGAAACATGGATGGTGCTGAAATACTCCACCGGCAACCTAAGTTAACTGTGTTTGAAAACTTTGGCTATCTCATAGGTGTATTCTAGTTAAACAAAAGTGCAATACTGCAAAGGGAAGATACTAAATATGTAATATATCATTTTCATGACAAAGAATTACTACCCACTTCTCCTGGAAGGGCATTATAGTGACTATTGCTAAGACATTGCATAAAGGACTATCAATTCAAAGTACTATTTTGGGAAAATACAAAAATCAATACAATCCCAATGGAACTGATATAATTTTGTAAATACATGTAACACTGTCTCTCTAATAAGGGATTATTTTACATACAGAAACATAATTTACTGGTAAAGGTCTTGGAAAGTCCGATATAATTGCTTAATTCCTGACAAAGCAATAGAGTTGTAGCAAAACAAACTGAAAGTTAATTTTTCTGTGGGAGAGAAGTGGGGTAGTTTTCCCCCTAGCAAAGTTTGTCACTGACTTATTTAAGTACCAGAACAATGCTTATCTCTCCTTAGGATGTAAATGGTATTTTATAACCAATTCAGCTCTGTTTTCAATGTATATGAAGGTGAACCTGGACCTCTACCTTGTCAGAATAATAGCAGCTTTAGCAGGAGAAACTGTATCATAAATCAAATATCAGACAAATTTTACATGGTAAAGGGTTCTAAGAAATTGATCAGAAACCTTAGGCTTCCTTTTTTTGTGGTTTACAGGAATAATGTATATATTTTTTGAGATTATTAAAAGTGCATTTTCAAAATGGGCAACTCAGTATATTTAATATAAACTGATAACCCAACACTGATTTTGGGCCAACATTTAGTCTGCTTATACCTAGAAACGCAAAATGAATTTAGACTATCTGCATATTACTTTACCTTATTATCTGTTAATTTTGGAATATTTCCATGACATAAAACACAAATAGAAATCTACACAAATAAAGCAAACAAACAATTTCTTTTACATGAAGTATGCTGTGTTGAAAAGTTCTTTTCAGTGGTATTTCATGATTTACCTTTTCTGAACCCTGGAAACAGACATTACTCATCTGAGACATAATTATTTCTAATAGGAGGCCAAACTTTGAAAAGTTAAAACTAAATGTGTCTAGAGGGTGTCAAAGTCACATGACACAGGATTATTTTATGACTTAATTTTACTGATTTTAGAGTTAAGCTCAGCAAAAAGCAAGTCATATTTCTTGCCCGATTAACATGATATATAGGATGTGTTTAAAAAACCCCTGAAAACAAGTATAGAATTAGAAACGAATGTAAACTTCCTAAACTAACTCAGCTGAGGTAACAGGTAGCCAGTTAAATTGGCTGATTGGGAAACTTATTTCTTCTTTAAAACACACTTGTACCTGAATTGGAAATATCAGCAGTGCATCACAACACTAGAGCATTTTCATGTAATTAAAGCAATGGATGGTGATGTAGATTCTACAGCTTTCATGACATTCATTAGCTGCCCAAATTATTGCTGAGTTTTGATCTGTAAATTATAGGTGTCAAGGAGGCTGTAAAACTATATTCAAATTAAATCAGTAATATGCATAAAGTATTCTGTGTTCACTGCAAATATATTAAATATACAACTCTCATTGAGCATAATTTTCATAAAATTAACCCCCAACAAAATTATAATGCCTTTTGTTGTAATTTTACACCTTTATGTATTTGATAGTACATACGAGTTCAGAAACTTATGAATCTTAAGAAATATTACATGCAAAACGTCTCTGAAAGCAGTTTGCACTTCTAAACAAATAACTGAAATGTTCGGTCAGTAAGTTATTGATGCACTCAACACTGGTGTATTTACAATTAATAATTAAAGGGGAAAAAAAAATCCAAAATCAGTTCATAATTTAAGTGCAGTCTGGGAATCAGTCTTCATTACTAGAATCTGAATCCTCGGATGACGATGATGTACTATCAGATCCAGATGAAGCATCGGCTTTCTCTGAACCCTCATCTGTGCTGTTTTCGTGGAGAGGACTCGGTTCAGTTCCCCCTTTGTCTTCCTGATCTCTAACTCTGGAATCTTCTTCCTTTACTTCCACAGACTTAGATGAGCCTAAGTCACTGTTTTTGTTTTTCTGTACATCAAAAGTGTTGGACTGAGACAAAGTTGGAATATGAAGATTAAGGCCTGGAGTGAGAAGCATCCCTGGATAAAGAATATTAGATAGTAACAGTGGGTTCAGAGCTAACGGGCTGGCAGCTGCAGCTGTACTTAACGCAGCAGTAGAGGGTGCAGGAGAACTTGACACCGAGTTGTCACTGCCGTTCTCGGGGTTTTGGCTCTCTGTCCTTTCTTTTTTCCCTTCTACCTCCTTAGAGTCATTTCCCTTTTTTTCTTCTGTTCCGGATTCTGTCGGCTTCGTCAGGAGCCCTCCCATGCCCAACAGATTTGGCAACCCAGTCATTCCCGACAGCAGCATGGGGAACATGGCGGCCACATTCTTAGCTTCTCCTCCAGAAGAAAGGCCAGCAGGCATTCCCATCAGCCCTGCAGTCACTTGCAGTGATTGCAAGTTTTGTAGGTTTTGTTGTAAGGCCTGAAGAGTTGTGAGGTCCACACCTGGAAGTAATCCATTGGCTAACAAAGGATTGCCTGAAATACTGGTGGCCGTTGCAGCTGCTGCCGCCGCCGTGGCCTTCGCAATTCCACTTTTAGGTCGTCTCCCTCGCCTGCTTACTTCCTCTCTTACCACGGGACCAGTGAGAATACGTTCATACATACTTTCTGGAAGAAATCCCTAAAAAAAAAAAAAAAAAAATCATCAACAATAACCATTTTAAAATAAAATCAATATCTATTAACATGATACAAATAAGCCATTAAAAATATGAGATTATTCATAAACTTTCAATTATGAAAGAGATAACCCAATTCTATCTTATTTTTAAGTAGGGCTTGAAACAGTTCTTCCACTTCTCATTTTATCTTAAGAGAGCCTCTGGTTCTCTTTTATAACTGCGAGGCACAGGTTTGTAAAACAGTCCTGGAAACTGGAAGATCCAAAAAATTTTATTATTGCCATGCCCTTAAATTGTTCACATCACCAGAAGACTAAAGAAATGCCCTTCTTCTAATCTGGAAGAACAGTGTGGAAAGGGACAGAAGTAAGAAATGATTAAATGAGATGCTTCTGACTCTTTTCTGACTATCACTTTGGGAATAATGGAGATAGAGCCAAGATGGAAAAGATACTCAATGGGGAAAAAAATCACTTGGCTCAGAACAGTAGTAGCACCTGCAGACTGGGAAGCACCAAGTCCTGAGTGGAGACCAACCTATGCTACTTTCTTGAAATTCCCCCAAGATTTTCTGGGGTTCAAAATTCCTAGAAGTAAGAACAAAACAAAACAAAACAACCCTCCCTCCCAGCAAACAAACCAAAATTCCTAAATTTTAGGAGTTTAGAACCTCTCGATTGGCACTGTCCAATAGAAACAATGCAAACAACATATGTAACCTAAAATTTTCTAGTAGCCACAATAAAAAAAAGGTAAAATAGAAATATGACACCAGTTAGTATACACCGATTCTGCACTCTAATTCAACAGGTATCTGAGAAGTTTGCAATATACTCTGTAAAATAAAAACTGTGAAATAAAAAATATTATCACATATTTATGGAATATTTTGGTAATTCTTAACTTAAAATTTAATCTAAGATATAATTAAATGATGTCTAAATTAGTGTTCATGAAATACTCACAGACTGCTTAACAACATCTCCCCATTCAGGAGCTACTCCATATTCTGCATTTTCTTTCAGGAACCGACACAAATCTTTCAAAGGGGGAGCAAATGCACCTCCAACCTATAAATGAAAAACAGATTCTTAGACACTTAAAAGCATATTAAATGTGAAGACATTTCTTTCTTTTAATCTGTGCTATACAGAGTTTATTTCTTTAAAACACATGTATTCTTTGAACCACCCTGACAATCTTTATTACAGTAAAAAGGACTACCACAACCCATAAGAACTATCAATATACTACATAAACATGCTAACATAAATTTTAGATGTTTCACGTATATTCCTTGGACAGTCAAATAACTACCATGTACTGTGAAGTTACTACGTTGGGTAGGCAGTGTAACCTTGTTAAGAGTATATCCTTTGGAGTCATCAGACTTATCACCTACATGAACTCAGGCAAATTAGTAAATCTCTTTGAGCCTCAGTTTTCTGATCTGCAGAATGGAGATAACAATAATACCTCCCTCATACGGTTTTATAAAAATGAGATAATTCAAGCACCTCAGCAAAGGGTCTGCTGCTGCTGCTAAGTCGCTTCAGGGTCTGGCACATAATAAATATAAGTTGTTATTATTATATTGCCAAGTATTATGCTAAGGACTTTAAGCACATAATTTATTTTAGTTCTCACTATATCCATTTGAGAATGCATTATTTCTATTTTTCAAATGAAGGAATTAAGCCTCACAGAAGTTATACAAGCTGCCTAAAGCTAACTAGTAAGTGTCAAGGTCAGCTTTTAAACTCAGGTCTCAAAAACCAATGCACTTATCTTTTATGCAAACTAATACCCTAAAAGTTGTATTTGTAGGCATCACTGGAGTTTTTTTTTTCGGTCAGGCTGGATGCCAGGCTGAAATGCCAGGCTAGATGAAGCACAAGCTGGAATCAAGATTACCAGGAGAAATATCAATAACCCTAGATAGGCAGATGATACCACCCTTATGGCAGAAAGTGAAAAAGAACTAAAGAGCCTCTTGATGAAAGTGAAAGAGGAGAGTGAAAAAGTTGGCTTAAAGCTCAACATTCAGAAAACGAAGATCATGACATCTGGTTCCATCACTTCATGGGTAATAGATGTGGAAACAGTGGAATCAGTGGCAGACTTTATTTTCTTGGGCTCCAGAATCACTGCAGATGGTGATTGCAGCCATAAAATTAAGATGCTTGCTCCTTGGAAGAAAAGCTATAACCAACCTAGACAGCATATTAAAAAGCAGAGACATTACTTTGCCAACAAAAGTCTGCCTAGTCAAAGCTATGGTTTTTCCAGTAGTTATGTATGGATGTGAGAGTTGAGCTACAAAGAAAGCTGAGCACCGAAGAACTGATGCTTTTGTGGTGTTGGAGAAGACTCTTGAGAGTCCCTTGGACTGCAAGGAGATCCAACCAGTCCATCCTAAAGGAAATCAGTCCTGGGTGTTCATTGGAAGGACTGATGCTGAAGCCAAAACTCCAATATTTTGGCTACCTGATGTGAAGCACTGACTCATCTGAAAAAACCCTGATGCTGGGAAAGATTTAAGGCGAGAGGAGAAGGGGAAGACAGAAGATGAGATGGTTGGATGGCATCACCGACTCAATAGACATGAGTTTGAGTAAGCTCCAGGAGTTGGTGATGGACAGGGAAGTCTGACGTGCTGCAGTCCATGGGGTCGCAAAGAGTCGGACATGACTGTGCAACTGAACTGAACTGAACCCTGAAAGTATAAAAATAAACATATTCCTTTAAATATTTAAATGACTTCGACCTACCAATTTAATGTACCTTTGGAGTCTAAGGACACTTCTTGAATAATTCCTTTTCCCACAGCTTTCTGAATGAATACATACTATATCTTGTTAGGATACAGACAGGGTTTAATGTGGCCAGTTATAATATCTATATTCTTATCTAATTATTTTCTATAGTTTTTACTTAGCCTCTCAATTTTCTGTTGTGATCTCTTTTTTATTATCTCCTTCATTAAGCTCCAGTTTAAACTAGAGGCCCTCTGTATGGTTTAAAGCCTGTACTCTAGAAACTCAGAATAAAGAAATCTACAAACCAAGGGAAATTAACAGGTCCTTTACCAGGCTACTACAATTAAAAATAAAACTTAGGATGTTTAATATTAAACCAAGTAAAAATTTCAAAATGGTTCCATTTCCTTAAAACAGGCTAAGACAAATTTATTCATATCTATAAAGGTTAATTTTTGTTATAAGATGAAGTGCAAAGATTTGTAACACGATCCTGTGTAAGCACAAAATTTAAGTAAAATGCAACTAAAATGTCATCTTGTTCTTCCCCTAATACATCTGACATCATCTTAATCTACTAACAAAAGCTAAACTTGGGGAAAAATTAGTATTAATTTTAATGAGTTAGTACATACAGTAATATTAAGATAATTGTTATTTTAAAAATGGTATTCTTCCAATTTCAATACTTCTGGAAAATTAGAATGATTTCATGTATTTTTATACTAGCAGTGAGGTCATTCAACAGAGAGCAAAACAGAAGTAGGGAATTAACTAGGGATCTATGTAGGGTAATTTAATTTGTGAGTGAAGGAATTCAATGGGAAACTTGATGTTCTTACTTTGAAGGCCATTTCTTTTTCCTTTTTTTACTTATTGTGCTGCTTGCTCATCAGAATAAAAAACAATAAAAGTGTCAAAGCTATAAACTTACAAAAGGGTGCCTCAACTGTTCTATCACTTACTTTGTGAGGTAAAAGAGACATATACCAATACATACGTAAAACAGAAACAATTTGGGGAAACAAATGTTGCACCACATTTGATTCAGAAATAAGAAAAACCTGGAAAAACCTAGCTCTTACCATTCATCAATCAGTAAAGCAAGAAGATTAGCAAGGGGTACCATCTGTCTCTAAGATAAGACGTCTTATCTTTGCTTTAAGACATTTGATTTAAGATATTTAACTTCCATCTATCAGAAAATTATGTAATATGCCAATTTTGATAGAAGAAGACACTTTAAGTCCTAATGATGGAATTATCAATACATGATAAATATATATAAATCTGTAATGGCTATCATGAGAATAGTGTTCCCTTTCAGCAGAGTTTCTCAACCTCTGCACCACAGACCATTTTGGATTGGTGTTGTGGGGGCTGTCCTGTGTATTACAGGAGGTATAGCAGCATTCCTGGCCTCCACCCGCCAAGGCCAACAGCATCCAGCCAGCAGCTCACCAACCTCCCCAACACCCACCTCCTTCATCCAGAGCTAAGACCATCAAAAACGTCCTGATTGCTAAATGTCCCTTGGAGGACAAAGTTAACCCCTTTTGAGAACTACTGCCTTAGATGCAGTGCCCTGGTTCAGTGGCACTGCAAAGGTACAGATGTAACTTATTCATTCGACAGCTTAGCCAAAGGTGTGGGATTTGAAATTAGACTGCATAAAATTGTAGTCCGTGCCTTTTCCCCTCAAATCTTCTAGATTTACCCAACTAGGTCTGTTAGAAAATACTGCATAATGAAACAGTGTTCTAGAAACCTCTTCCACAGTGCATCAGTATGAAAAATTAACAACAAATATGCAAATACCTTTCTGGCATTTCTTCTGTTAATCAGCTGAACACGTTCTTCTCCAGTGAGACTATTAACATCTAATTTATTGGGGTTTCTGCAGCGATGCCTTTTTTGTTTGGGTCTCCCCTCATGGAGTTGCATTCTCTAAAATATATAGACAAAGAAATAGCTGTAAAATCTTTAACTATGCAAATGGCACAAATAAACTGATCCAAGTAATTTAACCATGTAAAACTGAAGATACATGGTATATAGAACATATAGTAATACAGTTGACCCTTGAACAACATGGGTTTCAACTGTGTAGGTCCACTTATATGTGGATTTTTTTCCCAGTGACTACACAATCCATTGTTGATTGAATCCAAGGATGTGTAACTGAGGACATGGAAGGCTAATTGTAACATTATACTTGAAATTTTGGCTGTGGAGGGTGACATGCGTCAGTATCTCTTAACTCCTGTGTTGTTCAAGGGCCAACTATTTATGTTATATATTGAAGGTATAGTACATATACCACGTTACAATCCTTTTGCTGTAGACATACCACAGTAGCGTGTGAGAGCCAAGAAACCATTAACATCAAGTGCCCTTGGGAAATCATACCAACATTATGTTGTATTCTCTACTCAAACAAATGCGGCCTATAGCAATGTCTTAAAATTGTTTTATAACATTATATAAAACATTGTGATAAAAGGGTTATTTGCAGTGAAAATGATGAATGCCTCTAAGTTTAAAAAAGTAATAAAGACTCCTTTGCAGTAGTAAGAGAAAGCTCTGAGAATCTTCTGAGACGAGAGTATAACTGCCAAAAGGGCAAGGACTTTATATGGTTCACTGTTTTATCCTAAATCCCTTACAACAGTAACTAGCACATAGCAGCTGCTCAATAAAAATTGACTAAATACACACACACACACACACACACACACACACACTACAAGTACAGTCACATTCTAGGGACTGGAGCTTTTGTGGTTCTTTTGCATGAAAAAATAAGGCAATTAAATTTTTTTCTGTTAATAACAATCACTTTACCTTTATATGGTATTCTTTCATTTTCAAAAGATTTTCATTTACAAATCACTGACTCAGTAAATATTTACAGGGAACTAGATACCATTCTCTGTATCAGAAATTAGGTGCTAAATCCTGGGGCTACAAGGTGAATAGGACACAATCCTTAAGCAGCTCACAGGGTAGGGAACAACTTTACTGGGTTATCCAATTAATCTTCATAATGGAGGCAGCTAGAGTAAGACTACTAACTGGCATACAGGGGATATGCGGCTACTCTCTTACCTTATAAAATATACAGAAACAACAAGGGAGACTGACACAAAATCTAGTACATAAGCATCTGAGAGTACAAACTGAAATAATACATTTCTATAAGTAAGAAAGCCATATGCCCGTAAGATAGTGAGTAGGAAGTATTTAAGAGGATAAGGAAAATGCAAATGAATAGACCTATTCTCATCTTGACTAATATAATCTATGTACCTGTATTCTTATAAGATCTTAAGAGCAAAGGTTTGGACAGTGGATTTAAGACTTATTAGCTGCGTGACTTTGCACTATTTAAAATTTCAGTTTCCATTTCTTTATAAAGTTATAACAAGGCCATTCTGATAAAGTTTGGGAGTGTTAATGAGATGATGCATATAAGTGCTAAGTATAAAGCCAGGTACAGAGTTAAGTCTCAATAAATGTTCACTATGATCATTTTTATTATTTTAAAATAAACTCCTTGAGGGAAAGGAATGGAGGTTTTATACCTTTATAACTGTCCTTGGGTCTATGATAGTATTCTGTATATGACAGGTGACTTTTATTAAACACATTGAATACAGAATGAAAAATGGAAAATGATATTATATCATAGGAAAGATGGTCATTAGTTTTTGCTGCTAATGTTTCCTAAATCTTGGGCAGAATACATATTTAATATAAGTTGGTAAGAATTTATGCTTCATCATTACAGATGTAATGAATCATAGACATAAAATATACTAAGATTTATAAGGTATCACCTACAGGAATAAAAGCTCCTAAATCTTCCACATAACCTGGGTGCTCCTTAAGCCATTTTTCCAAATCCTTTCTCTTCGGGGCATCATCGCCTGCAAGTCTTGTCCCATCTTTAAGGTTAATAACTGGAACAGGAGTTTCTGTATCAGGAATTCCTTGAGGTTGAGTATAGGATAGTGCTGGATTTATCCCTGTAGAAATCTGTGAGGTGGTTAAGCCTAACGTAACCTGTAGAAAAACACCAAATAAAAATTTTATTTCCACGCTTTAGCATTCTGATTTTGGTCCAACGAAGCAGTTCTTTTTGAAGGGAAACAAAAATTGTTTAAAATTTCTTCTAAGTCTTTTAAATTTAAAATTTTCATGAATCTTGGCCAGTGCTGGACTCTACTGAGATACAATCTAAAAAACTATACAGTATACTCCTAATTTTCCAGTTATTTTTATTATTCACAAAAAAATTCACAAAGCAGCAATATGTATCTTTACTAGGATGAATTTTGGACTCAAGGATCAGTAGCTTTTAAGCATTACTTTACTTACATGATTAGGTGGTTTATTTCTGTTAAAAAAGAGGATGTCAACACCTTCTACATTCTTTCTCCTTCCCCGCCTTTTTTTGACTACAGGCTGGTTGTCTAATAAAACTCCATTGGCACCAAGGGTTGATTGAATGGGAGTACCTAACAAATTAAAAATGCAAAAGAGTGATAAAAATCTAGTTCTTAGATTAAAAATAATGACTTTTAGGGGGATGGACTGGGAGTTTGGGATTAACAGATGCCAACTATCATATACAGGATGGATAAACAGTAAGTCCTACTGTATAAGCACAGGGAACTATCTTAAATACCCTGTGATAAACCATAATGGAAAAGAGTGTGTGTGTGTGTGTATATATATAGACAGATAGATATAGACATAGTGACTTACTTTGTTGGATAGCAGAAATTAATACAACATTATAAGTAAACTATACTCCAATAAAACAATAAAATAATGAATGCTTATAATGAGACTTATGATCAAAATAAAAGAAAATGTTTAATTAAAAAAAAAACACATACTTTTTTTTGAACTAAAAATACCACCCCACTTCTCATTTAAAACCCAGGAGAACTGCAATCCAGGCCTCTTTCAAGTTTTAACATGTCTCCTCAAAATCTTCCCTTGGATATCCACATATATTTTCTTTCGTCCCCTTTCAGAGAAGCAGCATGACTTTCCAGTGTACAAGGCAAACCTTTCCACCTTTTTTGAATCCATTAATTCCTACTTTATCTATTAAGTATAAGTTTGCTTTACCATTTATCTTTGCTTTTTTGGTGCCAAAAAATCTTAATCTATATTAGATTTGTATCAACTTAAAATCATGGCCCAACACAAAAAATAAACTTATTTTGGCTTTTTCATAGCCTTCAAAACTTTTGAAATGTTAGTATCTGTCATGCTCCTTTTTTTCACAACAAACTTCACTCCTTAAATTCCCAAAGTCTGCCCCTGACCAGACTATTTAAGGTATTTTCCCTAAGATCACCAGTGTTTCTTGCCAGTTAAACACTCCTTATTTCAGTAGGCACTCCATAAAAAAAAGTTTGTAAGAGGTATGAATCAAACAGTTCCATGCATTCATTTTTTCCCAATAGATACATATTTTTAAACAGCTACGTACAAAGCACTAGGATGGTTCAAAGGTAAGACACTGTCCTGTCCTGTCCTTAAAGAGTACATCATCTAGAATACTCTTATGAGAGAAAATATTATTAAGAATGAGATGCTTGCTTATAATGGTTCAGCTTGTAGCGAGAAATACATTTTCAATCATCCAAGGAGAATTTCCTGAGCAAGTCCTGTGTACTCATGAAAGACACTTCCCTTTCTTTCTTTTTAAAAACAACAAAAACCCAGCTGCCTTAATTTCTTCTTGAGAGTAATTTTTACAAACATTACTGATTTATTTTGGGCTAGAATCCAAAATGGAAATTTTAACTTATTCTATTTCATAAAGCCTGTGTTGTCTTTTGTAAGTTGTAATTATAATAATATTAAAATTTAAAATAAATATCACTTTCTATTGAGTTCCTACTAGGTGTCATCATAAACTAGACTAAGTCTTACAAATGTCTTCTTAAATTACCAAAAACAGAACAAACAAAACAGAGCGGTATTAAGCCAATTTTATAAATGTGATCAGAAATGTTATGTTGCAAGCCCAATGTTACAACAGTTGGTAATGACAGAATTCAACTCCAGGCTGTTTAGCTCTACCATCTTTTGATTACTATTCCAGGTGGTTTCTGGAATAAACTAAAGACTTATAATTTATGCTATTTTACTTTCTTTCATTAATTAATTTACACTACACAATCTCTCTTCATTCAAAGCTTTTAGATAAAATTCAGAGGCATACTCATATAAACATAAAAAGGGCTTAATATGAAGAATCACAATAGCATTTATTCAATACCCAATTCTAAAATCTATTTTTAACATCTGTTTAGCATCTAATTATGTGCCAAGTTCCATTCCAGTCACTTCACATGTATTATTTAATCTACCTAACAATGCTACCTCAACCCCTCACTTCACAAACAAGAAAAGGCTCAAAAATGTTAACAGAGTTCCTAAAAGTCCTGTAAAAAGACAGAGCTAGATTTCACATTCAAGGGAATTTCTCTGGTAGTCTAGTGATTAAAACTTTGTGCTCCCAGTGGAGGGGCACAGGTTCAATCCCTGGTTGGGGAACTAAGATCCTTCATACCGTGTTGCATGGCCAAAAGAAAAATTTCACATTTGCAATTATCAAGATGAATGAGATATAATTCTTAAATAATTTTATCTAGTTTTAATGTTTTGGCTTTCTAATATTTTGTATAGGTGCCAGTTAGCATTATAATTACTACTGACACTATTAAAACAGTATTATTTACCAAAGAATTACTTATAGGCAAAGGCTGTAGTCTTTGAAAGTCTTCAGCTGCAATAGTAATAAAATGTTCAGATGACAGAAGTATCAATCCCACTCTATAGTCCTGGCATTATCAAGGTACAAGCAGCAGCATTATTAAACACACTTATGTCGGGCAAAAAAATCCCAGAACTTATCTTCCCCAATCTCTTCCCATTTTCTCATGGGAAAAGAAATAGTAACAACACTGCCATTGCAAAGCACAACTTGGGGGATTTATACTTCAGTAAGAGAACTATGGCTCAATCATGCTTGTCTGAAAGCCTAGTAATTAGAGAGTTACAGGGAATGGTTAATGAAACCATGTGACAAAATTCTGATGACTCTAATTCATTATTTAATTATAATTTACAATTAGAAAGTGGTAACAGTAGCTACTGGAAACAGCAATCAATTTAACATCTATAATATAGCACTATTTTCCCAAATTTCAGGAAATTACAAGCACAGGAGTTTTGAAATATTTTCAAGTATTGGATGGCAACTGAAATAGAGTCCTTAACTTTATGTATACAGAGGTACAAAGGAAATTCCAGTCATTCATCTGCGTTTAACTGAAAAGATACATTTTTTTAATGATTAGTATGTGTGGTCCATAGATTTTAAGACTGAACTACTCTTAACTAAAATTCTCAGTTGTTGATAGGACACTTTAAGAGGGACACAGACAAACTAAAGTACAACTAGATCAACAGAAACAAAACAAATTCTCATGGATGGATTCCTCAGTACCTTTAGAGTACAGAACACATGGGACTAATTCAGTATTTAATAATTATGATTCACATTGCCAAAAAGTTAGAACAAAACATATCTCAAGGGGAGATATTATCATTGGTTTCAAAAAGTTAATCATGCAGACATTTGACTAGGTTATTTCTGTAATGCCTTTAAAGACAAAAATATAATCATTGAGAAGAACCAACTGTGGGCAGAATTTGCTTCCAAAGAAGAAACTTTGTGGTATTTTAGAGCTTTCTTACAATAAAAGGGCTGTTTAAAGTAGAAACAATCTTGTTCTTGCAAGTATTCTGTGAGTAAGTGAGGATTTAGGAAGGATTTAGGAAGAATGGACTATTTCATGCTGATGCAGTGATTACTAGCATATTCACCTGATAGTGGTAGGGATTTTGGGAAACTGGCGAGGCTGCTCTCTGACGCACCTTGAAGGTCCCGAAGTCGAGTGAGGTACTGCTGCTGCCCAGGAGCACAGTCTTCACTGTCCAGTGGCCTTCTCTGAGCGAGCCCTTGCTTCTGAAATGTCAACTTCAAACCACCTTCCTGTTAAACAGATGCCATTATCAAGAAAGAAATGATTAAAATCATTGCAGTATAGTTAAGATAAATTTTTTACTTAGAAAAAGTGAGGTTAAAAACCCTGAAAAATCAGTTACGTTCTCTTCTTGTTCATACATTAACTAGAGAAAAACATTTAATCAATTTCTATAATGAATATTAAAATTTCTATCTTTAAGTGAAAACTAAATCTAGGTATTACATACACTTTTCTGAGCAAAACCAAACTTTTCATGTGACAAGTACATTGTAACCCTTTCAGCGATTGACATATATCTGTGTACATTATTCACATGACATTTTAAGAGCTATTACCCATGTTTTAGGCATCAATTCAGCTTCAAAATCATACTGAACAATGAAATGTTACTGATAACAAGGCATGCTAAATATTTAAAACAGAAAGTGCACTGACATACCATTCGAATATTATATAAAAGAACTAAATAATAAGAAATTGTCAGACTGTTTAAGAAAGCATCTTGATCAGCAGAAGGACTATTTTCAGAAGTATAGGTAGAGAAACATATTTAATGATGATCCCTCTAGTAGAATATTCAAGTTTAATAACCTGGATATCAAAAAGAAAAAAACAATCCAAATACCAGAAAACAAGTATGTGAAGGAAGTAAGAGTAAGAGCAGGCAGCCATTTGCAGGAAAAGCATGCTGCACACCGCAATCGCAATCAGGTCCTAGGGCAATAAAAATAAACATACGTCTTTGATTTTCACTGTAAACTCCTTTTCTCGTACATGCTTCTTCACCTTTGACATCTGTGTTGACTGATCATGTTCTTCTTTGACTGCAGCACCTGCAGGAGGGGGCGCGCTGGGCTCGCTATATTCTGTGGCTGCACCAGAGCTGTCCAGCAGCTTTGTGGTATAGAAAGAAGCCACTGCGTTGGCATCGTAACTTCTTCTAGCTGAAGGCCACTTCCCTTTCAGGACTGTTTGACAAATACTGTCCAGCCGGTTGATCATCACACGATCCTACAACAGCATGAACATCAAAGGGTAATTTCAGTAATTGAGCCAGACCTTTGGGGATCACAGCTTTGATGGATTTATCCCTGGAATAACTTGTGTGTACTTGGTATGCATACATTTTCTCACATACATATTACAATTTCGTATAAATTCCCATTGGTGAAGTTAAAAAATATAAAGATATTTTGCTGTTCTTTTGTTTTTATAAGAGTAATACAGGGTCCTCATAAAAAATTCAAACTCAGAAGTATACAGAAGAGTAGAGAGTTCTCTTCTCTCTCATTTCTAAAATTAAGTGCTCTTCTACTAATCCAGTCACATACTGGAGGAAGGAAGAACTGTCTTAAAACAGTCTGAGCTTCCACCATTATATGTACATGTACTTAAACGAACATTTTTCTAAGTCACAACTGGTTCGTAAATTTTCTTAAAGACGACCCACTTAAAAGTACTTATTTCATAAAGAAGCATCTGAATTGTATGTGAACATAAGCAGTCATTATCTTTTCTTCTGAATATTCTATATATTCTAAGGTTGAGAATCATATACATTTAAGGACATAGATCTAACGGAGTAATAGTTGACAGTAATAGTTGTTACTTTTAATGCTAACACCAAATGGTTATCCTACACATGATAGTGACTCTTTTTTCCTACATAATAGGAATATCTACCATTAAAGATAGACAGAAAAATATTTTTAAAAATGACCTGTATCAGCAAGAAATGATTTACTTACCTTTGGCCAGTATGATGCTGCCAGCATGTATCCACCCTGTAGGATGTAAGCAGACTCTGCGGTCCCGTTGTTCATCTGGAAACTATCCTGGGTCTCATCCTGGGTAGTGCTCAGTGACGCGACACTTTCTTCATCGTAGGCTTTCATGTGAGGGGTACCTTCTGCTAAGAATAATTATGACCAATTATAATTGTTTTAGAGACTGTGTAACACAATTTTGCATATACTTCTCAAATCCTATATAATTAGGATTTGAAAATGAAAAGTTGAGAAGTAAAAAAAAAAAATCACCTAGAATACAGTAAAGTACTCATTACTTTTAAAATTATAGCAAAAGCTAAATAAGTGGCATTACGGAGTCTGAAGGAAAAGGGTTAACCAAACATCCCTTTCTGCAAGAAGATTTGACCTATGGTAACTCTCTAGGTCTGTTTCCCTGAAAACACATACACTTGTGATTGGTAAATTCAGGAGTTTATCAATCTGGACTGGGAAGGGCACAAATATCTGCTGGGGAGGCTATCATTCTTTCAGGAGGGAACTCTTGTAATTGGGCATGTCCTGTGTGAAAACCCAGAAAGTCATGCTTGTGGAGTTGTTACAGGAGATGCTTGCTATTGTGGGTGTCAGGATGGCTCCTATGCCCATTTGACGATGTAAAGACTCATTCTTTACAGTTTTCCTCAGTGGCTCAGACAGTAAAGAGTCTACCTGCAATGTGGGAGACCTGGGTTTGATCCCTGGGTCGGGAAGATCCCCTGGGAAAGGGAATGGCTACCCACTCCAGTATCCTTGCCTGGAAAATCTCATGGATGGAGGAGCCTGGCGGGCCCCAATCCAGGGGTAGCAAAGAGCTGGACACGGCTGAGCGACTAACGCACTCACTCACATTTCCTTACACACGAGCTGTTAGACTGCAACAAGCACACCCGCAGAAGAGGACCACCTACCACTACTCTACGGACAGGCTGGAGTTCCTCCGCTAGACCTTTCGGAGTAGGGCCAAGCAGGGTCTTGTTAGTTGGACTGGTGTCTATTATAAAATGATTATCTTTATTTGCTCACTGATAAACTTGTTTTAGGAAAAATACAATACTAAATTTAAGGCAATCACAAAGAAATAAAATTGCTGTGCCAAGTCTTTAATCCTCTGTTTGACTAACCCATTTTGCAATGTGAATACTGAATACAGAGTATGAACCAGTAGTCTAGTTGCATTTTCAGCAGTCCTTTAAGAAAATCTGTACACGTAAAATTTAAACTATCAATTTTAAGCATGCTTAAGCAATCCAAATCACTTCTCATTTGCATATGAAATGTCTTAAAATAGCAAAAGCACTTTATGCATATACCTCGCTTTTGGACTTCCTCTTCTTCACTGTCACTTTCTTCTGACGAAGATGAGGAGGAGGATGAGGAAGAGGAAGATGAGGATGAGGATGAAGATGATGCTGAAGAACAAGAGGAGGAGGAAGAAGAGCTAGAGCCTGATCGAGAGTGGGAGCACGAAGAGGAGGAAGACGAGGAAGAAGATGATCTGGAAGAACAGGATGATCTCTCAGAATCAGAGTCAGAATCAGAACTAGACTCTGATCCTCTTTTGTGGACTCGCTGCTTCTTAGAAGCCGGGTTTGGAGTTAGAGGCTCTGTTCTGGCTGCAACCATGCGTCTGTCTGTGTCACCTTTTCCACCAGATTTCTGGTCTCCAGTAGCCTGTGGTAAAACACCATTCTTTGGACTCACAGGCTCAGACTTTATTAGTGTCCTGGTTTCCTCAGAAGACATAGACTCTTCTTCAGAAGACTGAGGCTCCTCTTTAAGGTTTTCACTTTTAACTTTCACATCCTCTAGAATAACAGCTTTAGGATCTAGGAGCCTAGGTAGAGAGGTAAGAGGAGAAGCAGAAAGTGCTACTTGATATTGCTGTAAAAGTGGGGTAGAAGTCCTTGAATGAGCCATCTTACTTTGACTGTAGTTCCTCTGAGCGGCCATAAATGAGAGTTCAGGGTCCCGAAGAATGTGATAGTCTGTTCGGCTCACCCCGTGTTTAGCAGCTCCAATGAGCAAGTCCCTATCATGAGAGCCACATTCCCACCAGACTGGTAAGTCTGGATTTGGATGGCAAAGCTTCAAGCGCTCAAACAACTGTGGATGTCGGAGCGCCTGTTCCCTTACTTTCCTTAGAAGTTCAATGCGATATAAAGTCCGAGAAGCACGTTCTTCTGTGATTGGCTGGATAAAAATGCTTGGATCCACCAATTCTAAATTGAGATAAGAACAAACATATTACCCTAAAAAATACTTCATTATAGGTTTAAAACAAATAATGCAACTTCTAAAATATATGTCTACTCAATATCATTGTATAGTTTCAGAATTTCATTTTAACAGTTTTAAATGAGGGGAAATGTTAAGTTTTAGAAGTATTAATAACCATGTAACACATAACACTGGATCTAACTTTCTATTTAACTAGAAAGTTAAATAAAACATTAAGATTACTTTGGAAGTGTGTTAATATAACTAGGAAGAAATTCTTTATAAGCTAATGTCATACTACTCCATTTTAATCAAAGAGAATAGCACTCAAACTCACTTACAAATACAAATTAAAAGTTAAAATAACATCCCATAAGCAAACTTAAGTCCGTATATCTTTAAGTGCACTGAGGTACCTCAAGAGTATTACAGTGGACTCACAGGGACACCAAAGTCTTTCTTAAAATTTGATATAAACATAGGAACAATTGTCAAACAGTGTATGACTACTAGTCTGAGACAGTTCCATTTCAATATCAGACCACACTCTCTTCTTTTTGGTGGGGTCATATCTTTATCAGACTTCCCTGATGGCTCAGATGGTAAAGCGTCTGTCTGCAATGTGGGAGACCTGGGTTCAATCCCTGGGTCGGGAAGATTCCTTGGAGAAGGAAATGGCAACCCACTCCAGTACTCTTGCCTAGAAAATCCTATGTACAGAGGAGCCTGGCAGGCTCCTCAGTCCATGGGATCGCAAAGAGTTGGACACGACTGAGCAACTGCACTTTCTTTACCTTTATCAGCAGAGATACTGGCAGTTGGGAAGAACTCAAAAAATGATAGAAGCTTGTTGGAATAATGTAGCGAGTACCTAAAGAGGTACTAATGGCCAGATTTGGAACAATCTGAACACCAGAATTAATACGGACAGTACTGGATTATAACCTACAGAATAAAAAATAAACACTCATTTGAGTAAATATGAGTATGAATAAATAATTGAGTAGACTAGGGAGAAAGAACAGCTTTTCCTTGCAGTAGAACTGCACAGTTAAAAACTGCTGCAGATAAGATCTACTGATGGTTACTAAAATCAATGGGTGAGAGTTTGAGGAGAATAGGATTTGTGTGGTCTCAAAGTATCTTCTTAAGATATCTGCTAACTACAGGGGAGAACATAATTTTACACAGGAGAAACGCAGCAGAAACTACCTAAGCTTAACAAAGAATCAAGGGCTACATCATCAGTAATAAGACACACTGACATCATGAGCCCCTTGATGTTAGGTTCTGAGAAAAACACAACATCAATTCTAAGTTATTCTTGCAAAAAAAAAGGTATAACCTCAACACAATCATGTGAAAACACCAGATAAATCCAAACTGAAGGGTTTTTGGCAAACTGATCAAAGGTATCAGGGTTATTAAAGACAAAACAAACAAACAACCAACCCCAAACTGAGGAACTGTTACAGACTGCAGGAGGTGAAGGAAAAATAACAATGGAATACCACGTGGGCTCTTGGAACAAAAAAGGACATCAGTAGAAAAACAGATACCGAGAAGGCAATGGCACCCCACTCCAGTACTCTTGCCTGGAAAATCCCATGGACAGAGGACCCTGGTAGGCTGCAGTCCATGGGGTCACTAAGAGTCGGATACAACTAAGACTTCACTTTCACTTTTCACTTTCATGCATTGGAGAAGGAAATGGCAACCCACTCCAGTGTTCTTGCCTGGAGAATCCCAGGGACGGGAGAGCCTCGTGGGCTGCCGTCTATGGGGTTGCACAGAGTTGGACATGACTGAAATGACTTAGCAGCAGCAGCAGCAAGATGATTAGTGATATAAGATTTTAACATTACAGGAGGAAAAGTGAGGGATATACGAAAACTCCCCACCTAGGATTCAAAATCAATTAAATTGGCTGAGAATCAGCAGCTCTGATTAATTACTCTTGTTTTGGTTGTTTTCTGAAGGCCCTGGGTGGTTTTTCCTACTAAAATGTCTTTTGAATGGAGGCCTCATTTCTTGCGAAATCATCTGTGCTAAATAAGCGCTCCAGCACAGTTCCTATCAGATGGACTGAAAATATAGGTTATTTCTATTTACCAAAAGCTATCCTTTATTTTCCCACCCCTGACAATCATAAATCTAATTCTAAATAAAAACACTGACTATTTTCTCAAAATTAAATGTGTACCTGTATTCTCTTTAGCTCTCATTTCAATAGTAGAATTAAGGAATAAAGGACTGTTAAGCAGAGTTTACTTACAATTCAGAAAAACTGGTGAAATGTTGAATTAGATGATACTGTATTAAAAAGCTGGGAATTTCTGAATTTTAGTTCTGTTTCCTTGATTGAAACACAGGAAAAAAAAAAATTTTTATACATACCTTCTTTGGAAGGAAGACGACAAACCCTCCTACACATGGACATGAATGAGTACAGATATTTCTCCAAGCTATCGTCAGTTTTCTTATGTAGCCGAGCCATAGCCCTAAATTTTGTCCAATCAAACTGGCCTCTGTCAGGATCAAATACCACTCCGAATGTAGATACAACTCTGTAAAAATCAGCTTCTTCTCTTCTTGTCCATCTATTTTGAGTTAAAGAAAAAGTCATATTGCTCATGAAATAATATTAATGCTGAATATAAATGACTATTGCAAAATTCAAAAACATTTCAAGTACCTAACACTTTAAAAGATTAAATCCAGGGTTACTGCCTTATAAACACATTTAAAAATGCTAGTTGACTCATCTCTATCCATGCTTCTTTTCCTTCAGACAATAATGGTTTTTTTTGCGTACTTAACTGTGTGAAAAACTATGTATGGGATACAAGAATGTATAAGACATGATGATCCTCCCTTTGAATAAAAGATAAAACATTTCAAACATATTTACAGTATAAGGTAGTATTTTATAGTTGTCTGTATTATAGAAACCACAAGTTTAAGACAGCACAGAAGATGGAAGGATTTGTTCAAACTTGACTAACCAAGAAAGACATCACAGAGTTAAGTGGCATTTGTTTACAGCTTAGATAAGACATGGAAAGGAAAAGATGAATGTTATTATAGGATCTTTTATCATTTTGAAAATGACTAGTTTTATTTAGGTAAGTGCTATATGAGTGCAGAAAACAAAGAATACTGTGTGCTAGTCTAGTGCAGGAAAAAACCAACAGAGGATAAAGAACCCAGGCTGAACACTGAAGGAATA
Organism: Ovis aries; assembly: GCF_016772045.2. NCBI lineage: Eukaryota > Metazoa > Chordata > Mammalia > Artiodactyla > Bovidae > Ovis > Ovis aries. The sequence continues at coordinate 21,250,095 of NC_056067.1, read as the reverse complement.
GTAGGGCCATGTATGGACCGAAGAGTTAATAAGAAGTTTCGGTGACAGAACAACTTAAGTAGGATACTGAATCAAGACTAAGTGGGGCATTCAGGCTGAGGAAATAGTAGTGAATAAAATTATAAATGCATGCTAAGGCCTAAACTAAAGAGACTCTTGAATTAAGGCTTAAGAAGGTAGGCTTTATCCTTGTACGAAATAAAGGGCACTGAATATTATATTATGAATATTATGATAAAACTAAAACTTTAGGAAGATTATCTAAATCTTCCAGACTGAGGCAAAATGTTATGTGGCAGATTGAAGATGGCCACAAATTCTTTGCCACTCTTCTATTTGAGAGATGCAACTCATTTCCCTTAAATCATGGTCGGCCCTGTGATTCTTTTGGCCAACAGTAGGGTGGCAGCTGTGACACTGCAAGTGCTGAGGCTGGGCCATAAAACCCTGCAACTTCAGCCTTTGCCATCTGGAATGCTCCTTCATGGAAACTGCCTGCAATGAAGGAGACCCAGGTTTGATCCCTGGGTTGGGGAGATCCCCTGGAGAAGGAAATGGCAACCCACTCCAGTATTCTTGCCTGGAGAATTCCACGGACAGAGGAGCCTGGTGGGCTGTAGTCCATGGGATCGCAGAGTCAGACGTGACTGTACAACTAACTTGATTTTCAAACCCTTCCTACACTCTGGCCAACACCATGGGAAGCAGAAGAATCACCTGGTCAACCCACAGAATTGTGAGAAATAAAAAACTGCTGTTGCTTTACATCACTGTGTTATGGGATGGGTGGTTATGCAAGGACAGATAACTGAATCAGTGTATTTACATAGGTGGCGGCATCTAGGATAGCTAAAATCTTAAATGTTGGAGTAAATTCTGGTTACAATGAATGTGCCTCAAGTGAAACAAAGGAACAATGATTTATCTTTCAGAAAAAATCCAAAGATCCAGGTTTAACAAGGAGCCTGGGTTATGCTAAACTTTCTTATTCTTTTCCAGGGATTCTATTCTTTTTAAGAAGTTAAAGTTTTGGGGATGAGAGAAGTGTGCCTGTCTTCCTAACAAGATCTCTTGCAAGAAGTTCTACTACTACTTATTTCCCTTTGACATCAGTAGCTTTAAGAGTTCATCCTCTGTAAAAAGCAGAGACAAACTTCTCTTTTATGAATTCTGTACTTCATTAATGCCATCATGTGAAATAAGACACAATGGAATTTATTTCATATAATTTAAAAATACATTTCATTTATAATTTAACTGTTGAGTTTTCACCTTCATTTCCCTTACACCTCACTGTTCATAAACATGAACTACACATAAAATAAGACCTAGTAACTATAAAATGCAGTCTGTATTAGTTTAACCATCTTTGTGTGTGCATATACTTATGTACACGTATGTGTGCATAAAGCATTTTGCTGTGACCAACTTTTACCTAGATATGTTTTTAGAAAAGTGAGATAATCATAGCCTAAGAGACTTCAGAATGAACAGTATATTTAGATACTATATATTAAAAACTTAGTCTTACCTCTGCTGTCTTTCTATCTTGGCTGCCATTTTAGGGTTAAGAGTGGCTTCTTCATAAAGAGGTTGCATAACACTGGCAGGTACAGGGAAAGTAGGTTGTATCTGCTGGATTTGTCTGTTTTTATTGGTACGCTGATATGCAGTAATGAGACGCCTCAAACGGGTAGTTAAAGCTGACTGAGTAGGCCAATAAATTTTATCACCCTCCATCAGCTGACCATCTACATTTAAAGAAACTCATGTCAATTAAAAAAAAAAAAACACAACTAAAAAACAAACACACAAAAAAACTAAATAGATACTATCATGAAGCTCACAAAAACAGCAAAATTTCCTAATTTTTTCTTGTAATCCAATTAAGCAAAACGCAAAAACAAATCTCTTTTAAAAACTCTTTAATTAGAGCTCTAAAAACTAAAAATACTGTTAAACTTTCAATCAACTATGTTTTATAATGATTGCAACTGTAAATAAATTTCATGTACATTTGAAACATATAATAGTGTACTAGTTTACTTATCTCATGGTATCATGGGAATGCTAATTTACAATAATACTAAAAGAAAGAAAGAAATGTTATTTACCTCCATCTGCTATAACAAGATCTCCTGGTGAGGAAACATCATCCTTTCAAAAGAAAACAGAAATCTGTCACAGAGAAACTGGGTCAAGATACAATAAGAGAATCGATTTTGTTTATAATACTTTGTTTTGCAATAGAATTTTAAAAATTTATTTAAACTAAAAAAACCCAAACCAACCCATTTCCACCTCATCTCTAACTCCCAGTCTCTGGCAAGCACAAACTGTTCTCTGTATCTATCAATTTAGTTTAAAAATATGTTCTTTTTTAGATTCCACATATTAAGAGATCACACAGGATTTGTCTTTCTCTGACTTATTTCGCTTAGCATAATGTTCTCAAGGTCCATCCATGTTGTTGCAAATGAGAAGATTTCAGTCTTTTTAAAAATAATGTTCCATTGTATACATATATACATAAACATATATATGAAAATGTGTGTTATGTGTATTTATCTCTCACAATCTCTTCACCCATTTTTCCATCAATTGACACTTAGGCTGTTACCACATCTTGGTTATTATAAATAATACTTGAAACAACATGTGATGGGGTGCATATATCTTTTCAAATTTGTGTTTTTTCTTTAAAGGCTAAGTACCCGTAGTCTGGCTGCTGGGTCACATGACGATTTTTTAAGGAACCTCCATACTGTTTTCCATAGTGACCACACCAATTTACATTCCCGCCGACAGTGTGCCAGGTCTCACTTTTCTCTGCACCCTATCTTTGTTATTTCTAATCTTTTTGGTAACAGTCCTCTGCTTACCAAGGCCAATCCCTTAGCCCTAATGGGGACAGGATCCTTCCCTGGGTGCTGTATCTCAGCCTCAGGAGCAGTGCCTATTCTTACATTCTTTAGAGTTCTCAACACTTCTTTCTAGTCTATCTCTCATTATTTCAATTCCTCTATCACAATCAGTAAGTCTTTACGTCAAGCTTGCCCTGTTGAAATTACTATGTAGTTTGTCTCTTTTTGGCTCAAACTGATTCATCTATGCTACATTATGGATAATTTCTTCTATATTGTAAATAATTTCTTCTTTCATGAACTGTGTCTAATTTGCTTCTCCAGCACAAGGTTTAACTTATTTGTTGAGTTTTAAATTTCAAGGTCAATATTTTCCACTTATAAAGTTACATATAATTCTCCTTCACATGTCCCTTTTAAAATCATATGCTTTCTTTTGTTCTTAGTTCTTTATGTCTTTAATGAGTAAAAAATTTATTTATTTTCTATTTCAGGAGATCTATTATTAGAAATTCTTAGAGATCTAATCTTGTTCTTTGTTGTATTTGCTAACATTAACTCATGGCAAAGTGTTCCTCATAGATGAAGTTTGGGATCTTGACCTTATTTCATGGAAGGCTTTTATCTTCAGGATGCAAATATAATCTCAGCTGAAGTTGTTTCTTCTATTAGTTCTTTATCTTTGTTTTCTTTCACCAGGTACCTCAAGTGTATTACCAGCTTGGGATCTCTTTTTATATTACATGTTTTGTCTTGAGAAGTCCTGGACCATGCAGATTAAATTAAAAAAAAAAAAATCAAACCATAAACTCAAGAAAAGGTAGGCCTATGGTTATGAGTTCTCAGGGGAGATAATTTTCTCCTTACCTGAAGCCCAAGCTGAGATAAATTTCTATGTTTTTATGTGCAATTTGGCAGAAAGTCCTACCCTTTAAGGGTTCTGATTTTACTGGATATCATTCTCACTGGTACATACTGGCCTAAACCTCATCTTTCTTCCACATATAGGCACCACACCAATATCCCATTCCCCTGGCAACCAAGGCCAGCAAATCCTACCTGACAGCCATAGCACTGTTTAGTCTTTACTGTGTTCTCAGAAATACTGGAGAAATTCCTCTCCTCTTTTAATATCATTTCTCCAATCCAACAGATTATTTTCTGTACTTTCAACAACTCTTTTTCCTCCTTTTGACTTTCTATAAATGGAACACTTAGAACTGTGCTTTAGCAGCTCAAAATTCCTCTAGGCTCTACCCTCAATTTCAAACTGTTTTATGACGGCACAGTTTCTACCTGTTGCTGTGTACCTTTAGTATCTAGTTTTCACTCTGCTTTGGGATTTCGTTCCTGAACACTGTGGTTTTTGGTTCCTAGCAGTGTAGCATGTTGGCAAGCTCCATTTCATCCATATGTCCAAACCAGTCCCAAGCCTGTCTAGAAGGGGAGATCAAGCAGATTCTAAATGCTTATTTGTGATGTCTGGCAACCTAAGCTGGTCACTAACTTCTGAGAAATGATGTATAATAAAAACATACGAAGGAAAAACACACAAAAGAAAAAGCAAACAAAAGAAAACATGGATAACTAGAATTGAGGACTTAAAAACATGATCCAAAGCATACCTCTATATCATCTTTAAAGATAGCTGGGGCAGGTTTGTATTCTGGATCTTCCACATCCCTGTTAAATACCAACAAATGCCAAAATTATTGTTCCCGAACTTCAAATTTGCCTTGGCTGGACAAACAAATGGGGTACTGTTGGAAAGACTTTTTAATATGTTTTAAAGGTCAGACTTAAGTCTCTGTTCTTTAGCCAGAGGAGATCAAGTCTATTAGCATGAAGGCAATTACATGGCAAGTCAGAAGAACACTAGTTCTAATTTACTCTAATTACCCCCAAGTTCACTTATAAATGTGATATTAATCTTAACAGAGTCTCCTACTTTTCACTTTTGGTGAGAAAAGAAACAGGTATAATGAACATCATATTTCTCTTCAATTGTGTATGCTTAGCCTTCTTATTCCCTCTCATACCTTCAAAATTTTATGGTCTTAATTGCTGTGACTACTAAGAATGGACAAGTGAAGAACTCATCAAATGAATGGGTGTGGGGAAGGTCCAGTCTCTGTCTTCACTCACACTCTGTTTGACAAGTGCTGATTTATTAGACTATCATTAGCCCGCTTGGATTGTAAACTCCAGAATCTCTTACTACTACTTTATTTAAAGAGAAACATCACTGACATAGAACATGCTGATGTTGACAGAGATATACGGAGAACTCATGCTTCTGAAATGCACGTACCCATCCATATAATCATTTGCCCTCTGTTCTGCAGCAACTGCTTTCTCATCAGGTTTTCCGACTCTTTCCAAGAAGCACAATGCTGGGTCTGCTCGGATAGTGTTATACTTTTCATAACCTAGAGGGACCACCAATTTTGTAAGTAAAAAGGATAAAAAGAAGAAAAACATGCAAGTATTTCTCATATTTATGATGGGTGATGTTCCTGGACTAAAGGGACCATATGTTAAAATGATACAGGTTAAACGTTTTCTAGAAATTATCACAAACATTACATGGTCTGACAGTAAGTATACTTAGGAATCTAGATTAAATTTATCAGTTAAACTGAAAAAGAGGAAAAACTGATCATATGCAACAAATCTCACATAAAAACTCTTCCTGAGAGGGAATGTTACATGAGACATGTCTGGGAGAAGCAGTTTATATACGCCACCCACTCATAACAAAATGTAGTGACAGATGCACAGTTTGAGAGTGCATGTTTTATATAGTGTGTTCAATGGGTATTACTGAAATAAAGCTGTAAGTGGAAATCAATAAATTAAGACATAGCTGACTTAACAGTACACAGAGATGAAGACTACCTATCTTACTTCTCACTTACCATGTTTAAAAACTCCAATAAGGAGTGACTTATCAGCATCAAAATCCCACCACTCAGCTGGAACTTCTGAGTGGTCTGGTTCTGGGACCCAAACATCAATGTCACTTAAAAAAAAGCATGATATGACTTTATGAGTTACTATAAACAAGTCTAAAAGGAGGCAAAATTTTATACAGCTTCTAAAAAGCATTGTGGTTTTTAACAAAAAGAGAATATAACTTTATTATTTCCCACAATTATCACCAATTAAAATTATATATATAATTTATAATTAAAATTATAAAACTGCACAACAACTACAAAGATATCATAAAATGAATTAATACTCTTAAGCACAACTGAAGAAGTAAGTTTCAAAAGGTTTACTTTATCCTTAAGGAATAATATTCTTTCCACTGATTTCCTTCAGATACAGACAAAAGGTTCTATCTGATTATGTCAGCAAACAATGTGGCCAAAATCATCTGGTTCAAATATTTTATTTTGTATATGAGGAGACTGAGCCCCTAAAAAAGCAAATCTAATTGCTCTACACTGTAAAACAAGTTATGTCTTTCTTAGACTGCTATTGCTAGGAATAGGAAATCAATCCTGAATATTCACTGGAAGGACTGATGCTGAAGCTGAAGCTCCAATATTTTGGCCCCCTGATGCGAAGAGCCCACTCATGAGAAAAGATCCTGACGTCAGGAAAGATTGAAGGCAGGAGGAGAAGGGGACGACAGAGGACGAGATGGTTGGATGGCATCACTGACTCAATGGACATGAGTTTGAGCAAGCTCTGGGAGATGGAAGGACAGGGAAGGACAGGGAAGCCTGGCGTGCTGCAGTCCATGGGGTCGCAAAGAGCTGGACACAGCTGAGTGACTGAACGGCAACAGCAACAATTGCTAGGAAGTCACACTGAAAAATGAAGCACTGCTTATAACTAGAGAAAAATGCAAGTTTTTGATTAATAATTTGATGAAACCACTCAAAGTGCTATTTTTATGCTATTTATAATACCATGCCACAAAATGATAGTATGATAAGTTAATAAGAACACAATGATAAAGCCATGATGCTCTGGTAATTTGGTGGTTTTCATTAATGTAAAGCAACTACAGCACTTATAATTTTATAAATATAACTTTCTTTTCTTTCATCACTTGAAATTATCATTTTCCCAGAAACATTCTGTGAGTAACACACCTCTAAAGTAATATATACCTCTAAAAAGGGAAAGATGCCATGCATAAAACGACTGAAATGTTCACTTCTTTACCACAGAGATTCAAGCCACTGTCTCCTTCAGCCTAGCATAGAGTTAATAATGTTTGATAAGGATTAGCAAATATAATTAATTTTTATATAAATATATGTCATTCTTATATTGCATTCAACAGCCAAAGGGGCAGAGATTGAATAGGGCTTGCCTAGTAGCTCAGCTGGCAAGAATCTTCTTGCAATGCAGGAGACCCCAGTTTGATTCCCCGGTTGGGAAGGTCTCCTGGAGAAGGGATAGGCTACCCACTCCAGTATTCTTGGGCTTCCCTAGTGGCTCAAAGGGTGAAGAATCCACCTGCAATACAGGAGACCTGAGTTCAATCCATGGGCCAGGAAGATTCCCTGGAGGAGGGCATGGCAACCCACTCCAGTATTTTTGCCTGGAGAATCCCCATGAACAGAAGAGCCTAGTAGGCTATACTCCAGTGGGTTGCAAAGAGTCGGACACGACTGAGTGATTAAGCACAGCATAATACCCCAGGGAATCAAAATTCTACTTGAGAATTTCTCTATGAAATTAATGAATTATCAGTTTTCAAAGAATCACAGATATGATTTAAAGATACAACACATAAAAAACACAAATTTAGTTGCATTTCATCTCTTCATCTTAGCATCATAAATTTTATAAATTAACAAAGGACTAGGGATGTAAGATATGAAGAGTTTCCTAAGTTGTGTGACAAAAGTTCATCTATAAGTTGGTTATCTTTGGGAACTCAAAATAAACTTTCATACAGATATAAAATAAGTAATCAGTGTTTCTGGTCTGGTTCACAAGAACCTAATACTTAAGCACTAATATAGTTGAAATAAAAGACACTGACAATGAAAAAGAAAGAGTTATAAATTCAATAAGTAAATAAAACATAAGGAAATCACTTTTTATTTTTCATGTTTTGCCAGGAGACTGAAAGACATTTTTCAGCATTCTAAAATGCACATCTCATTATATCTTATTTTGCTTAAAAACAGAAGTGTCACAATCACAGTATTTTTTAGTTTAGTGCAGAAAAAGGAAGAGAGGTTTTCCTATGATATGGCAAAAGCTGAAAAACAGATGAGAAAAAATACAGTTAAAGAAGAGATTTAGTTTTTATTTCACTCCTGGTCAGGATTAATCAAAGCAGAAGCACAGAATGATAAAGGAAAAAGAGGAAAGAACACTGGAGACAGGATACCCAAAGAGGAATTATCAAGTGGGTCAGATACTGTATTTCCCTATACAAACCAGCAGGTGGCACTCTAAGCTCAAAACACTGTGACATCTGAGGTGGAAGGTTTTTTCCTTGTTTTAAAGAGTAAAGGAGGCTTCCCTGATAGCTCAGTTGGTAAAGAATCTGCCTGCAATGCAGGAGACTCCAGTTCAATTCCTGGGTTAGGAAGATCTGCTGGAGAAGGGAAAAACCTACCCACTCCAGTTTTCTGGCCTGGAGAACTCCATGGACTGTACAGTCCATGCAGTTCTGAAGAGTCGGACAGGACTGAGTTACTTTCACTTTACAGACTTCCCTGAAGCTCAAACGGTAAAGAATCTGCCTGCGATACAGGAGACCAGGGTTCTAGGGTGGGAAGTTCCTCTGGAGAAGGGAATGGTAATCCACTCCAGTATTCTCGCCTGGAGAATTCCATGGGCAGAGAAGCCTGGTGGGCTACAGTCCGTGGGGTCACAGAGTCAGACACGACGGAGCGACTAGTAAAGGGCACTCAGTAATATACCTCATGGTTTAAATGTACCATGTGCATGTTAAGTGTTATTAACTGCTGGGGAAAAGAATACAATAAGGTGCATATACTCCTGTTGTTAATGTCTGCAATCTCTTGCATAAAGCCTCTGACTTCCCCTGGCCAGATCATCCATTCAAAATAGATTTAAACAGTATTCACTAGGTGCTAACAATGGCAATAATAAGATAGACAGATTCCTGCCCTTTTGAAGAAGTATCTGCAAAACCTCTTCAATACCTGTGATGAGTGCTGTGACAAGGCACCCAGTTGAGAAAACAGGGAGGCTGATTTGATGTTGCCTGAGGAGTAAGAGAGGAAGAAGGGAGGAAAATGGGAAAGAGAATGTTTCCCCAAGAATGCAAAGGCCTGGAAGGAATGAGGTAGTATGTTGACAGAGATAAGAATACGTTAAAATCCAAATAAAACCCAAAATGAGAAACCAGTGAAGGAGAGAATGATGAAAGAGATTAATTCAAAGATCACAGTTCCTAGGAAATCACAAGGGGGTTGAATTCAATCAGATCAAAGAAAAAGAGGAGCCAATCAACCAATAACAAATTATATTCACTGATTGTTACTATTTCCCAGGTTCTTGGGGCTAGGAATATGATCACCAATAAGACAGATAGCAGATGTCACCTTCAGTCAGCTTAAACTGTACTGACAGGAGAAATACGATTTAAAAATAAATACAATTTTTAATACTAGTAGGCATCATGAATGAGACAAAATAAGGTTAAGTTAGAGCGGGCAGGGAAGGCCCATCTGCAGAGGTGAAACCTACACTGAGACCTGCATGATGGGAGCAGGCACTTCTGTGGAAAATGAGGGGAAAGAGTATTGTACTGGGAAACAGCACAGAATGAGCCTAACATGCTGGAGGAACATTATGGATGAAGGACAGAGTGGAGGTAGAAGGCCCAGGCTTATGTAGGTCACTAAAGGATAGGTCTTTATTCTAAGAGAAATGAAAAGGTTCTAAGAAGAGGAGTACCTTGGCCTGATTTTTGCTTTACAAAGATCACTCTGGTTTCTGTATCAAGGTACAACTGTAGAGAGGCAAAAGATGCAAAAATGGGAATTCCCTGGCAGTCCAGTAGTGGTTAGAACTCTGTGCTTCCACTGCAGGGGGCCTGGGTTCAATCCCTGGTTGGGGAACTAAGATCCTGCAAATCGTGGGGCTGTGCCAAAACAACAACAAAATCCAACTACTCTGGTGGTGCAGAGGTTAAAGCGTCTGCCTGCAATGTGGGAGACCTGGGTTCGATCCCTGGGTCGGGAAGATCCCCTGGAGAAGGAAATGGCAACCCACTCCAGTATTCTTGGCTGGAGAATCCCTTGGACGGAGGAGCTTGGTGGGCTACAGTCCACGGGTCGCAAAGAGTCGAACACGACTGAGCGACTTCACTTTCACTTGAAAAAGAAGAAGCAAAGAGACTCAATAAGGAGGCCATTGCAAAAGTCTAAACATGAGATAATGGTGGCTTGGACTAGGGAGTCAGCAGAGCAAAGAGAGAAAAAGTGCTCAGACTTCACATATACTTTGTCAAGCTAACAAGTCTTCCTGTAGGGTTTGAGGAGAAGAGAATGATCAAGAATAATACCAGAGCAACTGGGTGGTAGATTTACTAGGATGGAGAAGGCCCGAATGTGGGAGGGTGGGGAGGGAACAAAAGGAGACAGCAGATTCGGAAGATGCAGGGGAAGACTGAGATGTTAATCAGATATTTCAAGTGGAAATGTTTGAGGCAGCTGCTTTAGACTTTGGAGCTGAGGGGAGGGGTCTGGGATGAATATGTAAAGATGACAGTCATCTGTGTATAGATCATATTTGACATGATGAGGCTGCATAAGTTCACCTAAGGAGAAAGAACAGGCAAGAAAGCAAGCTGAGGACACCGCCCTTGACCAATCCAACGTTTGGAGCTCTATCAGGAGCTGCTGTCATTCAGTCTCAGCCACATCTGACTCTTTGCGACCCTGTGAACTGTAGCCTGCCAGGCTCCTCTGTCCACGGGATTTTCCAAGCAAGAATACTGAAGTGGGTGGCCATTTCCTTCTCCACGGGATCATCCTGACCCAGGGATCGCACCAGCGTCTCCTGCATTAGCCAATGGATGCTTAAAAGCTGAGCCACCTGGGAAGCCTCTATTAGAAGAGTAAGAGCTAGCAAAGGAAAATAAAAAGAGCAACGAGGAAAAAAGAACCACCAGGTGGGTGTAGCAGCATGGAAGTCTCCTGAAGACATCATTTCAAGAAGGGAGAAACAGAGTAAGTTCAGAGACATCTAAACTTCACACTGTAGGTTATTAGTGGCCTTACTAAAAATTATTTCAGTCAGAGAGTGGAGATACAGGATTAACTGGAACAGGCTGAAGAGAAAATGCAAAGTAAAGAGGTATAAGATTATCAACCCACACAGCTCTCTATTTTCGTGAAGGACAGCAGAGAAATGGATTAGAAGGATGTATGTATATTATAGCAGGTTTTCTGTTCTTTTTAAAGTGAATGATATTAAGGAATGCATATATGCCAAGAGCATGATTCAGTAAAGAGTAGGGGAAATGATGATTCAGGAAACAAAGGTGTAAAATCTTTAAAAGGTAAGAGATGAGTTCCAAGCATAAGGGCTGCTCTTAGGAGGATGAGGAGGATGATTTCTAGGGCATCCCGAGAGAAGGAATAAATAGCGGGACACATATGACAAGTAGAACTGAAGGTGGCTCTTGTCTGTTTCTATTTTCTTCATGAAATATATACCAAAGTCATTATTGGAGGGGATGCTAGTAGGATAGGAAGATGGCTTGAGGAGAGAGGTATGGAATGGTCCTCTTGAAGAACTGGTAAATGAACTTTCTGGTCATGTTGGTTAAACAGCTTATTTGTGTTTAATGACCATAAATTTGAAGTGAGTCATTTGGCAGAGTTTGTATGATTTTCTCCAGCAACATTCAACTGCTCAGATATAGGCAAAAAGGTAAATGGATTTTTAGGTTTAACATGAATTGGGGTTGTGTCAAGTATGTGTCAAGAACAGAGGGAAAAGCCAGCAAAGAATTTTAGTGAGTACAGTGCTGGACTACAGAATGCTTATTTATAATGAGGAAAGTGGGGGATGAAAGTGATGATGAATAGTAAGTGGTAACATGGGGACACCAACACCATGATGAAGCTAGAGAATTACAGTTTTAGGGCTTAGATATGGCAGTAAGAGCCCTAAAACTTAAGTTTCCTCCCTCTTACTACAAAGAGGGACTCGTGCATCCTCATGTCATCCATCCAATACTTGGTCTCTCAGATCCTTGACCTTTACATCACCTTTTTTTTTCTCTCTACCACAGCCACACATGCACACAGTCATATACTTAATGTTACCATCACCAATAGCAGCATTATCTCTTCAAACTGAATTCCACCTGTCAGTTCCTTCTAACTCAGTTAACTTGGGTACTTTTCACTATAATTCTCTAGCTTCATCATGATGTCCCCCATCTTACCAGGTACTATCCATCATCACTTTCTTCCCCAGTTTCATCCCCCACTTTCCTCAGTATAAATAAGCATTCTGTAGTCCAGCACTGTACTCACTAAAATTCTTTGCTGGCTTTTCCCTCTGTTCTATACACATGACACAATCCCAATTCATGTTAAACCTAAAAACCCACTTACCTTTTTGCCTATACCTAAGCAGTTGAACACTGCTGGAGAAAATCACACAAGCCCTGCCAAATGACTCACTTCAAACTTGTGATCATTAATCTCAAATGTGATTAAACACAAATAAGCTGTTTAACCACCACGACCAGAGAGGGCTTCCCTTGTGTCTCAGCCAGTAAAGAATCCACCTGCAATGTGGGAGACCTGGGTTTTTGCCAGGAGCCAGTGTGAGGAATCCCGCCCGTGACAAGGTCATGAGGAAGGAAGCTGACATACGCAAGGCGTGCTCAGACTTCAGGGACCCCTCTGGAAATTCCTAAGCATGTACCCCAACAAAAATCTGCCGGCTTTTGTGCTCTGCTTTTCTACTCTTCTGACATTTTCTGGAAAAAGTCAATTCAGGGCTTTAGTCTTCTGCATTTGAAAGAGTGTTTCAATCCAAAAAACCCCTCTGATGGCTTTCTAGCCTGCCTGCAGGACAGCTGCGCATGTGATTGTTTGAGGCCTCCTGACCGCAGGAGGCACAGGAAGCTTAAAACATCCTAGGAATGTAGGAGCTTCCGAGAAGTCAAAATCTTTAGAATAGGACTGATTAAAAGTTTCATTTGTTGAGTCAATACTTGCTGCCAAATTTTCATATCCTTTATTTTTAGATATAGTTGGTATATAGAAATGCAAGTAGTAGACCTGGTATTAGCAACATTAGATCTTTGAGTTAAGTACCTTCTTTGTTATATCCCACTGCACCTTTGTTCTATAGAGATGTAACTTTAATGCTTTAAGGAGATGCAGATTAAAGAAAAACACTTCAGCGGATACAAAATTAACATTCATTAAGGAAGAGAGCCAAAAAGTGTTAACAAGCCTCTTGGCCAGAAGATAATGTAAATCACCCGAGACCTTTTGTATACAAAATGATGTACAGAAAGAGTCTGGGCTGCGAACACTACATAATTTTGTGTTATCCATTGATCTCCATGTTTTATCAAAAGTATAAAAGGCCTTCTGAACAATAAAGGATGGGGCCAGCTTCTCGGACCAGTTTCTCGAACTAGTCTCTCGGCCTGGTTTCTTGGGACTCTGGCTCCCCCCCGTGTCTTTCTCTCTCTTTCTTCTTCTCTCCCTTTCCCTCTCTCTGCTCTTTACTTTAACTTCAGGCTGAATCTCCACCTGGGGCGCGGAGGCTCGCCAGGTCTACTTACTTGCCCTGGCTGTTAAGACCCGCGCAAAAGGGAGCTTAAGGCGAGGCACCCTTAGATATTCAAGCGGGCGCCGGTGGCCCAACGTAGATGGTGCAAATTCCTTGTCTGGAATTTTATTGGCCTTCCGTGTAAACCAAGCTATTCAGCCCTCTTCCTCCACTTAATCTTTCCTACTACGCTACAGTTCTTAATCTAATCTTATATTAATAAATAAACAAGTCTTTCCACGCCAACGCCGTCCACCCTTCGAATTCCCTGGATCCACCGGGGCTGGACCCCGGCAGGTTTTATCCCTGGGTTGGGAAGATTCCCTGGAGAAGGGAAAGGCTACCCGTTCCAGTATTCTGGCCTGCAGACTTCCACGGACTATATAGTTCATGGTGTTGCAAAGAGTTGGACACGACTGAGCGACTTTCACTTCACATGGTAGTAGCAAGCTACTACTACTGCTATTTTCACTCTTCTTATAATTTTTGGTGACAGAGCCAACAATGAGATTATTGACGAAAGGCAACAAATTGACGAGGATTACTCTAAATTTGGTAGATTTTCCTTTCTGTGAATTTCACTGAATAAAGAGCCACTTAATATACAATTTCCTAGTCATTTAACTTTTGCCTCATCATATTGCTAAAAACTAAATATAAACATGGTATTTACCTTGCATCAACTCCATCAAAAACTTTCTGACACTCATTTCCAATGACTTCTTGCTTTAGATAATACAGCATTCTCACACGAAGCAAAACTCTAAAAATGAAGGGAAAAAATAAAAAGACATTAATCATCATTAAAGAAAATTCATCCATGGGGTTAAAATTAAAAAAGAAACTGTATACAGAATTTTTATAATGAAATAATAACAATTACTTCTGATTAAATTAATGACATTACTACCATATATATACAATAGGTTTCTCCAAAATCTTCACAATCATCATTATTTAAGAGCCAAGAAAGATATAACGAGATCACTTGGAGGTCAGTTTTCTCTCTCTGTTGATGAAAAGTGACACAAGAGGTACCATGATTTGCTGAAGGACACCTTGTAAGATTAAGATTAGGACTGGTCCTAGACCACACTGTCTCTGTACTCCAAATCAGCATGCTTTAAGATTGTTAAAATTCAAAAAAGTAAACTCTTAATGAGTTGTGTTAAAAATACCCTACTACCTACTTATTACAGTGGTGTTTTATATGTTTTTTGTAGCCTTCGTCTTGAAGTAGTTGCTCAGGATTGTATTTTCGAAGCCATTCTGCTTTTTGTATATCAAATGAGCTTGTTTGAGTCTTTACTTTCTTCCCTTTTCTACCTCTTGGTACCGGGGCTGACAGGCCTGTTGAAATGAGGACAGGTGAAATCAGGGATAATTTGTATAAAGATTTTCAGTTTGAAACATTTTTATAATGCAAGCAACTTCTGGAGGCTTTCAGAGGTCTGTGGAGGCTATACAGAGATCTTTGAAATGTTAATGGTATCAATATTAACTCAATTACAAGATAAGTCAACACAATGACTCCACACATATTAACACAATTTCTGCCAACACCCAATTTAATATCTCTAATTAATCATTCAGATTACCTCTACATTCCAAAACATTTTTTTTCTAAATGTAAAAACTGAAAGATCAAACCTTTCCCTGTGCTTTACTTTTTGCTTCCTTAGTTACAAAAGTGTAAGTTGTGGCTAAAAGATCTGTTTTGCAAGAGTGTGTTTACTCTTCTTTCAAAATCATGGTATACTTGAAGTATCTTTTCAAATATTAATATTTAAAAACTTCTTTTTATAGCCTGTTTCCTACAATTACATTTTAGCAATTTGTTTTTAGTCTCTCATTCATGTTGGAGACTTTCCTCAGATATCTGATACTCTTGGTGATTTGCTCATATTTAAGAACGAAAGGAAAACTGACTGGCTGGCTGAATGAATGGAGTTGACTGTGGACTCTTTGAAGGGTAATCTGGCTGGCTTTTTGGTATCATTATCTTTAGGTTTTGCTCTGGTCAGATCAACCAAGGAAAATTTCTTAGTTTTCTTCCTTCAGTATGACACTGTCCATTATACATATTAATTCAATAGCCATTTGGTAAGTCCATGTTGCAAATCCCAATGAAATACACACCTTATTTTATTTTCTCTAGAGAATAAACATTCAGTCAGTCTTCATATCATGGGTACATGGAGCTGAAGAGGGTATTTATGGGTCCGATCTCCCCTTTAGACAATATTTAATCAAAGCCCCTGTCTTTTATACCCACTTTCAGAGGTCATGGATGTCACAAACTCTTGAAACTTTTGGATAATCTATTAAGCAAAATCAGCTGGTTGTTGCCCTTTCCTAATGTTGACCTAAGATTCAGTTCTCTCTGGTTGGTTAAGTTAGTTACCACTTTTCTAACACTCCAAGATTCCAAAATTTGTTTCCCACCCTGTCTACTTTTAAAGGTTTATTCTTATTTATTTTTAAATTATGGAATTAGGCATACACAAAAATAGATAGAAAAATACGATGGAGCATCAGGTCCTATCTTCCAACTTCATTATCAATTCACGGCCAATTTTACTTTATCTATATTATGTTTGCTCCCAAACATCCAATACTATTTTGAAATTAACTGAAGACAATAATCACCTCTAATAAATGTCTGCGTATCTTTTAACACATGTAAAATACTTTCTTAAAAAAATAATTACAATACCCTACAACATGTCAGCCCCAAGAAATGCAGTAATACTTAATATTTAGTATTCAAATTTATAATTATCTAATAAAAATAACAGAAAAATTTCCCCTGGGCTGCTGCTTTCAATCAGGATCCAAATAAGGCTCATACATTATGCCTGGCTGAGGACATTCCAATCTCTTTCAGATTACAGCAAGCTTTTCAATCTTGGCACTACTGTTATTTTGAGCTGCACAGTGTCTTACTGTGGGTGCTGCCTGTGCACTCATGGCCTCTACCCATTAGATGCCATTAACATCCTCAAAGTTGTAACAACCCAGAGTGAGAGCAAGACTGGGGCACAAAATCATGTCTGGTTGAGAACTACCGATTTATAGATACCCTCTCCATTTCCTTCCCTTCTACTATTTAAGAAACTAAAATTTTTTACCTGTATACTTCATCAAGCTTAATGCCTTGAATTTTTTCCTCTTTATTGACATTTAAGTTGGGTTTTAAGGAAGAATGAAATTATATTTGTGTAATATACACAATCTTCCATCTTCACCAGAAATCAGCTCTTCACATTAATAATTTCATTCCCTCTTATTGAGATAGAACCCCAATGACCACCCCAAATCTAAACCACGTGCTTTCTGTTGTTCTTGATTTCAGTTCCTGGTTTATTTCCTTCACAGTATTCATCATAATCTAAAAGTATTTAGGTAATTTCATTTTATTGGGCTCCAAAATCACTGAGAATGGTAATTGCAGCCACAAAAATCAAAAGACACTTGCTCCTTGGAAGAAAAGCTATGGCAAACCTAGACAGCACATTAAAAAGCAGAGATCACTTTGCTCACAAAGGTCCATATAGTCTTAACTCTGCCTGACCAGAATGTAAGGTTCATGAGCTCAGGGATCTTGTCTGTGTTGTTCCTTCTCATTTTCCCAGTACTTTGCAAAGAAGCACATGACAGGTGCTTTGAC
The DNA here is from genome assembly GCF_016772045.2 of Ovis aries. Classification (NCBI taxonomy): domain Eukaryota; kingdom Metazoa; phylum Chordata; class Mammalia; order Artiodactyla; family Bovidae; genus Ovis; species Ovis aries. The sequence continues at coordinate 21,232,803 of NC_056067.1, read as the reverse complement.
AGGTATTTGTTGATTAAAGGGAACAAAATGTAACACAAATTTAAAGGCTACAGTCCATGGGGTCGCTAAGAGTCAGACACACTGAGCAACTTCCCTTTCACTTTTCACTTTCATGCATTGGAGAAGGAAATGGCAATCCACTCCATTGTTCTTGCCTGGAGAATCCCAGGGACGGGGAAGCCTGGTAGGCTGCCGTCTATGGGGTCGCACAGAGTCGGACATGACTGAAGCAACTTAGCAGCAGCAGCATCTTTTTTATTTTTATAGAAAATTCAGTTATTTTATGCAAAAAAGAATGTTCTGTAACAAAGATTACAAAGAAAAATTTCCAGCCCTTTGATAAGACTGTAAGTTGGCATAGCCACATTTGATGACAAATTAAAATATCAAAAAAAATTTAAATGGATATCACTGTTTTCCAAATTTTAATGTACATACTAACTGCTGAGGACCTTGTTAAAATGTAGATTCTGATGCAGTAAGTATGTGGTCTAAGATTCTGCATTTCTAAAAAGCTCCCGGGAAAGGCTCACAGACCACATTTTAGATGCTAAGGATGTATATGCTGTAATTCAACAATTCCATTTCTTGATATTTACTTTAGTGAAAGATTTGTTCCTGTGCACAATGAGCAATTTACAGGGATCTTCAATGATACCTGTTTTTCAATTGTCTAAAACTGGAAATGTCTTAAACGTCCATCATTAAAGGAGATGCTAAATGAAGTAAGAAATATCCATACTATGGACTACTAAGCAGGAGTTTAAAAGATAAAACAGATCTACATGGATACAGATGGACAGCCTCTAAGAAATACTATTGGGTCAACAACTTGTAAACCAATACATGTTTGATAGCAATATATAGTCTTTTCCAACTTGGAACTCGTATTGAGAGGGAAGGTTAAGAGTTCTTTACCATTATCTGAAATACTTCAGTATTTTATAGGGTACTATGTTAAGTGCTAGTTATACAACTAGAGCTGAATTTAAAAAGGAAATAAAGTATGCTCCTACCTAGATGATTCTGTAGCTCTCGTGTCTGCCCGTCTTCAGTTGGAGTAATGAGATCCCATATGAAGCCTTTAATTTTCTCATCTCCTCGGTAGTGAACAAGGCAATATGCTAAGAGGGCTCGGCAAATTATTTCTACATCGTGCTCGTTTAGCTGCCTTTTAAAACGGCCATGAGACAGAATCTCTCTCCATCGGCCCCATCTATTTAAAAAAAGGTATATTTACATTAATATTGGATGAAATCCTAGAGAAAAACGTAACTCATGGATAAAAGGCCTGAAAACTGCAAAAAACACATCTTGTCATTAACAGGATTTACCTAATAAAGTTTTTTTGTCCTCATTGAATAAAATGCAGAATCATGGTAATTTCTAGTATATTTTATTCAATAATGGACAACAAAATTATCCATTTTGTTACTGAATATGCAAATCTGAGAACAATAAGGAGTTTGACATTAGTAATACATTTATAATTTTAAAATTTAAGGTATCTCATCATTCTATTAAATATGTTAAATATATAAATACATGATACTTTAAAAATAATTTTATTGATTCTAACAAGACACAAAGTATACTAGACTATAGTATATGTTTCCTATAATTTATATATCAGACTACTAACAGTAAACATTAAAATAATATTTTACCCATAAACTAGCAGATTTTTCTCTACTCTAAAGCATTCAGTTCTTCCATAGCCATTCGAACGCTCACAGGGTCTCCGAAGTTTGGGCTTTTCATCTCCTTCACTTTCGGGTTCAGACAATTCAGCTAACTCATCTTTTGTGGCACTGAAGGGTCTTGTTTGCTTCCTAATTCTTGGCGTGTCAATAACCAAGCTGTTCTGTAAAATTTAACAGCTATTACTTGAAGGTACTTTTACTATTTTGCTTGTAACAATATTTTATATTTTTACCTTTCAACCTGTACAAACAACAAAATAATTACATAAAGCCAGAAGAAAGAAAATACTAACATTCCATTGACCTACTAAATCAACTTAAAATTTTTAGTATTTCTTTAAAATCCTTATTACCATTTGTCATAAATTCATATTACAATCATAGGATAAAAAGAATTTGGTATATTACTTTATTATTAATCTGAAAATTATTATACTGTGCTTCTACAACAACCATAAACTATATTTTAAACTGAATTTATGCATCATAATCATTTTCTTTACCTAATTAATTCATAATTTAATTTAGATTGTCTTCAATTTTTAAAATATACAATGTTAAAGTAAATCTTTGTATTTTATCCTAAAGATAAGTCCAAAGAAGTGGAATATCCAGAAATACAAATTTGGTCAAAGGGTACACTTTTTTTTAATGGATCTGGAATCATGTTTCCATGTGTTCCAAAAGACAACACTAATCCGCACGCTGCAGTTCATGGGGTCTCAAGGAGTCGGACACGACTGAGTGACTGAAGTGAACTGAATATACAACAAGCAAGGCAGTAAGTGTATGAACCTCACTACGTTCAATACACTTTAATTCATTCAAAACAACTTAAGCTGACAAACTTTTACCTTTATTGAACAATTTCTCTAAGTTAGGCACTATGTTATGGGCTGCAGGCGTAGCTGTGACTAAGTTTTCTGCTCAGGAGAAACTGATAGTCTTGAGGATCAGACTAATGTGTAAACAAATGCTTTTTCAGGATACAATACGTTATGATACAAGATGGGTAAAAAAAAGTCAGAATGATTTACAAAGTAGTGATTCTTGAAAGAGATTTTCAAGAATGAGAAGTAGTTTGCTAGGCATCCAAGAAAGAGATGGCATTATAAGCAACGATAAGAGCAATGGACCTGAAGAGGTATTCTCTGGTTAAGTCCTAGAGCAGGAGAGGGTAAAGGGAGGGGGGAAGCAGAGCAGGCAGGTTCTGCTATCCCACAGTAAGTTATGCACACAGGGCACTGAATAATGGGTTACAGAACGCTAGTGTGTCATTACTCATGACACTAACCTTCTCTATTAAGTTCTTTGACTGCAAACTTACTAGTTTTCCTTGTGTAACTAATAAATATTTCGAAAGATATATAGAAGTTTAGCTTGTCCTTATATTTTAAACTAATTTTAGAATTCATCAATAGGGTGGATTGAGATATTCATCTCTCTTATTCCTTCTACATTTATTAACTGGCATCTTCTATGTAAGAAAAAGCTGACAAGGACCTAGTGCATAACACAGAGAATTATACTCAATATTTTGTAATAACCTATAAGGGAAAAGAACCTGAAAAAAAATATATGTATTTATAATGGAAACACCTTGTTGTGCATGTGCAACTAAAACACTGTCAATCAACTATACTTCAATAAAAATTAATTAAAAACAAAACAAAGACTTGTTCCTTCCTCTGTCCTCTCCCCACAAAAAACCTTAGTTTGATTTTCTGAAGTAAATTTTCAAGTTTTTTTTGCCCATAATCTGTAAAGATTTTGATTCATTTCTACCTGTGATCAATTTTCATTAGCGCTTTTAAACTGTTTTACAATGTTGTGTTAGTATCTGCTGTATAACATGAATCAGCTATAATACATCAGCTTTTATATACTAAATATACTTTCACATATACTTCTGTTACAAGTAGTCACCAGTCAGCACCTTTTGCCATTACACAATTTTTTGTCATATATTTGAATATGCCAATTATTTCCTTTGTGATTTCTAATTCAGAATGTTTTCCCATCAAATATTTGATAAAACAGAAATCAGATTTCCTATTTTTCATCTTTTGTTTCAAAAATACATTTACCACAAATTGGAGTTTACTTGGTATAGAGCATATTATTAAAATGCTTCACCAATGCTAACTGAATACTCTAATCATGATTTTTACATAATTCCTTTTCCTCTAATGCTACTTATTTACATCCTATAAATTGATTTTCTCCTGTTCTTATTCTATTCTTTGCTCTCTATATATTTCTTTCAATATCTTAATTCCTTTATTATATGTTAATATACTTTTACACTTTAAACATATATACCCATCTGTCTTCATGATACTTCTTGCTGGAAAACATAAAAAACTTTAAACAATGTATAAATCAGAAAACATAACTGCACAAGTGTTAAATGACTATGCTGTTGTTTAGTCGCTAAGTCATGTCCAACTCTGCAATCCTGTGAACTGTAGCCCACCAGACTCCTCAGTCCATGGGATTTCCCAGGTAAGAATACTGGAGTGGGTTGCCATTTCCTTCTCCAGAGGATCTTTCCAACCCATGGATTGACCTGTGTCTCCTGCACTGGAGGGCAAGTTCTTTACTATGGACCATCTATATGCTTCTATACATTTATTTATAAAATCTTTACTCTATATGATTATCTATAAGGTACTATTGATTTGAGCCATATCTATCATTTCTGACCTAAGCTGTCACCACTCTCAACAACTCCCTATGTTCTGACACAAAGCTATTTCTATTTTTGGAACACACTAAGCTATTTCAACCAATGGCTCACTGCTAGTCCCTCTACCTTGCAATTTTATTTCTCATGTCTTTACATTGCTGCCTTGTTCTCATCATTCAAGTCTAAGGCCAGATGTCCCCTCAGAGTGATCTCCCTAGACCACTTTACCTAATGCTACCTCCATTCCTTCAGGAATTCTCTACCATCTTACGATCTCAGAAATTATCTTATGTATTTGTTTACACATCGACCAGAATTTATACGCCCTACTAAAGCAGCGGTCCATCGGTCTCATTCATTTTAGTCATAGCACAGGAATGGTACTTACTTTACAGTGTGCTCTAGCTGGAGCCAGCACAAATACACAAGTGTCTGTGTATTATTTTTACCATTATATACTTTTGAAAAATCATAAACCAAGATCACACTGTAAGTACTGTTCTCTCTGACTCTTTGGTTAACTATCTTATCTTAGGGGCTTTCCAGGTGGCTCAGTGGTAAAGAATCCACCTGCAATGCAGGAGATGTGGGCTTGATCCCTGGGTGGGGAAGATCCCATGGAGGCTCAAATGGCCACCCACTCCAGTATTCTTGCCAGGGAAATCCCACGGACAGAGGGGCCTGGTGGAAAGAGTTGGACATGACTTAGTGACTAAAACATCCTGTTTCAGAGCTCTAAGTGAGCATTTAGGGATTTACATGATGATTTTTACTTACTGCATTAGATAATATAAAAGTACTGATTAGTTGTGAAGGCAATGGCAACCCACTCCAGTACTCTTGCTGGGAAGGTCCCATGGGTGGAGGAGCCTGGTAGGCTGCAGTCCACGGGATTGCTAGGAGTCAGACACGACTTCACATTCACTTTCATGCATAGGAGAGGGAAATGGCAACCCACTCCAGTGTTCTTGCCTGGAGAATCCCAGGGATGGGGGAGCCAGGTGGGCTGCTGTCTATGGGGTCGCACAGAGTTGGACACGACTGAAGCGACTTAGCAGCAGCAGCAGCAGCAGATTAGTTTCTAATTTTTTCTAAAATGAACAATGCAGCGATGTACATCACTGTACCACATTATCATTAAACGCGATTATTGCCGAGTCAGATTCCTAAGAGTTGATTTAATATTCTTGAATATTTATTATTTCAGAGGAATTTTTATACTTTGTTTGGTTATATGAATAAACTGTTAACATTTTTGACTGGGATTGCATTTCTATGTTTAAACTCATTTAAAATGTTTAAAATGTATAGTTTTTCTAATTGACAAATCTTACAATTAAGTTTGGTAATTCACTTTATTAAAATCATACATGACCAGGAGGTATACCCCTAAGTGTTCTAAATAGTTTTTCTACTATGAAGTAGATTTCCTCTTCCATAATTTTTCTACTTCTGGTAGTACTGATATTTAAGAAGGCTAAATGTCATATTTATCCTCTATACTGTTAATTCACTAATTCATTAATTTTATAGTGGTTTGCAGACGCCATTAACTGTTTAGGCATATAAACATGCCAATAGGCAAACAGTAATATTTTAATAAACATCTCTTTTCTAATTTACTTATTTATAATGTTTCACACATAATTATACATATTTCCAAAACATATTAAACAGTAATGATTATTTTAGCAGTCACATTATTCTCCATTATACAGTTTTACATTTTAAAAGGCTATCTATTAAAATGGATCCCATGCATCAATGCTTAATATAAATTTCTTTAAACCATTTAGCAGTTATTTTGACAGTAGGTAAGACTTAGCAACACTGATTCCTATATATTATTAGACAGGTGTCTTTCAAAGTGAACAGTTATATTATCAGTTCCATGAATTCTGTGTTAGCTTTTGGCCCTTAAGCCCAAAGGGTTTTAAGTTTAAAATGCCACTTTCTCTTTTCTTTAAATTTCATAATACTTATTAAGCATAATACATTCGTGTACATAAGCAGAGCTGGATTTTAAATTTTTTTAGTTGTCAGAATTTGAAAATGCCACTTTCTTGATTTCTTTTTTCTCCTTTTATGGTTGACTAGATCATCACTAAAGAGATCTAACACTGAAAAAGCAAAATGAAGGTTAAAGAGTGAAATAAAATTCATTCATTATTTGAAGACAATTAGAAAACTTAAAAACACATTATAATTTTAAGACATAAATAACCTCCAAAATTTAACTCTCCCTGTATTACGACCTATCATGTCAGGTATCTGAAGAATTAAATTGAAGCAGTGCCTGGTAAAATATGTTATCATTTAACTGCCTTGTATCAATTTATTCATGCAGATAAATTTCAGTTAAGTACATAGTTGAACACCTTAAAATAGTATAATAATAAAGTATTCCAAAAGGTAACTTTGTTTTTTAAGGGACGGAAATACTTACTCTACCACTGATGGCATCTATATCTATTTCTGCCTTTTTCGCCCATTTTTGCCAGAAGTTGGGATCATCTAATGAAATATCTGTTCGGTTTCCAGACGCCACAAAACTTGCCTGAAATACATAATGGTAATTTTTCAAAACCTTTTGAAGCTTAGAGGAAAAATCTATTTGAATATATCTAAAATCTTATCTCCTCATATTTACTGTGGACAGAATTTGAATTCAGCGTACACATAACATGTACACTCAAAGGATGTTCCAAACTGCAATGATCTGAAACACAGGACAGCATCTGCTTGTGGCAAAAAGCTTAATACTAACAGAGGCTGCAGTTTTAGGAGCAAAGTCAAAAGAGTTATTTAACTTTGGGTAAGCTGGGATCAAATCTTTTTGGTCAAAAAAACGACGACACAGAATTGATTTTTAAAAATACACAAATATAAAGAAATTCAGTTAAGTTGCTCAGTCATGTCTGACTCTTTGCGACCCCATGAATTGCAGCACGCCAGGCCTCCCTGTCCATCACTAACTGGCGGAGTTCACTCAGACTCACTTCCATCGAGTCAGTAATGCCATCCAGCCATCTCATCCTCTGTCAGCCCCTTCTCCTCCTGCCCCTAATCCCTCCCAGCATCAGAGTCTTTTCCAATGAGTCAACTCTTCACATGAGGTGGCCAAAGGACTGGAGTTTCAACTTTAGCATCATTCCTTCCAAAGAAATCCCAGGGTTGATTTCCTTCAGAATGGACTGGTTAGATCTCCTTGCAGTCCAAGGGACTCTCAAGAGTCTTCTCCAACACCACAGTTCAAAAGCATCAATTCTTCGGCGCTCAGCCTTCTTCACAGTCCAACTCTCACATCCATACATGACCACTGGAAAAACCATAGCCTTGACTAGAGGTTCCAAGAATTTCAAACGTATCTGCCCTATACAGTTCATTCTCTGGTATTTCTCCTCCTTTATTTCCATCCCATTTTTAAGTAGATATGTCTCCTTAAAAATGCAATACAGAAGATGAGAAATAAAGAAAAATGAGTCACTGCCTATTTTTATTTTAAAAACTCTTTTCCTAACAACAAAAATACTGCATAAGCACTGCAAAAATTAATTACAGAGGAATAAAAGAAAATAAAAATGATTTATTGTCTAAAATATTATAGAAATTATATAAAATCTTTTAACTAAATCAAACTTTAGACATTATAGTTTGACACTGTGATTCTTGAACTGTGATTATCTGCAACTTAAGTTCCTAAAAATAGATATGCTGCTTCAGAGAAAAGTCATCAGTGCTTTATAAAAATGAAATATGCAGTAAAGATATATAATACTTTAAGAAAAGAGCCTAAACAGTAGCAGATTTTATTTTCATCCTCCAAGATCACTGTGGATGATGACTGTGGCCACAAAATTAAAAGGCACTTGCTCCTTGAAAGAAAAGCTATGACAAACCTAGGCAGTGTATTAAAAAGCAGAGACGTCACTTTGCTGACAAAGGTCTATGTAGTCAAAGCTACGGTTTTTCCAGTAGTCATGTACAGATGTGAGAGTTAGATCATAAAGAAGGCTGAACGCCGAAGAACTGATGCTTTTGAACTGCGGTGCTGGAGAAGATTCTTGAGAATCCCTTGGAAAGCAAGGATAGCAAACCAGTTAATCTTAAAAGAAATCAACCCTGAATATTCACTTGGAAGGACTGATGCTGAAGATGAAGCTCCAATACTTTGGCCCCCTGAAGCAAAGAGCTGACTCACTGGAAAAGATCCTGATGCCCGGGAAGACTGAGTGTAAGAGGAGAAGGGGGCGTCAGAGAATGAGATGTTTGGATGGCATCACAAAATCAACGCACTTGAGTCTGAGCAAACTCTGGGAGGTAGTAAAGGACAGGAAATCCTGGCAGGCTGCAGTCCATGGGGTTGCAAAGAATGGGACATAACTTAGCAACTGAACAAGAAAACGTCCATGAAAATAAATGGAAGAATATAATCCAATAAAATGATTTTCAAAGGAGAATATAATTAGTGAATGACTGTAGGATAATGGCTAATTATCTGAGGTATAATCAAATGATAAAAATATTCATTTGCATTTCAATGGAACTTTAAAATGCAGAAAATTACACATAGGTAATAAAACTACTACAAGTAAACAAGCCACTTATGAAATTCAAGATAACTGAAAGTTTTAACACTGAAAAACTGATGGGTGGTATCAAGGAATTAGTGTTGGAAATTCCCAGGCAATCCTGTGGTTAGGACACTGCACTTCCATTGCTGAAGATGTGGGTTCAATCCCTGGTTGAGGAACTAAGATCCCAGCCCCTCACACCCCCCAAAAGTGTTTACTATGTTTAACTAAGTCTAGTTAGTCTTACTATGCACCCCGCTCCATATATGTAGTGAAAAAAGTCAAACTGTCAGTCGCTCAGTTGTATCCAACTCTTTGTGACACCATGGACTGTAGCCCACCAGGCTCCTCTGTTCATGGCAATCTCCAGGCAAGAATACTAGAGTGGGTAGCCATTCCCTTCTCCAGGGGATCCTCCCAAACCAGGGATCAAACCCAAGTCTCCTGCATTGCAGGCAGATTCTTTACTGTGTGAGCCACCAAGGAAACCTGCTCCGTATATGGAGCTTCTTATCAAAAACTATTTGGTAATGCAAAGAAACATGTATTGGAATTACAGTTACCAAAACCACTGAAAACAACTGAGGAACCGAAGTTCTGGAAGTTCTAGGGAAAAGCCAAAAACAGTACCAACTTAATTCCTTTGGTGCCACTACATAGTAGTGCCATATTCTACTATGCCAAATGTCCATCACACAGTGGCATTTCCACACAATTATGAAAATGAAAAAATTATAATATAAGTACAGGCTTATGAGGTACCTCTTCAGCTACTGTTGTGTTCCCTCTTCAGTAAGCTCTTTTTTCAAATGCAACAATTACTATCTGGTCTGAAGGTTTAAAATAGATACTTAAGTGCTTAAGTATTTCATATTCTTAGAGTACAGCTGGTTATGATTAGACACCTGAGGAAAATAAAACTCACAGAGTGCTTTATAGTAAAGGAAAAGGTCAAGCATGATTATTATGTTCTCCTTTCAGGACAAGAAAAACTCATCAATGTTAACTGTCCAGGGTCACTAAGCTTATGAGCCAGAATTCAAGTCTTGCTGTTCTGACTTTTCATGATTATTAGAATTAACACTCTAAATGAATACATGCCTTCATTAATTAAAAAATAATTAAGGAGAATATCCCTATGCTTAGTTTAACTAACAAAGGTGATTTCTATGACTAATACCTTTTGGTTAAATTAATTAAACTTCAGATAATTTCAGGCAAGAAGAAGAAAACACATAATGTGTACATAGTATGTTGACAACCTGAGTAAGGAATCCAAAGGAAACAAGATTTCTCAGGAAAGCAGCTAGACGCAGGGCACATCTAACCAATCACGACTAGTTTTAGATCTTAGCCTTATACTTCTATGGTATTTCTTGTTTCCACAATACTACTTTCTTCTGCTTCTTTCTCTACTGACTCCCAAATCTGTATCTGTAACTCAGGCAACTCTCCTGGATATCTCCACTTGGATGCCCTATAAATGTCACAAATATAGCAGCTCCAATATTTTATCTTCTCCATATGAACTTCCTCTTCTGCATTCTCTATTTTACTTTAATGACACCAGAAATAGGGCTAGAAATTTACATTAAAGTTATTTTTGACATCTCCTTCCACATATTTCTAACTGCTCATCAATTCCTGTTGATTCAAATGGGTCTCCACTGCTCTGGTTAGCCCATCGACACAGCTTACAGAAGTCTCTTATCTGGTCTCTATACCTTCAGTCTTTCACGTTTCAATCTCATTCTCTACACTGCTGCTAGAGTTAAATTTATAAACCAGACAGCATTATGTCCATTTTCTGCTTGAAGGGATTTAAAAGCTTTTCAACTGCCTCACGATCAAGTTCAAATTCCTCAAAATGGAAGTTTTTTGAGCTTCTCACAATTTAGGTCCAATCTCCCTAACCTTCATTTCATCTCCGTTTTAACTGACTTTGCACATCCATACACACCTGCACCACAGGTTTTGAAATCTTCCTTGTAGTTTAGCAACATATAGTTCATTTATGTGGCTTTCTCTTTTTGTAACACAACTAAATTCAAATTTCCGTCCAGAGTCAGCTTAAATGTATTTCCTCTGCAAAGACTTTCTTGATTTGTTGTTCTCCCTTTTTATGCAGAATTAGTACTTTCTCTTTTACTCTTTTTCAGTGACTAGAATCCTTTCATTTTAGTATTCCCACCACTTAGTAAAGTACCTGACAACATGATTACATTAGTTTGCTTACTGAATACAAGAGGAAAAATTTTCATATGAAGACTGATCATTACTTTTGATGTAGCACCTGGACTACCTGCCATACTACACTGATCTCCGTAAAGACGTACAAAGACTTCTGGGTTGGAAGTGGAGAGGGGACAAAGGAAGAAAATGCAGAAAGGAAATAAATTGTGAAGGAGAAACCTGTATGAATCACTATAGGTGGGACAGAATACTGCAATAAAAAACTCTTTAGAAGAACACAAGATATATGTTTACCAGCAGGGAGGTGAGGGAGGGAAGAAGGGAAGAGGGTGGGTGTAAAGGCGGCTAGTACATTTTTAAAATGTTTTCCCCAGATAGGAATGTTAAAATAATATTTCTTTTCAATACACAAACTTCATCTTACTCTCCCTGAACTTCATTGAAACACTTAAAATGAAATCAGAAATCCTTTCTCTCCTTGAAGTACTCTAAATTATTATAAGTTAATGTAAAATGATTTAACCTCCTATGCTATGTTACTTATATTTTGCTCTAACTTTCACACTTATGTTCTTTCATTTCTTAATTTAACTTCAAATGTTCTACTCTAATTAATACTTAGAGTCATTTCTAGTTATGAACCCCTACTCCATCCATTTCATTAGTGTAAGAATACATGTGAAATATGATATGAGAGAGCAGATAAAAATGAAGGAAAAGAATATGTTACCTACTTCTTTTGAGTAATTCTGTTTATTTAAATATTAAGTAGGTGCTCCTGAAATAATAGTAAAGTAAGAGACCACTAAATTTTTTTTAGGAGAGAACACTACAGGTATAGTTATAAAATATCACTCACTGTTACCTTGGCAAATGTTGACCCACGTCCTTCTGATTCAATTGTAATGGTTTTTGTACGACGTAGTAAAATCTGATCAATATCTTCTTCACAGAATTTAGAGCCTTCATCTTCTTCTTCCATAATGGCACCATAAGCACCTCTTCGAAGCAGATCTTCTATTTCCTTTTTGGAAAGCTGTTGAATCTAAAGAGTAAAAATTTTGGTAATAATTCTGTAAAGTTCATAAAATGAGAAAGTATCCCTAAAGAACATTAAAAACCACAGAAGTCATGTTTAAATTGCATTTTGGGCTCCGGGAGTACCAAGAGAATTCTCTGAAGAACATATTGAAGTTGTTGACTCTACTATCTTTAAACTAAGATCTGCCATTTGCCCATGATAACTTCAGTTAAAACAAAGCCTCTGGGGCAGGTAATCTTTCAAGGTTCTTTTTAGTACTCGAGTCCAATAGTTGTTATAATCACAAGGCACAAAAAAAGATTTTGAGGGGAAAAATGCCAAAAACATCATTTATAACAAGACAAAGCCAATGGGAGTAGTTTAGCCCTAAAGAGACCAATTTGAAAACTTTTTTATAGAAAAAATGTGGAAAAACAAGAAATTCTATTTTGGTGTGTCATAATACAAATATCTTGAAAAAGGAAGAATTTCTTCTTTTCAGAGTAGTGAATTCTGCTCTTAGGATTCACAGGTATTAGAGCTATATAGACAGAACAGGTTCCAAAAGTGTTAACTAATAAATACAGCTCTATTCTGAAATTTCTCCTTAAATAAAAATATCTACTTAGTGTTCAATATGGATCAAAATTAAATAATATGCTATCTGGGGTTTAAGTTAAATGTAAACAAAAGCAGGAAAACTCCAAATAAAGAAGAAAATATACATACACCACCAACATTACTTTCTCTTCCACTCATACTCTGTAACACAGCCTTATCTAGACCCAGTTTCAGACTGGCTCGGTCAAACATCTCTCTTTCATATGAGTTACGAGTCACTAGTCGGTAGACTTTAACTGCTTTATTCTGACCAATTCTGTGGCAACGAGCTTGGGCCTGTAAAAAATGAAACATTATAGATTCAATTTATTTTATAAAATAGCATAAAAGGCATTACACATTAAGCTATCTTGAAGGAATATAAAAATATGTGTAAGAATATTTAGATACTCCTGCTACCGAACTGCATATAACCTTTCTCTGGAAATGAAGGCAGAGCTTACTAAAATGAGAAATGATTTCAAAATCAGGAATAAATTAAAATTTAAATATATATTTCAGAGAATATGAATCCATGAAGAAATATCACAATCAGCAATGAGTTAAATTTTAAAATATGTTGGAGAACATAAATCCATGCAGTAATACTATTTCCTAAAGAGCGTGTCATCAATATAATTCTAGACAGGAACATAAATTCTATGAACAAATTTTTTTAGCAGCTGGCTTTAAACTTAAACCCTAAATTTCTAGGTTTTTTTCTCCCTGCTACAATATCAACAATCCTTTCAATATATTTTGGGTAATTCTGGATAATTCTGAGAGTGCTAAAAACTTAAGGTGAATAACTCTGGAGGCCTAAATTTTACTTAAACATGCAAAAAACAAATGATCTAATATGCAGACATTTTGAAGGTAAAGACAGCAGAGATTACATAATAGCTTCATATATTATCTCAAATTCCTACTGAACTTAAAATGTCTGATAAATTTTGAACTAGATTACACAAACGAAAGGCTAAAACATTACTGCTTATTAAGTCAGGTATATCCAGGTATATTCTCAAGAATAATATCAATTACAGTACTATTGAGACTACTATGAACAATAAAAGAAGAATTTCTCCAATACTTTGTTCTCGTGTAGTATACCGCCTAGAAACACATTTTCTGTAAACTCTAACTCATTATAACCACTAATTAATATTCCCATGCTTCTATGAAGTTCAAGTAGTCTTAATTTAAATGTGTACATTAATTTTCTCTAGTATTTCATAAAAAGCAAATTCAATTATGTCTCCATTCTATGCATACTATATTATGTGATGATTAAAAAGATGAAATCAGGAGAAGTAAGCACTTATTTTTAAAGAAGTAAAATAAGCTATTCTTAAACTTATCCTAAGCATTTCACAAATATATATGATATACTTTAAATAATTAAATATTATACTCAAGTAAGTAAGCCATTTTTAGAAGACATATAATCTAAATAAGTATATTTTATTATATTTCACTGTCGTTAAATTAAAATAAAATAATCTCATCTATTTTATTTGGCGCTGATATTTCTTAGGGAAGCATACATGTTAATTGTCCAAATAAAAATAAAACAGGTTGGTTATCAAAGATAACTATGGAAATTTAAAAAAATTCTCTTAGGGAATTTGTTTACCTGAAGGTCATTTTGAGGATTCCAATCAGAATCAAAAATTATACATGTATCAGCTGCAGTTAAGTTGATGCCCAACCCACCAGCTCGGGTACACAGAAGAAAGACAAATCGATCTGAATCAGGTTTACTAAATCGATCTATAGCAGCTTGTCGAAGATTCCCTCTGACTCTTCCATCAATTCGCTCATATAAATATCTACCAAGTGAAATGCAATAAATTTAGATAGATGGATATAATGAAAATAGTCATTCTATCAAATTGACAGACATAGCTATCAGTTTTGCTGCAACATTAATGTTTACTACAAAATTAAGAAGTGATATTACCCCAACTAGTTTCTGTGGTTTTATAATTCTCAGTGTTTGTGCTAAGCAGGAAACACAAAATAATATAAAGTTACAAAATCTCTGCATTACTGGATGTATAGGTAAAAAGCTTTACAATTAATATACTTTACTGATCTCACTGGGCTTCCCAGGTGGTGCTAGAGGTAAAGAACCTGCCTGCCAATGAAATGTGGATTTGATCCCTGGGTCAGGAAGAGCCCCTGGAGGAGGGCATGGCAACCCACTTCAGTATTCTTGCCTGGAGGACCCCATGGACAGAGGACCCTGGCGGGCTACAGTCCACAGGGTCGTAGAGTTACTGAAGTGACTCAGCATGCATGTACCAATCTCACTATAAAAAGTGATTTTTTTTTTTTGGTGGGGGGCAAGAAGCAAAGGTTTAAATAAAACTTGATACAAGAAGCTTAAACATTTCTCTGTACCTCAATCATGTTACTCTCTCAATTGATATACTTGCCTGTAAACTATAATTTATTAAGAGCAAACTATAATGCTAATTCTTCAAAGTCATCACTGCCAAATAATTAAATTTTAACTTCTTTTATCCTTCCTCATTTAACATAAAACTGAGAAATTGCTAAACATCAATAAATATAAAATACATCAAGACTTTGGAGCTAGAAGAGGAATACACATGACTCTTGCCACACCTCTTCTGGTTTAAGACACTTCTTTCCACCTATAATTTAGTCTTATCAGCAGTTGTACTGTTATCTCTGGGGCCTGTGAAAGGGGGAGTATGACTCCTAATAGTGTTACTTCTGGATCAAAGAAATCTGAGGTTTTCTATGAAATTCATCTTAAGTCAAATTTATCTTTATCTTATAAAGTTCTTTGTGTAAAGACATCAAGAAAATGTAAGAATGGTTATTTTAAGACTATTGCAATTTAATCCTCCTTCTATTTGGTATAAAACGGAGAATACAAATTTTAGAATAAGACTAAAGGAGAGAACACTGACACTAAAAGTGGAACTGAAAACAAAATGAAAAATAAAAATGTACTATAAAACATCTGAAAATATAAACTAGCATAGACTGATCTCTACTTATTAATAAGGGTCAAAATATCATAAACTAAAATCACAGCTGAATCTTCAGACTCTTTGATATTAACGTGTTGATTTCTAGTTGGCCCACAAATAACTCTGATAAATATCCTACTTGTCTAAATACTGATTAGATATTATTGCAGAGATTATCTTATTGCCATACACCAAAAAACCAAACCAAAACAAGAAACCCACATTAAACATATGAGAAAAGGTGAAAGCAAGAGCAAATATTATACAGTGTACAATAAGTCAAAGTCCAGCAAGTTCAGGTTCTAATTTTAACACCGAAAAAGATCTGAAAAAGTATCTTGAATCATTTATACAAGGTTAACAAACACATCAAATAAAATGTAACCTAATACACCCATCAATAGGTCAGCAAATATCTGTCAACGTGCAAAATTTTCTTAGTCTCATTAGCCCTCCCTGTCTACTATTGCAAAATATGTAGGTTAGGAAAACCTGATACATAATCTTAAACAATCTTTATGTACAGATTTAAATGGATTCTTATCTACGTAAAAAGGAAGACTTGAGTAAAGCTGGGTTACAGTAAACCGTTCTGCAGAAACCTTAATACCATACACTTAGCATACTTTATAGTTTAATTCATGGTGAATTATATGCCTTACCTTTTATGTATAAGATAGTCCTCCAGGATATCAAGGCAGCGTACCATCTGAGAGAAGATGAGCACTTTATGACCTCCGGCTTTCATTTTGGGAAGCAATTTATCAATAAGGACCAATTTACCAGCAGACTGGATCATTGCTTGAAGATGAAAATCAGAAGCAGCTGGATTATATGTATCTCTAAATTCTCCAAGTATTTTCTCCTCAGCACCTGTCAAAAAAATATAAGAAGATAGCATCAACACACAAATGCAGATACTCTGAACTACTTTCTTTTTAAATTAGTGATCTTCTGTGCTTCTTTAACACATTAAAATTTTCTAATATAGGTACTAGAATTATTTATGTTTGTGGGTAAACCCCCACCAACACCAGCCTATAATTCCACTGAGGATAAAGACAGTGTCTTAAGCATTTTTTTTAATCTCCCAAGACAACTGGCATAATGTCTTACATAAATTTATGTTTGCTAAATGTTGAATTTAGCAAATGGATGTTCTTAGGATAAGAATTAGTGAAAACACAGTTCTATCCTAAGTGAGTAAACACAAACTTTTAAATAAATTTCTAGTATTTAAAAACCAATACAACAGTGGTCACCACTGCAAGGTGATCATAACCTAGATGTGTCTATAGGCATCCTGCTTGCCATCAAAATAAGCAAACAAGAAAAATTAAAAGGGAAGTCAAGTTATAGTTCTTTGACCACACTTCTCCTATAGTCTAGATCAACATTAAGGGTGCTCTCCTTTCTTCCAGCCTGTCTAGCCATGAGTACCAGAAGTGCAAGCGAGTTAGTTACTGGTCTAAGAAATAGCTTGTCTTGCATAAAGAGTATATTCCCAGGAATAAGTAAAAATACTCAAAAGGTACAGACAGATCATTAATAGACAAGCTAATAAGACCTTAAAAAGTAATGTTATCAGAGCACATAAATTTAGAGACAATAACTAGAGTATCCAGACTGAAAAGAAATCAGGAAGAAAAATGTAAATTCAGAGATTCAAACATGGGCTTTACTGTTTTTGTCCGTAAGAAGGATTAGGCTGGTGGGGGAGGAACCGCACTCCACGTTAGACTGAACACATCTCCTGCTTTTGTAATCTGGTGATGCTAACATGGGACACTGTTAAGAAGTAGCTCACACTGCCCCTGACTCTGGAACAACTGTAATCCCACAGAACACCAGGGTGGAAAGTTACAGGGTCAGTGCCTTTCCTTGTAGCAGCTACTACATCTTGTTACTTTTATTGAGCATTTGTTATTTTTCCATGAGTATTTGTTGAAAGCAAAGGATTTCTTTGCAATCCTTTTCGACTACCTTTGATAAGATATGGGTGATTACAGCACTTCCTGAGCTCCATCATGGTATTGACTAAGTTGGGTACATTAGTCTGCCCTGCTCCTTTGGATAAAAATGAAAAGTTCTTCTCCAGAATAGCCCGATAGTATTTTTTCTGAATGTTAGTAAGTTCTACTTCAATGATGGTTTCTTCCTTAGGTGCCAACTTCTTTTCCACATCTTCTTTCAATCGTCTCAACATCATTGGTTTCAAGATAGCCTGAAGTTTCTGCACCTGCATTAAAAAATGATGGAAAATATAGGTAGCATACACATGCATAATTACAATGAGAAGAGATTGGATGTACCTATTTACAAAGACTAATAGGATACCTGTTCTTCTGTTTTCAGATCCCCAAATTCTTGCATAAATGTTGATTCAGAAGGAAACCTTAGGGGCTCCAGAAAGTGAAGAAGACTGAATAGTTCTTCAACTGTATTTTGGAGAGGTGTGCCAGTCAAAAGCACCTTGTGTTCCTATATAAAGAAAGAATAACATGCCAATAACATATACTATCAGGCCCATGTCAAACACCATTGTGCTAAGATGATATGAAAGTTGACATAGATTATCAAATGTTTCCATGTTTTTGAAAAGCAAACATTTTTCTGACCATAATTTTCAAGAATCAACTCAAAATATATCTCTACCCATATCATCTTCATTAATTGACTGCATTATTCTCATAATAGTTTACTTTGTCTGTTATTAATTTTTACCTATTGCTTTTAAAAGAAAAATAGTAAATAATTAAAAGTTTATTTTTAGGTTTTTATTCAAGGAAACAGACAAATTCTTGGGGGGTACTTAGCCATTCTTGGCATGGTAATTTGTATACAAAACAGTGCTCATTCTTCACAATTTAGCAGATAATCACTTGACTTCTTACAAAAGAACAAGTTCGTACATCATTAAAGTAACAATCCAACAATGTGAAACGCTGACTGGAATATTTCTGAGCTAGAAATGCATTACAAATTAAACATAATAGTAACAAAAGGAAATAAAAATATTTTAGTAATAGTATAATGTATTTAAAATCTGATTTGAAAATACCTCTAAATTCTTAAGCAAAATATTTATATACGTATCTGCATGTCTACGTAAGTATTTGATGTTAGTCAATAGTCTAGACTGATATATACCAATTTGTAAATACTGGAGTAAGGAGTGGAGAGTGTGAGTGGGCACGGATGAAGACTACGAAGGAGCACTTTACTGTTTTGCTTGATGTAGTTCTGTTAGTTGATGTAGTTCTGTACAAATGTACTTGAGTCACTTGTTCAAGTGCTCATGTACTAATTATGTGATGCTAATTAAATCGAAATGTTAAAAAACACAAAATACTTTGATTTGAAAGCAAACACATTAATAAGATGACTTTCAAAAATCCTATTAACTATAATAAATACATGCTAATTGTGCAGAAACTTTATTCCTCTATGATAAAATGATCTGAATAATATTTGAACTTTGGTGAAAGGGCTTTTTATTGAGGAATTTAGCCTTAAAACTTATACTTTTATTTCTTTTCAATAGGACACTCTCCCAAGGTTTCCCTCTCTTTTTAAATTACAAAATTACTAAAGCTTTTAAGAGAAAAGTACTAAAAAATTTAAGTCTTAGAAAACAGATGAGATTTTTTCCCCTTACTAATTAAAGCAAAATACTCTTAATTATCAGATAGAAATTAGAAATCTGTATTTTAAAATTTAAAAAAAGGAATAAGTTTCTGGCACTAGCTCTTTTTACTATGTAGCTAAGAAATGGAAGTCATTAAAATGACATTAAGTCACTTACCAGATTCATGAGTTTCAGACCTTCTAGAAGTTTACAGTTTTTATTTTTTAACCTATGTGCTTCATCAATAATTACACATCGCCATTCAATTGCATTAAGCTCTCCACAGCCTCCAAGAATCATTTCAAAAGTGGTGATGATGGCTTGGAATCTGTAAGCTCCTCGAATAATACGCCCCTAGAAATTTATTACCAAATGTAATAATTTGCTAGAATGTCCTATTTATAATTTTTAATTCCTATCAAGCAGCACACAAATCACTTAATGACATTTGCTATAAAACATTTTCCATAGAAATTTTCATATATACAGAGATACTCCTTAAAATGAGGAAACTTAGCATTAAAACTATTAGATTGTAGTTTTCAAGAATGTTGTCAAAAATTTCCCCAAAACAATGATACAATTAATTATATCCAAAAAAGTATTCCTTGATAAGACATTTGATAATTTTTAAGAATCTTATTAACAATGTTAAGTCAAAAAAGAAATGGTTATTATAAAATCTAGCCAAATAAATTTCAGTGTTTATTTTTATTATTCATATCCATGACTCCACACATATAATGGCAAATAAGTAGTAAATATAAAAACTGGCCACTCATGTAATTTAGTTAGCAAGTGTTTATTGGGTGATTATGTGCCAGACTCTGTTCTAGCTGCACGAGACAGAGCAGTAAACAAGACAGACAAAACTAATTATCCAAGTGGAACTTACGTTCCAATTATTCAAATACAGAACATAGCCATTAAGGAAAAAAGAAACCCCCAAATTAAAAAACAAAATCAAAGAAATTATGTTAGAAAGTAATAAAGGTCACAGACTCAGATAACACAGGGATGTGTATGGGAAGTATGGCCTTGGAGGTGACCATTCCAACTCTATTTACAATGGCTGGGAGGCCATCACTAAGAAGTGACGTTTGAGCCAAGTCCTGAAGATCAGGGAGGAAGGTATGTTGATATCTAGAGATCTGGACCAGGAAGCATTTTAGGTAGAAACAGAGAATGTGAATGCCATAACATGGGAATATCTTTGGCAGTATTCAAATATTAGCAAGAAATCCAGTGACTAAAATCCAGTGAATGGAGGGGATGAGGCTGTATAGGGTCTTGAAAGCTGTGGTGAGGACTCTTGGCTTTTACTTTGAGCAAGAAGCTATTAGAGGGTTTTGAGACAAGAAGTATCATGATTTGACATATTTTAAAAGAATTATTTGGCTGTTCTGCTAAAAAATAGTCTGAAAAAGGCCAAGGACAGGATCATAGAAACCAGTTAAGAGGCTGTTGTAGTAATTCAAACAAGAGATCATCACTGGAGGCCATGAGATCTAGAGGCCTCCATCATCAATGTAGGCCAATTCTGGATTTAATTTGAAGGTGGAACCAACAGGATTTACTAACGGATAGGAATGGAGTGAGTTTAAGAGAGGATTCAAGTTTTGACTAAACTTTTGGGATCAAACAACTAGAAGCTGGGGTTGCCATTTACTACCATGAGGAAATGCAGGATTTCAGTTTTGGACATGTTATGTTTGAGATGTTTATTAGATATTCAAGTGGAGTAACTGAGTAGGCATTTGTATATGACTCACATTTAGGAAAGAGGTTAGAATTGGTGATATAGATTTGGGAGTTTCCTGCAGTACAGATAGTAATTAAGTTGTGTGACCGAATGAAATCTCTGATGAAACGAGTATGGATATAAAAAGTAGAAGACTGAGCTCTGGGTCACCCCCAAGTTTAGATAAGACAAGAAGGAATCACTTAAAGGGGCTTCAAAAGGAAAGTGATACAGGACCAGAATAAAGTCCTAGAATCCAAGTGAAGAGACTGTTTAAATGGCATTGAAAATTATAAATAATTAGGAGAAATTAAGGGTTAAGAAAGATCATGTGATCTGATTTAGATTTTCAATTCCTATCAACTTAAATTACAGTAATTTTAGAACAATTCATATTGATTGCATATGCTGGCCATTAAGCTGAACAATAACTCCAGCAGAATATTAGAATAGGTACAAAATATAAGTCTATACAGCTCTAAAAACCCGGGATACGATGCACTCAGTTCCAGTGATATTGTACTGTTTAAAAACAAAGGTTCTTGAGTCTGACTTGAGTTTATTAATACCAGTTTTGCTCTATGATTTTAGGGAAAACAGTATCACTTCTTTTTACTTCAGCTTCCTCATTTGTAAATGAGGAAGATCTCACCTATTTACAAGGTACCTATTACAAAGATTACATGAAATACTACACGTAAACTGTTGAGCATAATGCATGGCACATGGTAAATACTCAATAAATGTCTGTAGACATTAGTGTTATTATCTGTTACTTTTTCCAGCGCAATTCAGAAAATTACAGCATAATTTTGCCACTTCTGTGATTTCAAATTATTTAATAATTTGGAAAAAAGCAAAAGTTAAATGTTCATTTAATTTAAAAAATATATATATTTGAAAGAGTTAACTCTGAAACTTATTTCTATATTTAAAGTATAGATCTATTTATCTCATTACATGAGACATCCTTAACTCTTGAAATTTTAAACCCTCCACACAATATTCTAAAATGTATAACATTTACCATAAAATACTATTTAATACATACTATTCAGTTTATAACACAACAGGAATCTTTCAGCTTTCTGGCTATCACATTTATACCAAACTCATGAAATACATATTAAATCTTAAACTTCTAATATTTAAAAAATACTTTAAAAAGCTACAGTAAATGGTTTTAATGATGTCATACAGCTCTAAAATTCTACAAATGTGCAATTAAGAATAATAAAACACTATGGAAGGAAATCAAACAACTTAAGATGTCATAGGCTCCAAAAATACAAAGTTGATAATTTTCAGTAGAACTGATTACATACATGCCTAATTTCATAGAAATCTAGTTGTTTCAAACATTAAAGTAGAAGAAAGTTAATTTTACTGATATTCAGCCTTAACTAAGTAGAAAATCAGTTATAACTGGTAGGCAAAGGTAAAAGGCTATGCACTTTATCTTACCTTAACCTATATCATATCTCATGACCTGGCCGTATGTATAATGATGCTTATAAAATGTTAAGAATCAGTAAAAGAAAATATTAAGGTACTATATTGAGGCAGAGTGCCATAATCTTTTCTAATGAAACAGCACAATTTTGTGTGAAATGTGTTTCAGTTAACTCTGTTTCTTATTTCTTAGTAAAAGTTTCACCTAAGAAGAGTCCAATTACTACTCAAAACTGCAACTTGGCATTTCATGTTTTCTAAACTTAACCTTCTACTAGGAAATTCTTTCATGTAATGTCATCTCAATTTTATGATCTGTATATTTAGCAGAAAAAGAGGTATCCCTTCCTAAAGAGTAAGTGGTCAAAATTACCACTAGAATATGGAGAAGAAAACCATCAAAGCGAGGGAGGAAAGATACAGAGGTATGTGTGTACCAATACACAAAACAACCCAAAATGTCTAACATCAAAATTCACTGAACACACAAGACAACCTATGGTTTCACCTCAATGGGCATTCAGACCCATGGTGGTCAGTGAAGAAGTATATTTTTTAAACGGAGGGAAAAAAGTGGAAGATGATCAAAGAGACAGTTATTATTTTTAAAATAAATTTAATGTATATTTAAAACAATAAAACAATTATTCTAGCTAAAAAGTATAAAATCAAATTTGTAACGTTTGTATAAATCAGCATACTTCCAGTAAACTACAGTGTGAACTTGCCTACTTTTGTCATTTCTTTCTTCAGCTACTAAAATTTATTGTAAAATAAATATGATGAATAAATAGATCAAACTAAGATCTAAGGAGGCAATTAAAATCTATTACAAATTTGAAAGTAATTAATATGTAATGCTTATCTTTTTAAAATCTGACCTTTCAAACAACAAACAAAATCACCAATAACACACCTGTGAGTCCCTGAAGTACATCTCATATTGCTGTATCATTTGTCTGCTAATCAGGCTCCCATGATAAACCACAACATTAATATCAGTCCACGTACGAAATTCTCTCTCCCAGTTTGCAATAGTAGAAAGTGGAGCAATAATCAGGAAAGGTCCTCTTATACCAGTCAGAAGGATTTCGTAGAGGAATGTAATTGATTGAATGGTTTTGCCAAGACCCATTTCATCTGCTAAAATGCAGTTTCGTCTGAAATAAACAAATATATTACCCATGTATATTTTGGGTTTTCTGTATACTACAATGTTTTAAAAGATAAATATAAAAAAAGCAGAGCGATCAGGTTAAAATACTTGCATTTATAAAAACGTGAAAGTTTCTGAAGTGAAGATTTGGTTAAAGATTATAATTTTATTATAGTATTGCAAAGGGAAAACTATAGTTTTTTTGTAGCTCCAAAATAAAGATACCACCTGTTAGATACTTGAGTTTCTAAAAGAACAATATGGCAAGAACAAAGCAAACTAAATGTTATTTATTCAGGAAACATTCATTAAATGCCTTCTTATCTCAAGGAGATATATATATATAAAGAACATGTTCTCTGCCTTCCAGGGGCTTGTATCTATTAGAAAAGCAGACATAAATAAATAATCATGCAACGTGCTATCACAGAAGCACAAATTAAAGAACTGGTTTTCAATTCTGGCTATGTACTGGAACAGCCTAAGAAACAATTACCTATGGCCTTCTCCTTTACATTCTGATTCAATGTGCAAAGTAGGATAAAAGCAACTGAAGTTTTTAAAATAAGCTGCACAGATGATTGTGATATATGGCCAATTAAGAATCATCAGTGTTAAGTTCATTATGGAAGCTCAGGTGAGTATCTAACTGCATCTAGAGAGAAGTAAGACTGCCTTCAGAGAGGAGGTCAGTAATGAGCAGGGTTTTGCCAGAGGGCAGAGCAAAGGGGTACAAGTGTCAAGAATACAATTAACTGGGAAGCAACAGTAGTTTAATATGATTTTGAGGGAAGGGTAAAGAAAGGGATATTACTAAGATAAGCAGGGGTCATGAATAAAGGTTATGGACATCATTTTATTGAGAATGGGAGTCACTGAACATTGTTAAAGAAACCTGAAGAGATTAGGTTTGTACTTGAAGCCGACTCTTGTGCCATGGGAATACTAGAAGGTAAGGTGACTTGAAGTTGGGACAGTAATTGGGAAAGTACCAAAATAATAGAGCAAAGAATAGTGGACCTTTGGACTAAGGTAGGAGGGATCAAGAGAAAACTGATTCTAAAGTTAACTACATGTTAGAATGATCTGGACGTAATGATCAATCAGATATATGGAGTGTATGATGACAGTCAGATTTAAATTTGGGTGACTAAGTAAGTTGTATTATTCTTAACTAAGATGTAAAATGCAGAAGAATAAGTCTGATATGGAGGAAACAGGAAATAATAAGGTTAATTGTGAATTTGTTGTGTTTAAAATATCACTGAGATAGACATTAAGGAAGCAAGAAGCAAACAAACATGGGCTTGAATTAACACCTTAGAGATGTTACTGATAAGTGAAGACACGGGGTGGTATAAAGTTTGGCTTAGGCAGAACAAACACGTAATATGAGAAGACAGCAAAAAATCAAACATTGGGAAAGAAAAAAAAACAACAAACACTGAAAGGGTAGGCAGAGGAAGCAGAACCAGGAAAGACTACTGAAGGGAATAGTTACAGAGGTACTGGAGAGCTGGAGTGTTAACGCTATGGAAGCTGCTGGAAGTGAGAATGGGAGAAAAGTTTAAAAAAGGACTAGAACTACCATCCAATGCAGCAGAGAAAGCAATTTAAGGCTGAAAAAACATTGTGAATTAGAAAATTAAGAGTTTCAGATATGATACAGAATTAAAACCCAAACGACAGATTTAAGGAGAATTGGAGATAAGAAAACAGGAAGAGTTCATGATAGCTATACTTCCTAGACCTCTACCTTGGAAATTACAAAGAAGGATCAAGGTAGCTAGAAGGAAAAACAGAGCTAAGAGAAGATTAATCCTTTCCTTTAAAATTTTTATATATAGGTTAAACCCAAATTTGTTCACAGACTGAAGGGATGGCATTAGCCTTAATGGGATAGTTTGAAGATATAACAGAGAAGGCTGATAAGTGATTGAAGTGAGGTTCTGAAGACTGGATGCGATGCCTATCAAGAGTTGAGGTTGTAGTGTCAGTCTTGGTTCTGGGGAGGCGCCATTTAACTTCTGATAGGAGGACAGAGGCATGAATGGCTAAGGATGGAGATACAATTTTAGGCTTGGGTGTGAGGGCAGGCAACAATCTGAATGAATTCAACTACTGGTCCTAGACTTCTCTAAGAAGCAGTCATATATAGAGAGTGGAGGGGGTAGGGTTCTGATAAAGTGCTTCAGGAAGGTAGTGTAAGTTTAAAACAAGCAACTGAGAAAGGTTACTGATAAGAGAAGACAATTAAAATTTTGTTGACTATTTTACCAGGAAGATTCTCTTGGGAAAAATGATAACACTTAGAAAATATAAACAAGGGGAAAGAGCACTGTGTGGGATAACAGATCCCCCTAACTCCATCTGAGGGAGTTGATGGATGCACCATTGCCATGGACTCATGACTCACTGTTACTTAGTGAAACAGAAGAATCATGTGACAAGTAGAAACACAGAAGAATGATTCTGAACAAGTGTCATAAAATTTTGCTACCATTACTAATAACAGCACCTTCATTTGCTCTTTTATATACATAATCAGACTTTTTATCAATCAAGATACCATTTTTTACTTCTTTTGCAATTAATTTTCCATCTCACCAAAAAAAGGTGACATAATATGAGTGAACTCCGGGAGTTGGTGATGGACAGGGAGCCCTGGCGTGCTGTGATTCATGGGGTCGCAAAGAGTCAGACATGACTGAGAGACTGAACTGAACTGAACTGAAATATGCCAAAAAGTTTTTTAAACAGTTTGGAAAATTAATAATAAGTGGGGGTAATTCATTACTAGGTTCTTATATTTTGTATTCTATTCCTTAACAATTACTGAAAATTTGCTTCCTTGAAGATGTATATTACAGACTTATTTAACTGTTTAGATGAAACTGCTCACACCTTAGTAACTAGATTCAATTACTGGCAGACAGTAGTGTAAGTTGAAAAACATTTGATAATGGTTGATGTTTGATGATGTTAAGAAAGCTATCTCAAATCTGATTAAGAATCAATATATCAACTTTCTTCTATTCTGATTGCTACATATTTAAGGGAAGCAACTGTAGTCAAAATTCTGAATTATAATGTACATTATCTTTCAGAGGTAACCACAATTTTTCTCTCAATAATGAAGACTCCATGATAGTAATAATGTAGCAACATTAGTATCAATTTCATTTAATGTATTTTGGAACACATTTTAAAAACACACACAAATTTTTTTTTTATTAATACATACTACATACCTATTATACCAATTGAATAAGAGCCAGTTGAGTCCTTCCAGTTGGTATTCCCTGAGTTGATTGCCATTTTTATAATCCCTGGATTGATCTATTTTTTTCCAAATATTAGGAGGAGGACGATCCTTTGTGGAAAAACAAACGAATGATGTATTTCAGACTTTTAAATTTTCCATACATCTCATACATGGTAAAAACACTGTTTTTAAAATAATCACAGAAGGGTAACATTATATGGCATTATGATGAAATTTTACAAACATCTAAGGACCAAATAAGTTTTACATAAACTCTTCCAGAAAACTGAAGAGGAAGGCATAGTCTCAACTCATTCTGTGAAACTCTGATATTGAAATTAGACAAATTACAAGAAAGCTAGAGACCAATATCCTGCATAAACAGGGATAAAAAATTCATAACAAAATTTTAGCAAATGGAATCTAATAACATATGAAAGGGTTAATACAGCATGACCAAGTGGGGTTTTTCCCAGGTATGGAAGGTGGATTAAATCTGAAAATTAATCAGTATTGATCAGGCTAAAAAAACCTATGATAATCTCAGACTGATGTAAAAAAGGGGATTTGAAAACTTCAGCATTTATTCCTAATAAATAAACTCTAATTAAATTTTGAATAGAGGGAAATTTCCTCAACTTAATAAGATGCATCTATGAAAAAGCCATCTATCATATGTCCTGGTTAAAAAATGAATACATTCTCCCTAAAATCAGAAAAGGCAAGGATGTCCACTCTCATCACTTCTGTTCAACACTGTACTATAGGTTGTAATAGGAGTAATCAAGCAAGAAAAAGAAATAAAAGTCATCAAGATTAAAAAGGAAGAAGTGAAACTTTATCAATTTCCAGAAGATATGATTTGACTATACAGAAAACCCTGTGAAATCTAGAAAAAATACAAACTAAGAAGTGATTTTACCAATACTGCATAAGATCAGTACACAGAAAATTGTATTCTACATTGCAGACACAACTATAAATAAACTTTTAAAGTACTATCTTACAATAGCACCCAAATATGAAATATTCAGGGTTTACTAAAAAAAAAAAAAAATTTTCTTAAATAGTAGCCAATGAACTTTAAAACAATTAACTATAATGTATTTAAAATTATTGTTTAAAATAATTTCCACATTAAATAATATTCTCTAATAATTTTCCTTTCAGTAATCCAATCACTATTTCCTTAGTTTAGGAACAAATTTCATTTGTTCAAAAATATGTTTATATACTGTTTTATTTAATAATAATAGACTGGCAAAAAGAAAAAAAATCACTTACCTCCTATATTACTTGACTTTGATAAACTAGCACTTTTGTCAAATTGATTTTACTTTAACTGAAGGGATTAGTTCTATTGGCTACATTACCAAAGACTACAAATGTATCTAAGGCAGTGGCTCTTCCCACCATGTGCATCAAAATTGACTTTTAACACCTGGGGTCCACTCAGAGATATTCTGATTCTGGAGCCAGGATACAGAAACTAGGCACCTCTAATTTTTGAAAAGTTCCAAAGTGGTACTGATAAGCACCTCTGAGGGACAACCACTGATCTAAGAAACAGCTTACTTAATAAGGCTAGAGATCAGGTTACCACTGAAATATGGACCCCACTCCAAAAAGAAAGTTCTTCCTCTTCATAATATCCTTTAGACTGCTCCTCCCTGAATTATTTAATACTTTCCTTTCCTGGTTCAACAAAAGGCACTTGGAAGACAAAAGGAAAAGAGGTGAGCTGCTATCCTCTTGGTAATAAGCTATGGGTATTATTGGGAGACAGATTAAGAAGACCAGAAAATAAAATGACAACCAGAAAAAAAACTGTTATAAAAACAATATGGTCTCTTCCACGGAACAATTAACTTTCTTCTTTTATTTTACATCTCCACATTTTTCATAACAGCCTTCCTTAATTCTGATTCTAATTGAAAAGTGATCTCCTCTAGTCTTTTCATATACCAAATCCCTCTTTAGTGAAGAAATTTCTATACCCAAATTACATTTGAAAGAGGACTGGCCAAAATATTTAATTAAAATCATAGTATATCTCTTTGTGAATTTCTTTTGGTTGGTTCTGCAAACTGGATTCACATGGTAACAATCCTATGCTTTAAGTAAAAAAAAAAGGTAATTATTAAAATAACACAACTTGCCATATAACTTTCTAGAATTCTGTAGTCTTTACTAGAAAAATCAATAACTGATTCAGTTTTTTTTTTTAAAGCAAAGACAAGGATGAATCAATAAAAAACCAGTGTACTTAATTTACGTGGATCTTTAGTAATATTCTATACAAAAGGTTTTTCTAAAAATAAAGCTACTATGGAAGTAGAAGAGCTATTCAGTTATAAAGAAATAACCGGTTTACAGAAAGCAAGGGAAAGGTGGGTATATTAAAGATTTTTCTTTGACAGAGAATTAATAACACTGCTTAGAGCTGAAATGGATACCCTTGACATTTTTATAAATGACCTGAGTAAATTCAAGATTAAGTAGAAGTACTTGAAACTTTTCTGAAGGGAAATTTAAAAGGAAATACTTATCAAAAAATTTAAAAATATTTTTAAAATTTTATTTGGCTGCACCAGTCTTAGCTGCAGCAGCATGTGGGATCTTTTTTGTTGTTGTAGTCATTGCAGTATGCGGGATCTTAGTTTCCCAACAAGGGATTAAACCCAGGCCCCTGAATGCAGGGCCCCTTCATTGGGAGCATGGAGTCCTAGCCATTGGACCACCAGGGAAGTCCCTTCTTATCAAAAATTTTAAATGTACATATGTTCTGACCAAACAATTATATTAATACTTCTGATTTCACTTATAAAGGGTTCCATGTTTCAATGTAGCACCGTTTAGAACAGAAAAAACTTGGAGTATCCACTAGAGGAATAGTTAAATTAACATATATAAAATACTATGTAGTAATTTTATTTACTATGTAGTCATTTTAAAAATACAGTATTAATTGCACACCAGACTAAATTCAAAATTCAAAAATTACACTATACCTCTTGATTAAGGAAATCTAAGATTTCATGATGATAAGGCATATTCTTACCAAATGTCTCGTGTCAGGCCTGGAAGCTTGCAATTGCTCAAACTCTTCTATTTTTGCAAGATCTACATCTTCTTTTAGTTCCCAAGTACTATCTTCATATGGTAATGAGCACCACTTTACTAAATAGTAAATAACAGGCTGTAAAAGAAAGTTTTTTTCACTTGATTAATTTGAAAAAGAATAGTAAGATACAGTTTAAACTGAGAATCCCCAGAAACAATTTAAATATATTAATCTTTACTGGTAAAAACTTATGAAACTTTGTTTACTGTTTTTAGATCATTACCTCTAAAAAAGTAATGTTTTAATACCTGGAAGGTTTTAGATTTTTCTTACTTACTCAGAAAGTATTTCTACCAAATATTTACCTCGCCAGTATCTTTATCTTCACAAAAAGAGACTTCTAACACTCTGTCTACTTCAACGTAGTCTGGGTTAAATGGTTCTTCTTCCATCTAAAATTAAAAGTAACTTAATTGATATTTGACAAAGAAGTAGAAAAATAAAAGTGAAATAATGACAAATTTATTACTAGCTATTCACTATAGAACAAACACTTCAGTTTGACTGTAACTGAATTTCAAAAAATGGAATACTTCCATTTTAATTTCTAAAAAATTTCTATGATTTGTTTGTACTATGAATCACCAAGTTATGTATAAAAAAAAAACTCAACTAAAAAGCACTGAAAAAATGAGGCACCTCAGACAAGTAAGTTACTCTAGAAGGTGTATCCTTTAAAATTTCCTACTTGGAAAAGAGGCTTTCCTTTACCTTTCTTGTGCTACTTTCCTCAGTAATAACCAGGTCCAAGAGTTGAAGACCAATCACCTGACCTGAAGACTCCTCTCTCATTTGTATCAAACACTATCTGGTGCTGGTTCTTGTGCTCAAGACCCCCTTACCTAACTAAACGCAAACTGTCTGAGCGACCTCACACTCAACTGCATTCATTTACACTTCAACCTGTACTTCTGCCTGTAGTTTCTAATTGGGCTAATGGCCAACCCAGCACTAACTTCATGCCACACTCTACTCCCAGTTACACAAGCCAGCAATGGAGAAGTCGTCTTAGATTCTTTTTCTCCTTTCATCTCCCACCTCCCTTAACTCATTGATTCACACAGATTCTAATTTTGTTTATAACTCAAATTGGTTCCTCCTTTCTCATTCTCACTGCCTCATGTCTTCTTATTTGGATCTTTACAAGTAACTTTCTAACCAGTCACTAACTACTGTTTTGTCTCCCTTTATTTTCACACTTGTTCAGTAGCTAAGTCATATTGACTTTTTGCAATCCAACGGACTGTAGCACACCAGGCTCCTCTGTCCTCCACTACCGTCAGGTGTTTGCTACTGATTATCTTGATTCATGTTCCCACTCTTTCTTAAATATAAATCTTACATATTGTTCCCTTGCTTCAAATTCTTTTCTGACTCTCTCCTATTTGGGAACCAAGCCCACATTAGTTTCTGTGGAATAAACAAGCTCAAACATTTTCCTCTATGCTCATCTCTTACTGCTTGACACAGCCATACCCAAAATATTATGCTTCGAAAGTACAAAACCACAAGCTTTTCAGATTACATGTTCTGTCACACCTTCATGTTTTTATACTTATTTTTCTCTCTTCTGAATAGATCGCTGTTCCTTCTCTGGTCTGCTTAGCTAATTCCTGATCATGCCTGAAAGCCTTACTTCCAAAGCCCATCTCAGTTATCTTTGCTGCATCTCTTCCTCTGTTTAACTGCTAAATGTTACAGTACTCCATGGCTCTGCCTTTAGTTCTCATTATCTTAATCCATTCCTGATCAATACTATCATGTCCATGTATAAGACACACTTGGTAATAAAAGCGCACTTCCCAATACCAGAATGGTAAAAAAGGACTTTAAGAAAATCTGCATAGCTCCAGTTTATCTTGTACCTGAGGCACACTAAAAATAATTAACCTTCACGAAAAATTAAAAGATTATTAGTTAAGTACTTCCAAAATCTTTTGCTCATTGTGTGTGCTTAGTCACTAAGTCATGTCTGTGGACTGTAGCCCACCAGGCTCCTCTGTCCAAGGATTCTCCAGGCAAGAATACTGGAATGGGTTGCCATTTCCTTCTCCAGGGGATCATTCTGACCCAGGGATCGAGCCCGCATCTTCTGTATCTCCTGTACTGGCAGGCGGATTCTTTACCACTGAGCCACCTGGTAAGCCCCACCAGCTCAATAGAGATTTACCAGAGTGAAGAAATGAGAAATTTTTGAGGACCTCCCAGTATCCATAAATTGATAGGTCATTTCAATCAACAAATTTTTGAAGTAGACTTTACAATTACAAAAAAATAAAAATAGCTTCAAGGGGGAAAAATCTGCCATAAGATATTAACATAATCTAGTGATTAAAATTAACACTACCAGTAATTGCGTAAATAGGTGTCATATACCTCCTGACATGATTCACTGAGAATGCTGATGCATCATTTCTGTAGTGTTCATTTTAAAAAATGCATGACCTGAAGCTGAGGAAACATCAAGTCAACCCCAACTGAGGGACACACTATAGAATAAACCACCTAAGTTCTTTAAAAAGAAAAAAGTCCAAGGGATGGAAAACAAAAAAATACTGATTAAAAGAGACATGCCAACTAAATGTATTATGCACTGCAGAACTAGACTTTGGATCAGAATAAGCATAAACATACTTAAAATAATTTTTTTCTATAAAAATACTAGTGGAACAATTAGTGAAATATGAATTCGGGTCTATAGATGAGATAATATTACCATGTCTGTGTTAATTGTATTATTAATATGGGAAAATGCTTCAAGAAAATACTGAAATTGAGAATTATCAAATGGTTTAGAAAAAAAATTATGTACATGGGAGAGAGAGGCAGAAAGAGGGAGAGAGGTGCACAGAGACAGAAGAATTAATGTGAAGGAGAAAGCAAATGTGGTAAAATGTTAACATTTAGGGAATCTAGTTAAAACATATGTGGGAATATCCAGTACTAACTTCAAATAAAAAGTTAAAATAATTAGATGAATCTAAAACTGCTCTAAAAAAGTCTATTAAAAGAAAAATTAAAAAGTTTAGAGCAGGAAAGGATATCTGACTTTTTAAAAAGGCCTGGAAAGGTTAATGAATTTTTCCAATGATGTTCTGTTCATGCATACACAAAGCTGATATAGAAAATATGCAGTATCTTACATACTGAAAAATCTTCTTTTTCATTTATTTGCTATGTCACCATTACTTGAATAAGTGTGCTGATAAAATACTTTAACACACTCACATTCAACTCTAAAAGGTATTGAAATAAATGTTAACTTTAAAATATAGGAGATAGCTATCATTCTCATTTATTAGTGTTCCTGTTTTAGCTACTTTCCAAGCTAAGTTTAGGGCTTCCCTGGTGGCTCAGACAGTAAAGCATCTGCCTACAATGCGGCGACTCAGGTTTGATCCCTGGGTTGGGAAGATCCTCTGGAGAAGGAAATGGCAACCCACTCCAGTACTCTTGCCTGGAAAATCCCATGGACAGAGGAGCCTGGTAGGCTGCAGTCTATGGGGTCGCAAAGAGTCGGACATGACTGAGCTACTTCACTCACAAGCTAAATTTAGGGGGAAAATATGTAGATATCATTTATAGTCAAATATCAAAAGTAGAAGCCTAAGAATTAAAATGAATAATACTTAAGTTTTTGATACATAATACGACATGTATTCGGAGTTCAACACATAATAGTCTTTTTCTTCTTACGTCTGCAAAAAAATGTGCTCTTTGTGCTTGTCTCAATTTGAATCGTTTGATTTTCTGCTGGATCCTTTTATCTTTCAGAAGCTGCTGTTCTGTGGCCCATTCACAGTGAAGATAAGAGCTAAAATTTTATAAAGTAGTATATTAGAATGATATAGAAGTCATGTTTTGTTTTTAGATTTATTTTTAATCATGGCCTCTAAAAATATTATCTTCAACTTTCTAAATAGGCTGTTCATCATTGCATTTAATGTCAACAGACTCTCATATAATTTCTAAAATAAAGCCACTGTGATCACTACACAGAATGGTAAACTGAATAATAAGGATAACAAAGACGTGACTTTTCATTCATTTCTTCATTATAATAGTTTTGTCATGACCAGAAAGCAAACTTGTTTTGAAAGCAATGTAATTTTATTTAAAATACTTTCTTTCACCAAAGCATACTAAAAGTTGAACATAATCTGAAAAGTTTAAGAGTATAATATGATGGAAAATGTCTATTATTTCCAAAAGCATCATTTATAAATATTCCTGCATTTTGATGTTAGTAAGTAGTTTTCTGGGAAAAAAAGCTACTCAATTTCAACATGAAAAGTTTTCAAAGTCTATTCACTTTTTAATGATTTTTAAGTTCATGCAGTAACAAATATTTTAAAATACAGATAAAAAATAATTTAACTTAATATATTCAAAATATTAATTCATATTGAAATATCTTTCTATCATTTTTCTAACTTAAATACTTACTAATTCTTGTATTTTACAAAAAATTCTTCTGTATCAATCATCACTCCAGGTGATATCTAAGAAAAAGATTCAATAATTATGAGTTTTACAATCAGGCCATGGAATATAAAGTATAGAATGTAATGATGTATCACTACCTACTTCCTTTTTTATAGTTCTAGAAGATAATATCTTGTCCACAATTGCAGCATCTTCTTCACTTGGATTCTCCTATGTGGAAGAGGAAAAAAAGTATGATGATACATTCTGAAAACATTTCAGTTGCCACTCTGTATGTCTATAAATATACTAAAATCCAACAAACACTTATTTAACATGTCAGGGACCATGTTAAATGTTAGAAATACAAAATGAAAAAAATCAATTGTTGTTACTGTCCTCATCATCACTGGCATCACCACCATAGTAAACATATTGGAATTTTTAATCTCTTATGCATTATTCTCAATAGTTTACATTCTGCAGATTAGAAAGCTCAGGCATAGAGAAGATTAGTACTTGTTCAAGGTGTCAGATGATTCAGCAAGGAAATGAGTAGCTGGGTTACAGTCCAGATAAGGGAGAGTAAAAGAACTCTACAAAGAGGAAAATGCATATGTAAAGACATAAAGGTGTCAAAATATGGCACTGAGACAACTATGTTCATCAAACCAGAGGACTGAGAGTTTAGAGAGAAGTGGAAGGACATAGGGCCAAAAAAATCCATACGAAAGGCTTTATAAGCTGTAAAAAGTGCATTTTCATTTGTTTCTGATTTAGGACACCGTTAGAGGAGTTTTCAAGAAAAGTACTGTAATTAGACTTGCAATTTAGAAACACTCCACAAAAAACAGAGTTTGGAGGAGTCACAGGAAAATATATTTAGAAGGCAAAAAATTGAATGCCAAGAAGTAAAGATAAAAAAAGAGAGAACAAATACCTAGGTTTCTGATCCACATAACTAATGGTTCTATTAACTATAATATGGAACCTAGGAGGAAAAGTTGATGTAGGTTTTAGGAGGAAAGATAATGAAGATTTTTAATTTACATTGGTTTAAAATGTTTTCTGTCATATAACCCAAAATCTGTCTTACCACAAATAACTGTAAAGGCTGTTCGCCAGGTAAAGGAGCTGAATTCTTTTTTATTTTCATAGAGCCTTTAATCTCTTCTTCAGATTGCTTCCCTTCTGCATCTTCTGCATATTTTTTCCTTTTAATTTGTCGATTTGATCTTCTTTTCTGTAATGAATGATAAGGATCATGATTTATTTTAAAGGGTCATGTCACAGTTTTGTACATTAAAATTTCAAAACTGTATTCTGCATTCATCTTTTCTCATTTTTACTTTTAATTAAAGGAAGATAATAATTTTCGCTTTGCCAAAGATTTGCAATCTTTAGTTATCTTTAGTTTTACTTCCTAAAATGTCAAGTAAGAATGATTAACAATAATACCTTTATTAGTTTTCTTTTGAATTTGTTAACAATAAAAAGGTCTTTTTATTTAACTATTTTACAGATTGGGAAGCATGTATTTTAAAATATTAATACTAGCACAGTTTTTGCTTCAAACCTAGAAAGTCATCAGATGAATACTGGTTTAATATCAGGGTTGTAAAACTAAAAGAAATTAAAACTTTGACACAAAGCCCATGAACCTGTGTTTAAAACAGAAAAAAACCAAATAACATAAAATGTTTTAAAAGAGATACACAAAATAACAAAGTATGAAATCTACTAAAAACTTAAATGTGAATGAAGGAGGAACCACTGTTTTACTGCCTTTACTAGCTTCCCTTAGAAATAAATAACAGCACTATCATAAAAATGGAAGAAAGCTTTTCAGAAAGTATTCTGTGTAGTAACATGATTTTAAAATAATCTAAATAATTTAAAAGCAAGTATCAAATGCACATGGCTTTACTTACCTCCCTAAAAATCTAATATTTGATGTTCCCACTAAAAAACAAATTATACAATTGCCTGAAAATCCCAAAGGACTTAGGTTTAATTTTGTGTACCTCCCTAAAATCTCATGGATGGAGGTACCTCAGTCAACTGTTCTACTACTCAACATTCCTTCTTCCTTTTACTAGTCTTCTGTGTATTCAATGGCTCCCATAACATTTCCCCAAAATGCAACTAACAGAATAACCTATGTGGTCTCCTTTTGGTTTCTGCCAATGTCTTCAATGTGGTAGGTCTTTCATGCTACCATTGCCATAACAAAACTCAATCAGTGCAGCAGTGTAGGGACAAACTTCCTTGTATTCAGAAAGGCTGCAGTGCCTCTTCTCTTGAAAGTAGTGGAATATTGAGAGAAAGAAAGGCACTGCTGTGGTGAGACAGCTCAGGCAAATGTAGTAGAAAACTCCATGCTTCAATTAGAATGGGTCACCATCTCTTAGCCATGAAGATATTTATATTTTCAAAACTCAAGGTGACAATTGTCACTATGGGAGGCAGGAAGGTGGCATACAAAAATTATATAGAAGGGACTGAACATGGGTCACCTGCACTGCAGAAAGGTTCTTTACCATCTTAGCCACCAAGGACACCCATGAAGGCTGGGGAGTTCACTCTAAGAAATATACTGGCTTTTGTTTTGTTTTACTTGTTAAGTCGTGTCCTACTCTTGTGAACCCACGGACTGTAGCCAGCCAGGTTCCTTCATCCATGGAATTTCCCAGGCAAGAATACTGGAGTGGGTTGCCATTTCCTTCTCCAGGGGATCTTCCTGACCCAGGGATCGAACCTGTATCTCCTGGGGGCTCCTGCACTACACGAGGATTCTTTACTGAACCACTGAGGAAGCCCAAGGGACTTATAGAAACCCAATTCTCCCAAATCCTCTTTTGGAAAAGATATGAAACATTTATTATTCCCTGGGAGAGACAAGTCTATGGATCTCTAATACCAGGCTAAAGAAATGTTTGGAATTCTATTACAGGCATCAGTTCTTAACGCTGAAAAATATCTTAATTTAATAACCATTCAGGACACTTATTATTCTAACAATAACATATATTATGAATGTTACATCTCATTAGGCACAAATAGTTTATATAATGAAGTCTGGTAATAATTTGGTACACTTTTAGAAGATTCTATAGATGATTTCAACATTAAAGTTTCCTTTCTGATCACTTAGGTCAGGTACTTTGAAATGCCATACACAATCCTTAGTAAGTAGTAAACAAGTGGCCTGAAAGAATCGTTTTAACTCACAAAAATGCACATTCAGGAAATTCTTTACAAGAAGGAATGAGAGCCACATACTGTAAACTGCTCCCTCATTCTATGAAGATTTTTATCAGTCTATGAGCAATTTGAAAACTGATTTCACCAAAACTTACATTCCACTACAGCATATAGATATATATTCAGCAAAGAGAAGTAAGGTGCTACTCTTACCAATTAGCTTTCTCTGTTACAGAACAGTTTCACTACCTTAAAAATACAGAACTAATTTGAATGTCCATATTTTAGGCCAATGTGGGTTGCTTTGGCTTTCTTTTTCTCCATAGTATTTTCCAAAGGACAACTTAAAAGTGACAAGCTATTTCTTCAAATTTCTTTTTTCTAACTTTTCCTTAATGTTTTAAAGGCTTCAATCAACAGCACTTTACATAAGAGGTCGGAAACATTATGTTCTTAAATGACTAAACATTTCATTATGATAACATACCATTTGTTTCCTATCATAGACCTAATAAAATGTGCTATAGGGGCTTAAAAAATAATTTAAGTCTCTAAATATAGTTAGATTACTGAATTATTCTCTATCAGGTAAAAAATTAAATATCATAACCATATTTTTAAATTTTTCACTTCACTCTAAACCTTCAATTACTTTTCAAACCTTCAAATCTTGACAATCCACTGTGGTTGAAAACTACTTTTAGATATTTATACATAATTTATATATTAATATATTTAAATATATCAATAATACAGATTTATGATTGTTTACCAGAAAATATTTCTTTCCTTCTCCATTAAAATTTTCGTGTTAAAGCAAAACACTTGTCGAAGCAACCTAGTTAAGTACTGTGAAAGGCATGGAAGAAATATGCATGTTAACCTATTCTACCATTTCATTGTTTGGTAATTACATAATGGAAAAATGGCCAGCATTATTTTAGTAAAAATTTAACTACATTTTCTCATATTGAATAATGATAAGTTTGCCTAAGTTAAGGATAACATATGAAGAAAAAGCCAGGCCATATAATATCAGGAGCTTCAGTCACTGCCCTTACCTCAACTCTTGCAGCAGCCCAGGAGCCTTGAGCCACTACTCTCCCATTGGATAAGAAGCTGCATAAGGAAGAAGAAAGGCCATTCAGGGGCTTTCTGGCCCCATAATGCAACAACTGCCACCACCCCTACGGCCTAGGGTTGTACTTTAATTATTAGAGAGCAGAGGGTGGCCTGAATTATTATGACCTTCACTATATTTTTTTAACTTCACAAGGTTATTTTGAATATACAGCTATTAAAAAAATAAAAAAGAAAAATGCACAGTATTGTTGTCTGCTTTAGGGGATTTTTAATATACCTGTTTATCTTTTCCTCAGTAGAAGCAGACCAAAGAAATTATCTCCAAGAATGATTCAACCCATTTGCTTTATCATTTGTATTTGACTTTTAAAATTAGTATCTCCATCATTAAATTCATTTAATAATGCTCTATAAGTACAGGGTAATAATATCACTAGATACTCGCCATGCTAAAAGCCACCAGGGTCTTTGGATTGTTACTTAAACTCTCTTGGGCTTCAGTCTCATTATCTTAAAACTGAGAGGGTTTGAAGAAGATGTGTAAGTTTCCTCCCAGGTCTAACACTGTAGGACCATACTGTAATAACGTTTTGTCATATAATTTCTATGAAAATAAAATGTACTTTTACCACTAAACTACAGTATAAATATCCATAAAACAATATTATGCTATCTAAATCTGCCAGTGCTTCATTTCTCAGAAAAAAATTTTATACTCACTTGAGAGTCTTCCTCTTTGAATGCATGCTGTGTCATCTGCTCTGCATCAGATATTTCATCTGAAGACTCATTCTTTCTCTTTTGTTTCTTACCCAATGTAATAATGAGTTTGCTGTTTTAAGAGAAAAAGAGTAAACACTAAGATCTCTTTGTATTTCTCCACTTTTGGTCAAAGTAAGATCTCAATGATCAACTTTCTTCTGTTTTTTATCCCTTGAATGTTCAACTTTCAAAGATGCTATTTATCATGAAATAAAAAATGATATTTTCAAATGATAAACTCTATTCCAATGGAACAAATAGAAACCAATAATACAGTTAACATATTTCAAGCTTAGAAATAATAGTTAAATTCTATCTCTTATTTCTTTAGGCTCATGATTATTTTTCATGAGAAAAATGTCAGTTGATTTAATTATTTAAGAATTAACATAATTCATTTATTTTATTATCTTGGATAGATTTGCAATGAGGGATTCTTTTTCCTTCTACTTCTTTTTATTTCAAATTCCACTTAATTTCTTTGAATCCCACCTATTCTTCAAGTCTCCACTTGTTTCTACACTACAGCAGTTTTCCCCTTACTTAAACAATTAATAGTTCTTTGATTATTTCACTTAAGGCTTTTCTTAGCTACACTCTATCTTTCTAAAGAATTTTTATATTTCTACAGTATGCATACATTTACCTCTCTCTAATATATACACATATATATGTACATTAACACATATTGAATGTAAATGTCTAAAATGAAAATGTTTTCTATGTTTGTTTCCTGATGAAAGACAGAAATACGTAAGTACAGCCCACATTTTCTTATCTAGTTCAAGAGATGAGATGACATGATCACTATTAGGAAAGTTCTATTTTAGATATCTATATTCCAAACATAGAAAGCTTCCCGATTATATTCAGTCATGATATATTTGAAATATATCAAAACTTTTTTCAATAGTTATTTACTAATGTGGGAAAACTTGAAGGTTAAAAGCATCTACTTTGAAATCATAATTTCAAAAATATAAAAGCCTGATGTCACCATTTACCTGTCTTGTGTGACACTGGGGAAATTACTTGATAGTGTCCTTGCCTGTAAAACAGGGATACTGCGATATCTGGAGCCATATTTTTGTTGAGAATTAAGTGGGATAATGTATGTCTGAGCACAGCCTTTAACACATAGTAGTTCCTCAACTAACGGTAACTACATCTAACTGTGACATGCCAGGCACTTTCCTGGGTTCTAGGATTTGAAGGTAAAGTCGATAAGGTTAAAGAGGAAGTCAGAACAAGATGTAACGTGAAGACAAAGGAAGAAATGCTTATATTTACTGAAGAGTAAAGAAGGCTTTACAGAAAAGACAATGTTTGAGACAGGGAACTGAAAGATGAAAGGGAGCCCAACAAGTAGTGAAAGAAAAGACCGGGTACATTCCAGACAGGGGGATACCACAGGATATGTGAGAATATGCAACAATAAGAACATGTTCAGTTCAGTTCAGTTGCTCAGTCGTGTCTGACTCTTTGAGACCCCATGAATTGCTAGGACCACACAAAGTATACTACAGGAAGAGCTGGGTCAAGGTCATAGAAGACCCTGTCTTACACACAAGGAGTTAACGTTTTAGTTTAAGGCCATCTTTAAGCTCCATAGGGCAGAAATTGAAAAGAAATCTGTCTTGCTCACCGCTGACAACAAATGGCATGGAGATATTTTGAATGGATAAGAAACAGTAAAGCAACCAGAAGATGTAAGAATTTTAAACAAATTCTAGGGATGTAATGTACAGCTTGGTGACTATAGATAATAATATTGAGTTAAACATTTGACAGTCACTGAGAGAGTAAACCTTAAAAGTTCTTATCACAAGAAAAAATATATATAACTATGTGAGGTGACAGATGTTAACAAACTTATTGTGGTAACAGTTTCACAATATATACACACATCAAATCACTATATTGTACACCATAAACGAATACACTGTGATATGTCAATTACATCTGAATAAAATTGGGGGGAAAATAATTTTAAACAAGGAAACAATGCAACTAGAAGGAAATGAAATGTAAATGAGGGAAACCAGCAATAAGGATGCCAATTTCAGGTGAGAAATGAAGAATGAAATACAGGACCATGGTAGGGTGGATGAAGAAGTCAAGAAAGATACATAATTTTTCATTTTGGAAGCAGAAACAGTAGACTTGGTTATTGACTGGATAATGGGATATGAGGTGAGGAAAAATTCTAGAATGATTAATTCCCAGGGTATTCTCATATTGGCTTGATCACCACTTTCAACGTGATAATGGTAATTTTTACTTGGTTATCTCACTTGTACTTTTCTGAGTATGTGAAATAAATGACATACAGTAAACATACAGTTTACACTGAAACCAGGAAATCAGGGAAAGTATAAAAGGATACTCTGACACAACATTAAGGAACTACCCACAGTCATACTCTATCCCCTCTGTTTACACAGGTCATCTCTCTAAACTCCAGGCCCTCTTCCTTTACTCTGGTTTCTCTCCTAAAATAAAAATCTCCCTTGAGGTAATATCTACTATTAGTTACCACATCATCTTGTTCTTCCCTCCTTATCCACAGCTCTCGGAGTCACTTATACTGTTCCTTTCACTCGTCAATCCACTATCATCAGAACTCTAAAAACAACTTTCCATATTCAGAGCTTCCATTTACTCAATGTTTACTGAGTCAACCTCTGCTGACTTTATATGCATTCTCTAACTTTGCGTTCATATAGTTCTGAGAGGCAAATTATACAAGAAGAGGAAACTGAGGCTTAGAGAAATTAAATTACTTGTTTAAAGTCATATCGATAGTATGCCTCACTCCAAAGACTGACCTCCTAATGTTTAAGGCCACCAGTGACCCTTGTAATGCTAAATCCAACGGAAATTTAAAAAAATTTTCTTTACTAACACATAACTAATTTTTCCTGGTCTCCACCCTCAGATTCATGATACAACATTCTTCTGGTTCTCACTAAACTTCTTTGGCTCTTCTTTACTTTGAAGAAGTAATCCATTTTTCAGCAGGATTCAGTTTTTTTTTTTTTTTTTGCCAGTCCTTTAAACTTTGGTATTTCTCAAAGTCGTGTCTTTAGACTTCTTTCTTCTCTACATACTATTCCTAGGAAATTTAATCCATTCATAACAACCACTTAGAAGCTGAAGATTCTCAAATCTGTTATCTCTCATTCAGACCTTTCCTCAACTTCAGATTCATATAACCAACTGCTGATAAGACATATCCACATGGATATCCCACAGATATGAAAATCTCAAAATGGTCCCAAATGCAATCCCTCAGTTTCCCTTAAAAAGTGTACTAATACTACAGTATAATGCAAATTCAGAGAAGTGCACATATCAAAAGAGTATATAGCGCAGTGAGTTTTCTCAAATTGAACATAAATGTATAACCAGCTCCTAGATCAAGAAACAAGACACTGGTTTCCCAGAAGTCTCCTATCATGCTTTTCTCTTCAAGTAACAATCTCCTTCTGAGAGTAACCTTTGTGTTACTTCTGATTATTTAATATAACCTAAGGCACTTGGACAGGTGATCTTCAATGGCAAGGTAAGGGATAACTCAAACTAAAAATGATTCATAGAAATACAGTTTTCATGCACTCCCTCATCTGCTCTCCATCGCCAAACTCAAACATAATTTAGACTGGTTTGTAGATGAGGACAACACTAGTGGCAAAAAAGCTGTTAATAATGACTTCCCATGAAATGCAGATCAAGGCCCATAAATACCCTTCAGTACAGTGCTTAAAAAGGCATTTTATTAGTGTTTGGTATGCTAAATAAATTCTGTATGTGAAATATATAATCTGATATGGTATCTATATTGCTGCTTAAAGACTCAAATCCCACTCAATAAAAACTTCAATGAAATCAGGAGCAGAGAGATTTAAAACTTTATGACTATGAAGAGATTGTACTTTGCCTTTCTAGTAGATAAAGTAAATAAGTTTTCACTCTAAGGACACTGAACTAAGCTGCTTAAATAA
The DNA here is from genome assembly GCF_016772045.2 of Ovis aries. Taxonomy (NCBI): domain Eukaryota; kingdom Metazoa; phylum Chordata; class Mammalia; order Artiodactyla; family Bovidae; genus Ovis; species Ovis aries. The sequence goes on along the minus strand of NC_056067.1, from coordinate 21,189,171 downwards.
TATTTTTATAAATAAACATTAACTAAATACTAAGTGCTAAAAAAAATACTAAGTGCTACCAAATTAGTCTTGAACACCTCTTTTTGGTGAAGGTGGATAAATTAGATATAAGTGTTTTAATACCTTATATTAAAAAGCAGAGACACTCCTTTGCCAACAAAGGTCCACCTAGTCAAGGCTGTGGTTTTTCCAGTAGTCACGTATGGATGTGAGAGTTGGACTATAAAGAAAGCTGAGTGCCAAAGAATTGATGCTTTTGAACTGTGATGTTGGAGAAGACTCTTGAGAGTCCCTTGGACTGCAAGGAGATCCAACCAGTCCATCCCAAATATTCATTGGAAGGACTGATGCTGAAGCTGAAACTCCAATACTTTGGCTACCTGATGTGAACTGACTCATTTGAAAAGACTCTGATGCCAGGAAAGACTGAAGGCGGGAGGAGAAGGGGACAGCAGAGGATGAGATGGTAGGATGGCATCACCAACTCAATGGACATGAGTCTGAGTAAACTCCAGGAGCTGGTGACAGACAGGGAGGCCTGGTGTGCTGCAGTCCATGGTGTTGCAAAGAGTCGAACATGACTGAGCGACTGAACTAAACTGATAATACCTAAGGTAAACCTTCATTACATTATTTGAAAAATGTACTTACAAACAAAAATACCTTCAAAATTTATTTTTCTTATATTCTGCATTTTCTTCCAATATTATTATATAGGCCTGGAATAAATCTTAATTCATAAACTAACTATCATTAACCCATGGAAAAGTATTTTTCAAATTCTAACTTTGCAAGAAATATTTCAAATACAATAGTTTCCTACTAAATTTCTGAGGTCCAAATACTTACACACACGACCATTCTGTTCAAAAAAGCTACATTTCTTCTGTAGAAAAAAGGTTTATTCTAAAACTTGAAGTCATTCTTTACTGACATAATTCTGAGTTTTAAAAAAATATATTTTATATAAAATATATAGTTTATATATATGTACACACACAAATATCCTATGGTTACTTACAAAGAACATTGGTTCTTAGAAATAATGAAGTCATATCAGTTTATTAAACATTCTAAAATGGTATATAAGGGATATTACAAAGAACAAACATTTGGTTAGTTTTGATCAATAATTCCTAAACATGTGAGTCAGGTTTCATTAGAAGCTTGTTTGTTAAAAATAAAAATTCCAAATCGAGAGACATTCTGCAAAATAAGGCACTTCCCAGGTGGCTCAGTGGTAAAGAATCTGCCTGCCAATGCAGGAAACGCAGGAGACATAGGTTCAATTCCTGGGTTAGGAAGATCCCCTGGAGGAAGAAATGGCAATCCACTCCAGTATTCTTGCCTGGAAAATGCCATGGACAGAGAAGCCTGGTGGGCTACAGTCCATGGAGTTGCAGAGATGGACACGACTTAGCAACTGAGCACTACAAAATAACTGCCCAGGATGCTACAAAGAGGAAAATGTCAAAGATTGAAGAATCATTCTAAAATGGAGGAGTATGAGGAGATAAGACAACAAAATGAAATATAAAATCCTTAATTGGATCCTGGCCAAAAAAATGGAACTGACACAATTTGCACTGAGCTGTAACTCAGTTAACAGGATTGTGTTAAGTGTTTACTTTCTGATTTTGATCATTGTGCTTGGGTAAAATATTATTAACATCTGAGGAAGCTGGGTGAAGAGCCTAAGGGAACCCTAACCTATTTTCACAAGTGTGAGATTAGTTCAAAATAAAAACTAACAAAACAAAACTCCAGATTTGTAGGTTCCAACTCCAGAATTCTGATCTAGTAAGTGGGATCCCTCATCAGACTTTATAAGAATTCTCACCAGGTTTCACAACCACGGGCTCAAAATAATTAGTGAAGAAAACTCCAGGAACAAATATTCAGGATAATAAAACTATTCTATACTTACAGAATACTTAAAATTTCAAAGTGCTTTTGTCTATACCTTAGCTGACCCTGAGAAAAGTTCATATATAGGTGAGGCGGTCATCAGTCCCACTAAATAGAGAAACTTTAGCCCTAAAAGATAAAACAAATTGCCAAAACCACACGTCTAGTAAAAGACAAAGTCTCCTTACTCCTACTCTGCTATTTTCAATGTATCTTACTGATTTTAAAATAAAATGATACTATACTTCAACCAGTCACTAGATAGTTTAATATCAATAAATATACTTTAATGAATAAAGAGGATTATGAAACTACACTATGTTTTAGAAAATGCCACGGTTAAAGTTTGTTGATTTCTGAACAACCAGGGATATCTATTGCCTGTACAATGACAATTGATAGCCATAAATGTTATCTAAAGGAAATCAGATGGTCTAAAAGTAGAAGAAATAAGATAAAGTCAGTTAAGTAAAATATCCAATTACCAAAGAGCATGTCATTCCTCCATGATGAATTACAGAAAGTTTACTATGTTAATTCTAAAATAAAATGTCATTATAGGTACAATTTTCAAATAAATTAATAGTCTGCTTTTTAGAAATGTCACAAAGTAAAGCAACAAAGTAATATAGACTATAATGATAATAAAGACTTTAAGCAAGTTTTTTTTTAAAAAACATTAAAAGGATCTGTTATCAATGTTAGCAAACTGCAGCAACAAGTATCCAGGCATGTAAAAGAACTAAATATCAAAACATAGCTTGTTTTCAGACAGCAAAGGGCAATTTCAAACTAAGTATAAATCTGAACTGTTAATTCATTTGAAACACATACTAGAAAACCTCAGTGTTTATATACTTGACAGTTATATTTGATTTTCAGATGTAACTGATGCACTCATCTAAATCCTGCCCACGTGTTATTAGTAGAAGCCATGTAACAAGCAAGCTACATTCTACGCGGTGTCAATCTGTAATTGCCCCCTGTAGATCCTCTCATTGTAATAATTGGACAAACAATGAATCTTATCCAATTTAGTCCATTTGTTGTTATTAATGCACCCAATTCATCAAACATAGAGGAAACAAGCAAAACTACTATTTTACATTATAATTTTCTTTTCTTTGTAAGCCCAGTTGCAGGCACTGGGGCTATTTTTAAAATCATCAGATATATACATGTGTATTTTTTTTAAGAAGAAACATATTTAACTTGATGAAATTATTCCAATTTAAAGTTCAACTCAAGACTCTAGCTTAAACTTGGGAAAAAAAAATCAAGTTTTAAAACGGTTTTTAGTTAATCTTTAAATTTATGAAAGGAGGACTGTATTCGAGGTTTTTAATAACGTGGATTATAAATTACTTCCTGTTTAGGGAATTCCCTGGAAATTCAGTAGTTAGGACTCTGTACTTCCACTGCAGGGGGCATGAGTTTGATCCCTGGCCGGGAACTAAGATCCAGTACATCATGTGGCATGGACAAAAAATACTACTAAATAAAACAAATAATCACTTCCAGTTTAAGATTGGGCATCAAGTTTTTCAAAATGTTTATTTCACTGAGGTGTTTCATATAAATAGTCACTAAGGTCCAAGCATTAGCTAATCATAGTCAGTATATTTATCAGCATAGTTTAATCCTTATTCTTTAAAAAATTTACTTCCCGTCTTTAAAAAAAAAAGTTTATGCTTAAAAATACTGACAAAATAGGAAAATTAAAATCAGATACTATAGTGTCTCTAAAGTACACCTTTCCTCTACATATTGACATCTATGAAATCAAGATTCACTTAATATTCAAAGGTATGCCATAGTTTTAACTGTTAATATATTTTTTCTGACACATAAAGTAAAAAATATAATAGTGTCATAATCAATGACATTTTTGATTAAATGAAATAATCGCACATTATTTGCTAGTGATAAACCTTATAATACATCTTATATAACGATATATGCATTAAAGATGGACTTATAAATCTTAAATTCATAATATATAAAGTATACATTAATTCTTTCTGCAGATGAATATTTCAGATTTTCATTGAACTTAAGTTTAGAAATAGTCAAATCAATAAAACATTTTATCTTCTTAACATTTAAAAATTATAGAACTTATACAGTCTACTAATGGCATGATTAACAATTAAAAATACATAATAAATTTATGCCACACATTTTTGAAAGTGCTTTCTTAATCATATGCTGAGAAACATTTAATTAATACATCTATATTTTATCCTAACACACACTAAATTCCTACTACTCTGAATGTTTGCAATCAGGGTCTCAGTTGTTACTTCCTGTGACATGTGGTGTAGCTGACTGAGCAGGCATGAACACCCACCCCTTGGCAGTAGAAGGGTGGCGTCTTAACCACTGGACCACCAGGGAAGGCTCTCATTTGTTATTTCACTAACACGCAATATAAACTGATAATTCCCAATTTCTGCTGATTCCTCTTATTTTCCCCTCAGATTTTGTTCATGATTTTCCCCTTATATTATTATTTAAATGTGTGTCTCTCTCTAGACACACATATGGATATACTTACATGTTTGTTTTGTTTAAAAATACAAACATACATATATAGGTATATGCATAGTAGGTAATTAATAAACGTTATTTTGCTTATCCCTTCTTGGGCGCTCAGAATGACAATCGCAAAGAAGGGCACAATGTAATTTCCAAATCTAATTAAACGTTTTACTGTTTTTCTTTATAACATGACACCCTTAATTCCAACTTGCTTTGATAAATATTTCCTAATTTAGATGTTTTCTACTTTATCTAAAGAGAAAAGCTACTTCTAGCACTTGTTAACTGCCACTCATAACAACAGAAAGAATAATTATAAGTAATACAAAATAGTTTTTTTTAACCTTTAATTGTGAAGGTTTTACCTCTACTGATATAATTTACAGGGCTATAAGAACATTTTTAAGTGTAAAAAACATTCTACTTGTCAGTCTGATCATCTAAAGCAAAGAAGTAAAATAACTGACAACATGGAAACACAGTTTAAATGTCAAGGCTATAAAACATAATAAACCTAAAAATGCTTCAATCAAATCTAAAAGCAAGCTATAAGAAAATTCTACTAGAAGTCTTAGAATGAATTTATTTTAGAATTTACTTTATCACTACTAAACCATTAATTTTGTCCCTGTGACTTAATGAAGGATTAGCTTGCCATTTCTGATTTTAACAAACCAAATGCACATTTGGCATCATTTAAAATTTAATCTTCAATTGATTCATTCTTTTCATAAAATTCATTCCTTTCCATTCATGGAGCTTCTATTAGGTAACAAAGATCACTAAAGAAATACCCACTCTTCCATCTGAAAGGTGGCTTTTTATAACCTGACTGCCAAGATCATGAAAAATGTCAAAGCAGAAAAAGTCCTATACCTCACTCTTCATTTTACACCTGTCATTTCCATTTTAACTCACACTATCCCTTCCATATAACCATGTAATTCCTTTCAAACTCCGAGCACGTTTCAAAACAAGATTCACCTGTCCTAAATGCCACTCTAGCTAATCTGATAAACAGAGGCATACAAATAAGAAGAAAATATTAGTAAGTTACGCTACTCTCCTTCTTATCAGTTTTAGCAACTGTTTGTTTTCATATTGTCTGCTTGATTTTTAAACTCATCTTATTCAGGAAGAGAGCCTTAATAGAAAGAGAACCTAGGCAGATAGGTGAGAACTTAAGTTTCAAACAAGGGGCATAGCTCCTGGCCTTGGGTTTTTCCTTAAATAGCTAAATGCTATTTATGTTTTCAGAAAATAACGGCTAACATTATTTATAGGTATCGTTCTATATGCTTTAAATGTTATTAAATCATTTCACCCTCAATATAACACTATAAGGCAAGCACTACCATTATCCTCATTTTATGTATGAGTAAACTAAAACTTGGAGAGGTTAAGTATTTGTCCAGGGCCACACTGCTTTATAAGTGATAAAGGGGGAATGTGAATAAGTACATCTGGTTCCAAAGTCAAAGCACTTAACCTCATTATCATACTGCATGCCCAGTCTAACTCAGAATTGCTGTAAAGATTAAATGACACTATATCAAAGTCTCTGAAAAGGAAACTCTATTCCTCGTATTTAAAAAGATTAATCTATGAAAGTGACAGAAAAAATACAAAGGTTTCACGGAAGCAGAGGCAGTATTGGTTTTCTTCAGATTAGTCTTAGTATATAATAATTCCTAGATTATATGATACCACATATGTGCATTAAATGAACAACTCTGACTATAATCATAACTTATTATTTACAAATTTAGTTATTTTTGAAATTTATGTTTCATTAATGAGCATTCATTAATGCTCATGGTTAAGTTGCAGCACACACTCCCTTTAATTTTATCTGATATCAATCACCTGATACTAGCAAAAGTTCGATTCTTTTAAAACGAAGAAAAACAAAACCTTTACAAGAAAATATTTAATACATCATGAAATACTATTAAAATGATACAAATAAACTTAACTATTTAAAGGACAGTTGGTTCTTCACAAAAATTTAAAAACTCAGCAAATTCAAATAATACAATGCAGTGGGCTAACTGGAAAGCACAGTAATGAAATATTTCAAGTGACCATTACAGAACTCCAGGTTGTATATGAATTTCATTTCCATCCACGCTTTTTCTTCCAACATGAAAGTAATCTTTGGTTGTCTAATAAAGATGATCAAAAAACTGCTACACTCCCAGTAGCTTAATAATATATGGGCAAGCTTCAGTTCTACTTGCCTGCAACTTATAAATTCCTCACCCACTTTCAGCAAGTCATTTTTCTACCGCTTACTCAATACCTGACCATGGAAATATCTTTCCAATACAATTCTGACCTCTTCTCACAAATGCTCTCTCTATAAAACAAGTGCTAAATTGATCATGCTGTACAATATTAAAATAATTTATCATTACTAATCTATTTCTAACAAAAATACAAATATCACAGACTACTCTAATATATTACTATCCCCTACCATATTAATCTACACTTTTAAAAAATCCATGTTTTTATATTATAATTTATTATTTCTAATTTCCCTTTATATATTGTTTTTTTTCTCTTGAACCAGGTTCACCTGTTATCTTTTCCTTCCCTCTAGTTATCCTCCCATCCCCCCATTTAAACTTACTGTAACTCTTGAAGGTTCTCTAAGGTTTCCTCTTATGATTATTTTAAATATCCTTTCAAATAGTACTACTACTTTGTCCATATCCCTGTACAAGTTAAAACTGGAATATTTTAATCACAGCAACTTTAGTACATTAAAGGATTATATAAGGGGTTTCCTAAATTAAAACTAGACAAAATATTGAAATAAGATGCCTTCATTCCAAAACCTTTAAACATAAAAGGAACAAAAATCTAAACTTCAAATTTCATGTTAGCTATCTGCAAATAAAATATAAAATCAATAATATTAATTATCTCTCTATTATACCAACAGAGTCCACATTATTTAAAGATTTGGACGGAAAGACTTCATGACCTAATGATATAACTTAGTTTGATGGTTGCATTTAAAATGCTATGAATAAACTGTTATAAAATTTAGTTCTGAATATCTATATAATATATAAATGATTTCTTAAGCAAATGAAGATTTTAATAATAATGAAATTTCTCCTTTATTGTGTACTCTTCTATGTGGACAAAAGAAAATTAAATACTTTATTAAAATTTCATATAAAGCCTTCAAAAATAACCAAATATTCCCATAAAAACAAGTCTAAACTCTGTTGGCCTTAGATTAGTTTTACCCTTGCATCCCTTGCATACATAAAATAAACATACACATAAAACAAATAATAGTTATTACATTTTATTTTTTGAAAATAAGTAGTCAAATAAAAAACACCTAGGATTAATGTACCCTCCAAAAGCAATTCTTTATCCTTATAATTCTCTTGGAGCATTAATCCTCACCTGGCCTCTTTATTACATAAAGTAAATCATAAAGACTATAAAGAAGTAAGTCTGTAAGAATTGAGAGCTGCTTATTGTTGACTTAAATGATCTTAGTTTCCTTGCCATTCCATTTATTTCAAAGTTGTGGGTTTATGAGAAAATATTATATTTCATGTTTCCAAACTATAAAGTACCCAGTGAAGTACAACTAAGAGAGAAATAAATCTATAATTATAAAGAATTTCAAGGCACTTTAAAATTTTAAATAAACTTGGAACTGGCACAGCAATGTGGATTTTTTTTTCTTTTTCTGTTTTATATATAAAATATTTTCCTATTCTAAATTCTTTTTACTAACAAAAAGGTATGTTCACATGTCAGTAAATTCAGTAAAATTCTGGAATATTATTAATACCTAATTCATTCAAAAAGGCAATGAGGTACACAACTTAAAACTCCAAAGTGAGAGTAAACACATCACACGCAAATCAAAAGTAAAAGATTAGACAGACTGTGCTTTTACAAAAACTTCAAAGGAAGAAGATTTAATTCTTAATCAACTCACCCAATTTTTGTCTTCTCTTTTAACTTAGAACAAGTTTTTGTTTTTTTGCTCTCTTTGTCCTTTGGCTTGGATTTCATCCTTCTTCCTTTCTTTTCCTCTTTTCCTTCAACTGAAGCACTAGGAAAGTTTTCAGGGCTCATTACTCGTGGAATATTGCGTTCCCCTCGCTCCTTCGCTTTTGCTATGGCCTCTGATATTATACGATTAGCCTTTTCTTGCTTGCTTTCTGATTCCACCTTTTTTCTCTGCTTCTTCTCAGACATGATCCTCACCTGGGTATTCTGCAACTTAGTGTATGTCCCAGAACCATCACTCTTCTTGGAAGATGGAGGCTAGAGAAATCAAAATAATTTTTACACAATATATAAAAGTACATTTAAACAATTAACACACACAACCAAAACTTTAGAATTAAGCTTAAAGAAGTAAAATACATAAGCAAATATGTGTGTTACAGTTTAAAATTAAAACACTTTGCTGATTTAGATATTAGTCTAGGTATAAAATAAAAAGCCGAACTATCACTTTTAAAAATGAAGATTAAAGAAGGGTAATACAGATTCACTGATATTTTCATAGCATTCTTAATTAGCTGATTCAAATTTTGCCCTATAAATACAGCTAATCCAAATTAAGTCATATAAATATTCTGGGCATTTGGAATAAGTGTCTTCTTTCCTCTTCATTCCAGAACTCTGAAAATTATTAACAAATTTAAAATATCAATTTTCATTTAGAATGACTACTCCCCATAGTTTATTATGATTTTTAGAAAAACAAAGCCTCTCTGCTTTACAAGAAACTGGAACTAGAACCTGAAACCATTTAAATCATTTTAATGTGCAGTCTATGCAGCAATATAGCTAGTTAGTAGACAAAACCATACTATAAATTAGAGAAAGTTTTAGTTCTTCTGTGAAAGAGTTAAATGAGGATTTTTTTCTCTTTCTATATCATAGTATTTTGCTCAAGCAATTCTGGAAAAAAACAAATTTATAGTTTCACGTTAAAATTATTAATATTTTAGCAATATCACAGGAAGCAAATCAACAGCATTTAAAAAATAATATCCTCTTCAAACACGCATACATCCACATATTCTTAGATCACAGTTTTGTTACATTCTTACCCGTAAACATGCCTCTGACTACAGCAAGGGAAAAAACCACCAGGAATTTCCAAACACATTTTCATGCTGATTCCAGTGTGCTTCACTGGATATCTTTTCTATACCTGCCTCATCAAAGGTTTCATAGCAGTGCTACAGCACTGAGAAAGGAAGGAGGGTTTAGAATCGCTCACTAAAATGCCACCTTAAGGCCTACAGGCTATAACAAATAACCAAGACGCGAGAAAACAGCAACAAGCTCAAGATGGCGATGCAGTACGACTCCCGCAGCAGCAGCCAGTAATAAGGAAGGTTATTCAATCCCATTAGCCTTTTAGCCCAAAGAACCCCTCCTCCTCCCACTCATTCAGGCTTTCACTTACCCTTCCTCTTGGCCTCTTCACTGAAGACATTTTTGGCGTCAGACAAAGGCTTGCCCTCTGCTTTTTCACCACCCCAGGCAGTGCTCAAGAAAAAAGCATTGAAAGAAGATTCCTAAATGGCCTATTTAGCAAGCTGCAACCAAGAGATGCACAACCCTCCACAAATACACATTGTGATTTATCAACACATTTCTGCCTTGGCAAGTTTATATCCACTGTTCATCCTAATTAGATATGAAAAAGGCGTAAACCCCTCCTAAAAAGCTGAGTTTCCTCAATAGCTGTAAGCAGATAGCCAGATTCCAACAAAGCACAGAAAGAAATGAATGCACAAAGCATCAAAATGCATCAGCATGAATATTAGAGATGTCGTTAAAAATACTGACTCCTTCTGCGGAAGTAGGCCAGCAGATGGTGCTACCAGTTATTATTCCATTAGACTCTGCAATTTAACCCCCAATGGACTGTTCTTCCCTCCATGAAACATATTTAACTCTCACTCTACCATTTCCTGTAGTAAAGTTTTTAAAAAATATACGTAAAAACTTGATTTCAAAAAATTATTTGAAAACGAAAACAGTAGTGAAGTGGCTTTAAGTAGCTATCATCATTAAAAAAAGAAAGTCCAATGCAATTTTTACCAGAGAAAAATACTTTTCTCCGTGATACTCTAAAATATTTAAAGCATAAACACAGCTGAAGAGGAGTGAAGGGTTAAAGAGGAGGTCATGCAAATGGAACACATAACAAGTCACTTCTCTTTAAGAAATTAGATAAGGTCTCTCATTATTCTCCTAACAAAAAGCTAACAATGTTATTTTTAAAACAGAGAACTGAATCTATTTTTATTTAAATTCTAAAAAGAAGCTTAAGATTTTCAAATGAACACATAAGATCTGTCTATAAAGAATAACTAATCCTACTTAAAATTTTCTCTTACTTAAACCTGAATTCATACATTAATTTATTTTCCTAACCTCAAAAAACTCCTAAAACATTCCTGACCTTTACTCTCCACATTCTGTTTCAACTAAACTGTTGAGTTTTTCATATAACAATTTGAGTTTTGGTCCATTGCTAAAAGTAAATAAGTAGCAAGTCATCCTGAATTTGATAATTAATACCATTTTTCTCCTATAAAATACTGAGACTATTTTAGTAGAATGAAATAGCTAAAACAAAATTTTCACTGTTTCAAAATTCACATTTACCTCTTTCATTAATGCCATTTTTTCAACTGGTCTTGGCAGATCATCTGACATGTGCATCAAAGAACCTGTTTTTAGTTTTCTTTTTTCCTTTTAGGCATCAAAGCTCACGAAATGGAGCTACATTATATGAATAGTATCCTAGAAAGACTAAAGTAAAGAGCAGGAAAGGCTATTAAAGGCATAGGATCATTAATGGCAAGAAAAGGATCTTAGTAACCTGAGAGGTCATCTATGTAAAAATCATAATAACCAATAATAATGGCTAACCCCAAATGCTTATTAGGTGATAGGCACTATTCTAAGCATTTTACATGTAATAATCAATTCAATCCTGAATAATAGGGTAATAGTGATAATGGAGAGGAGTAGCAAATGGGAGAGATTCTTACAGTAGTATTTCAAAATGAGAGACTTAGGGGCACAAATAATTTTAAAAAATAATAATAAGAGCTAACACATTTCATCCTTACTATGTTTTAGGCACTATGCCTAATATGACATACACATGAACAATGTGGATTTAAACTGCCTGGGTCCACTTATATACAGATTTTTTTCAATAAATACTACAGTGCTACATAATCCACGACTGGTTTCATCCAAGGATGTGGAACCACAGATATGGAGGAATCATGAACTGCAAATACGGAGGAATCACATAAAGGGAAAACTGACTACAAATTATAATTGGATCTTTCAGTGAGTCTCTAACCCTACACTGTTCCAGAATCTACAGTACAGCAACTCAGTTAATCTTAAAAACAACCCTACGAAGAAGACCAAAATTCAAAGAGATGCATGCACTCCAATGTTCACTGCAACACTATTTACAATAGCCAGGACACATAAGAAACCTAAATGTACATCAACAAAGAAATGGATAAAGACAACATGCTACAAATATACAATGGAGTATTAGCCATAAAAAAGAACAAAATAATGCCATCTGGAGCAACATGGATGCACCAAGAGACTGTGAAACTCAGTGAAGAAAGTCAGACACAGGAAGATAAATAGCATATGAGATTGCTTATTGTGATCTTAAAAAAGGGTACAAGTGAACTTATTTACAAAACAGAAGTAGAGTACATGTAGAAACAAATGTATGGTTACCAGGGGATGGGAGCGAGGAATAAATGGGAGACTGAAATTGACATACACACACTCTACTGCGGCTGCTTAGTCACTAAGTCCTGTCTGACTTTTTGCAACCCCATGGACTGTAGCCCACCAGGCTCAGGCAAGAATACTGCAGTGGGTTACCATTTCCTTTTCCAGGGGAGCTTCCTGACCCAGGGATCAAACCCGCATCTCCTCCTTGGTAGGCGGATTCTTCACCACTGAGCCACCTGGGGAGCCTCATATATACACTACTACATATGAAGGAGGTAAACTAATAAGAACCTGCTGTATAGTACAGCGAACTTGACTCAATTCTCTGTAGTGGCCTATATGGGAAAAGAATCTTTAAAAAAACTGGATATATACATAAACATACGTATAATATTTGCTGTACACCTGAAACTAATGCGACATTGTAAACTAACTATACTCCAATAAAAATGAAAAAACAAACAATACTCTGTGAGATATACCCTCATTTTATAGCTAAGGATACTGAGGCATAGAGGCTTCCTAGGTGGCGCTAGTGGTAAAGAACTTGCCTGCCAATTCAGGAGACGTAAGAGACACAAGTTGGATTCCTGGATTGGGAAGATCCCCTGGAGGAGGGCATGGCAACCCACTCCAGTATTCTTGCCTGGAGAATCTCATGGACAGAGGGGCCTGGCGGGCTACCGTCCATAAGGTTGCAGAGAGTCAGACACGACTAAAGTGACCAAGCAAGCACGCACTAAGGCACAGAGAAATAACTTGCCTGAAACCACACGGTTACTGAAAGACGGAGCAGGCATGAGGAGGCAGAAAGCCTTATAATGGAAACCATGCTCTTAACCACTGTATAATACAAGTAAGTTTTGTATTTGTATTGTAGATTACATGGATTGGTTCAAATACCAATATATTACAGAGACTGGTTCAAATACCCTAAGTTATAGAGATTAACTTGAATACAAAGAAAGTAAATGACTTTCTCAAAATTGCAGAGATACTAGTAATGAAGCAAGAAACAAGTTCAGTTTTTTTCCAGTCCTCTTTCCAAGATGCAGAAATAAACTATACATGGTTGGGTATGGCTGACAAGCAGGAAGAGTCAATACTTGTTTTCTAGACCAAGTACTAGTACAGGAGAAGATAAAAGGAAATCTAGTTGAGAAAGGGTGCATATGGGTACATGATTTAATTCTTTTCACACTGAGCTTGAAATGGAAAGTTTGAGTAACTGGAAATTTGGGACTAGATCCTCAGAAAGAAGTAAGGGTTGGAATATAAGATATAGATTTTTTTGCCATTTTCTTTCAATATCTTAACTCACACTATTCACAGAACCGAGGGTGATTTCCAAAATATCTCACTTCTTCTACAAAGTTTCTCAACAGATTCTATTACTTGATTCAAAATCCCATTTAATGATGAATCTTAACAGTAGACAATCAAATATTTATAATCAAACATTCCGTCTACTATTCAGTTCAGTCGCTCAGTCATGTCCAACTCTTTGCAACCCTATGAACCGCAGCATGCCAGTCCTCCCTGTCTATCACCAACTCCCGGAGTTTACCCAAACTCATGTCCATTGAGTCGTTGATGCCATCCAACCATCTTATCCTCTGTCGTCCCCTTCTCCTCCTGCCATCCATCTTCCCAGTATCAGGGTCTTTTTCAGCTCTTCACATCAGGTGGCCAAAGAATTGGAGTTTCAGCTTCAGCATCAGTCCTTCCAATGAACACCTAGGACTGATCTCCTTTAGGATGGACTGGCTGGATCTCCTTGCAGTCCAACAGACTCTCAAGAGTCTTCTCCAACACCATAGTTCAAAAGTATCAATTCTTTGGCACTCAGCTTTCTTCACAGTCCAACTCTCATATCCATACATGACTACTGGAAAAACCACAGCCTTGACTAGATGGACCTTTGTTGACAAAGTAATGTCTCTGCTTTTTAATAGGCTGTCTAGGTTGGTCATAACTTTCCTTCCAAGGAGTAAGCGTCTTTTAATTTCACGGCTGCAATCACCATCTGCAGTGATTTTGGAGCCCTCAAAATAAAGTCTGACACTGTTTCCACTGTTTCCCCATCTATTTGCCATGAAGTGATGGGACCAGATGCCATGATCTTAGTTTTCTGAATGTTGAGCTTTAAGCCAACTTTTTCACCCTCCTCATTCACTTTCATCAAGAGGCTCTTTAGTTCTTCTTCACTTTCTGCCATAAGGGTGGTGTCATCTGCATGTCTGAGGTTATTGATATTTCTCCCAGCAATCTTGATCCCAGCTTGTGCTTCTTCCAGCCCAGCGTTTCTCATGATGTACTCTGCATATAAGTTAAATAAGCAGGGTAACAATATACAGACTTGACGGACTCCTTTTCCTATTTGGAACCAGTCTGTTGTTCCATGTCCAATTCTAACTGTTGCTTCCTGACCTGCATATAGGTTTCTCAAGAGGCAGGTCAGGTGATCTGGTATTCCCACCTCTTTCAGAATTTTCCACATAGTCCAAGGCTTTGGCATAGTCGATAAAGCAGAAATAGATGTTTTTCTGTCACTCTCTTGCCTTTTCCATGATCCAGTGGTTGTTGGCAATTTGATCTCTGGTTCCTCTCCCTTTTCTAAAACCAGCCTGAACATCTGGAAGTTCATGGTTCACGTATTGCTGAATCCTGGCTTGGAGAATTACTTTACTAGTGATTTTAAAACTATATTATATATTTGTAAGTATATAAATATATTCAAAACTATACTTTAAAACTATATTCTCATGGAATATCAACGCTGAAGTGTTAAGTAACTAATCATTTTTAATGTAGGCAATTTCCCAATTTATACAAATATACCAAAGGGTAGTTAATAATAACTTTTCTCAATGTTACAATTTTTCTTTTTCGCTCACATAAGCATTCAACAAATTCTGTCCAATCT
This sequence comes from Ovis aries, assembly GCF_016772045.2. Lineage (NCBI taxonomy): Eukaryota > Metazoa > Chordata > Mammalia > Artiodactyla > Bovidae > Ovis > Ovis aries. Next base: position 21,174,005 of record NC_056067.1, on the reverse strand, counting down.
GCTTAATTGTGCTGTTCTTTCTCTCAGTCCCAACAGCTCCTGCTGTACTAATTTCCCACTCGTATGGTTATATAAGAAAATATTATCTATAGAATATTTATTATCAATAATATTTATTAATACTTATTGTATGTTAATTGCTCAGTCGTGTCCAACTCTTTGCGACCCCATGGACTGTAGCCTGCCAGGCTCTTCTGTCCATGGGATTCTCCAAGCAAGAAAACTGGAGTGGATAGCCATTCTCTTCTCCAGGTGATTTTCCCAACCCAGGGATCAAACTCTGGTCTCCTGCATTTCAGGCAGACTCTTTACCATCTGAGCCACCAGGAAGCCCAAATATTTATTACTAAATAGGAAATATATCAAGTCTTTGGGGGTGATAGAACATCAGGTTTGCAGTGCACTCTCCAATTCTTTACAAAGTAACAGAATTTTTTTGTATTTCATTTGTGATTTCTCTGTAGGTTTGTCACAGTTTCAAAACACAACTTCCAAAAAATAAAGGCAAAGGTCTTCCTCCCCAAGGATTGAGTATGCTAAATGAAAAAAAATACATAAAATACAAATATTTATAAGAACAACAAGTCATAGCAAATCATAAAGATTTTATATATGTGACATATCAATTATTTTGATAGCAATTGGAAGAATATATGTAAGACCCTGGATGTCATATTTCAATGTTCGAGAAACTCAAGGATTTATGATATAAGTGTTTTTCAAACAATAGAGCATGACCTAATAACAAGTCACGATATAAATTTAGTGGGTCCAGAAAACACTGAAGTAGAATAGAATGAAAAATAGTGGTACCCAGCCTTTAGGAATGCTACCTCTTAAAAATTAGAAAGTTTTAATATTGCAGTTACTCCTCTTTTCTTTCATGAAAGAAGCAGAGAGATTTGGGTAAGGAGTTGGAGACGTTAAAATCTGAGTGTGAACCCAATTCTTTCTCCTCTTGGTGGAATGATTTCCCCACATACTGGCCCATTCTCAATTCATCCATTTCAAATATTTTAGTTGCATACAAACAGTTAAAAACTTGAATCACCAGTGTGTAGACATGAATGGAAATCAAAAACCTTCAAAAAGAAGGGGAGAATGGTCACATGATTACCATACGTCTACTATTGAGCACAGGTTCCTTTCTTAGGGAAAAATATAAAAAAATTAAAGTTCTATTTCACACATTTTTACAACAATACAAAGGAATAAAGTATCTCTAACAAAACTGATATAATTCTTTCGTAATAATAAAACACAAAATGAGGAATTTTCAACAACATATTTAAACTGTATTATAGCTAAAAACCTTCTAACTTTTCTCAGAAGAGAGGACTCTCAGGTTTCAGGCTTTGGGGATGAGGTGAACAGAGCTTCCAATCGAAGAGAATACACAACACAACAGAGATAATGAAACTTGAGCAAGACTGAGTTTTACTGCCAAGAGACAATACAGAATAAAAGAAGAGAACCAGTAGTGCAACCCAAAACATAAAGTTTTGAATAGCTGGAGATGAAGAGGAGTCAAAAGAAGAAAAACAAAAAGAAAACTACAAATGGTAAGGTGAGTATCACGAGTGTTGAAATGGAAGTCAAAAGGGAAGAGTTAAAAGCTCTGCCATCAAAAGGAAAGCAAAGGGACTTCCCTGGTGGTCCAGTGGTTAAGACTCTGAGCTTCTACTGCAGGGGGTGTAGGTTCGATCCCTGGTTGGGGAACTAAGATCCTTTGTATGTCTCAGCACAGCCAAATAAAAAAAAATTTTTTTAATAAATAAAGTAAATATTTGAGAGCAATCTGATATTATAAACCTAACTTAGAAGGCATTTTAGTTTTGTTAAACTGCTTATAGTAAGCCAGGATGCTAGTTTTTAATATTTTTATTTTAGGATGAATTATATAATTATTTCCTTAAGTATTCATATTAAACTAAACTCTAAAAACAATAAATTTATAGTTAATTTTAATAATATGTATCAAACACTAGTGGTAACTTCTGCATTCATTAAATAACATTATTTCCACAAGGTACCAATAAAGGCTTACTGTTAATGAGAAAAAAAAGGCAGGAAAAATTGATCCAAATTATTATGTCAAAGTCTTCTGAGTTTTACCCATAGATTTGTTTTCAGGGTTTTTGATAGATGTGAGGCAATTATTTTATTTTGTTTTCTCTACATCTGTGAACTCCCAAGTTCACAAATTAAAAGGCTTATTCTTGTGACTTGTGCTAGTATCCAGGTTTCCACTTCTACCTAATGATGACATTCTCTTTTTTTTTAATTGTCATAAGTCCTGAATTTGACATTGATAAGGTAATACTATTGTATTTCATTTATTTTAATCATCCACATAGTAGTTCAAACAAATAGTAGATATTCATGAAGTTATTTTTTTTAATAAAAATGTATTATCATGTGACAGGAAATACAGAGAGTGGAAACATGTCAGAGCATACCATGGAAATGTACTCAGCAAAATCCAGAACGTGGAAACTTTAAAGACAGATGGCTCAGTTTCTTTACAAAGAAACTATAAGAAACAAAGTGTAACCACAGATCAAGAGACTTAAGACTAAATGTAATGCCAAAATTAAAAAAAAAAAAGAAAAGAGAGACTCAAAATTCATATCAACTGAATGCAACGTGTGGCCCTTGTCTTGATACAGACCTGAGAAAGTGTGTAATACTATATTTGTTAATACTAGGGTACTTTAACTTTGATTGGATATTTGATTATGAAGGAATAATAGTTATTAAGTGTGAAACTAATTTTAAAGTTGTGTTTTAAAGCAAAAACCTTTGTCTTCTAGGTATATAAACTGAAATATTTACATATGACACAATATCATTGAGATGTGTTTCAAGATAGTTGCTACAGGGGGTGGGTATGATAGCCCTAGGGTCATCTAGATGAAAAATTGCCTATAAACTGATGGCTGTTGTAGCTGAGTGACAGATACTCTGATTTTCTGTACACATGAAATGTTATATATAATAAAGAGATTTAAACAGTTATATTCTGGGAATAACACGTAGTTTGGCATGACAAGAAAACAATGCATGTGGAAAAATGATAAGCAATTAAGACAAAGGTAATGGGTTAGATTATCAAGTGTTGTAAGTTATGCTAAAATATCTGGAGTTTATGCTAAACTGAAATAGGCAATCAGTAATTGATTACATACAGAGAAGTAATGCTGCTGCTGCTGCGTCACTTCAGTCATGTCCGACTCTGTGTGACCCCATAGACGGCAGCCCACCAGGCTCCCCCGTCCCTGGGATTCTCCAGGCAAGAACACTGGAGTGGGTTGCCATTTCCTTCTCCAATGCATGAAAGTGAAAAGTGAAAGGGAAGTTGCTCAGTCGTGTCCGACTCTTCACAACCCCGTGGACCGCAGCCTACCAGGCTCCTCTGTCCATGGGATTTTCCAGGCAAGAGTACTGGAGTGGGGTGCTGTTGCCTACAGAGAAGTATTAGGACCAGATTTTTACATTTAGGGTTGCTAAGTGGTTTCAATAAAAATATCAAATATTTCATGAAAACTTTTTTGTTTACAAAAAGGTTATACATGATATAAAAACAAATAATATTTAACCTATTTTACATTAGTTTGTGTTGCTTTTTCAATGCCATATTGTTCAAAACTTCGTCTTTTTGTTTCCAAACAAAATTATATCTTAAACACATTAAACCACAAAATTTCATCAAGTTCCTTACTGACAACATTAAATATACTGAATTCATCAGTCCATAAATTACTAATGACACTAAAAGCTGTTCTCAGCATAATGTTGTGATGAAAGCAAAGCGCGTTGGATTCAGCCAGCCCTGGGTCCCAGTTTCATCATCTGTAAAATGGGAATAATAATAGTGTCTACCTTCTAGGGCTATGGTAATGCTAGTGGAGTGCTTAGTGTGGCATCTGGCACACAAATACTCAGAAAGGTCAGATACTGCTGTTACTGCTGTAATGCGATATTGTGCCCACCTCACTGCATCACCGTATCAGGCTTTACTGGGATGACAGTATGTCTCACAACTAACTGGTACTGTTACCTTTGATCCCTTCGTTAAAGTAATGTCTGCCATGACTATCATAAATTTCTCCTTTTATAATTATTAAGTATCTTATCAGACTATGCAAATATCTTGCCTCTCATAAATATTTGCCTAGTTATTTTAGCTAACACTGATGACTCCTGCCTTTAACAATTATTATTACTGTGGTTATTTGCCTAATGGAAAATATTTATTTCCATCACTCCTTTCATTTTCAACTGGAATTCTACTACAAACGAACGTTGCCTCTTCTCTTTATCTATTCATTCAGTCATTCACTTATTCAATTATTTATACCTGCATAGACTCATGGACTGGTATAGACTTATTTTATTCTATGGGTTATAATCTGATAACATGATTATTTGTTATTCAGATTTTCCCAGCTTTGACCATTTAGAGCTCCTTCAAGTTGGTTCCTAAGCTGTGTTTACCAGCACCATATTTTGAATACTTCTTTACTTTTTGGCACTGTAAGATATTTCAGGTTACTGGTAAGAATAGTTTAACCAAGTGGTTGAGGTAGAAGCCATATTACAGTAGATTAAGAAGTAAATGGGAAGAAAGTGACAGTGTTAAATATTTTTCTTAAATAAATGAAGGGAAAATGGCAGGCTACAGTGGAATTGCACTCTTGGGGTGTTTACTGTATAAGAGAGAGAAAAAGAAATTAGAGAATGAGTTTTAGCACAAGTACAAAATTTAAAGCCCTTTCCATAAAACAACTCAAAATTATCATACCACTAATAAAAAATTAAAATATTAGGGCTTCCCTGGTGGCTCAGTGGTTAAGAATCTGCCTGCCAGTGCAGGAGTTACAGTTTTGATCCTTGTTCCCGGGAAGATCCCACATGCCTTGAAGGAACTAAGCCTACTAAGCCCATGTGCCCCAACTACTGAATCCAGTGCTCCACAACAAGAGAAGCACCACAATGAGAAGCCCAGGCACTGCAACTAGACAGTAAACCCCTGCTTGCCACAACTAGAGAAAGCCCGTGCAGCAACAAAGACCCAGCACAGCCAAAAACAAAAACAAAGAAAATTATAAAAAAGAAGAAAATGAAAAAGAAACTCTATCAAAAAAATTAAAATATTATATATAAATATCACTTGGGTAAATAATACAAACTTCCCACAGCATCTCTTCTAAAATGCTTCTTGTTCAGTTGTTCAGTCATATCTGACTCTTTGCAACCCCATGGACTGCAGCACACCAGGCTTCCCTTCCTTCACCACATCCCGGAGCTTGCTCAAACTCATGTCCATTGAGTCTGAGATGCCATCCAACCATCTTGTCCTCTGTCGTCCCCTTCTCCTCCTGCCTTCAATCTTTCCCAGCATCAGAGTCTTTTCTAATGAGTCAGTTCTTCACATCAGGTGGCCAAAGTATTGCAGCTTCAGCTTCAGCATCAGTCTTTACGATGAAAGTTCAAGACTGATTTCCTTTGGGACTAACTGGTTTGATCTCCTTGCAGTTCTAGGGACTCTCAAGAGTCTTCTTCAGCACCACAGTTCAAAAGCATCAGTTCTTCAGTGCTCTGCTTTCTTTATGGTCCAACTCTCACATCCATACGTGACCACTGGAAAAACTATAGCTTTGACTAGACAGACCTTTCTTGGCAAAGTAATGTCTCTGCTTTTTAATATGCTGTCTAGGTTGGTCAGAGCTTTCCTTCCAAGAAGCAAGAGTCTTTTAATTTCATAGCTGCAGTCACCATCTGCAATTATTTTGGAGCCCAAGAAAATAAAGTCTGTCACTGTTTCCACTGTTTCCCCATCTATTTACCATAAGATTTCTTGAATATGTTAATTCAAAAATAATTTTCCTTCCCAAAACTTTTCACTATTTCTTATTTGACTTCACAATATTCCTATTAATAAAATTATTAAAATTAATCAAATATTAATTATTCCTAACTGCAGATAAAAAAGTTCAGGCATAGACAGGACAAATATATATCACACTGAAATAATAGCAAAGTTCAACTCTTCTGCTAAGTTACTGTCATAGATGACTACTGATCCAAAGTCCATAAAGCATTACATTTAAGACAATGAATGAGGAATCAGTAGCCTTTCCAAAGCAGTAAATCCATTTGCTATTTTCTATTTCTTCTAGACAAAAAGAGAGACTGAAGTGTGGTAGAGGCAGTCTGACAAAACCCATGGGTGAAATACACTCTTACAGCCTTGAGAAAACCTGATACAGTAGAAGGGAAACAGCGTAAGCAAATTAACCACCACACAGTTGCATAATTTGGTGGACAACACTAATCATCACATTCTAAACTCTTTGGACAATATTTTCAAAGGTATTAATAAAATAAATACAAAGGAAAAAAAAACAACCCTCAAATCCTTAAAGAGGAGATTGAGAACTGGTTATGTTCAAAGACACTGGTTGTTTGTATATAATGCATTATGAAAAATCAATTTTACTTTCAGAATTCTGAGATATTTAAAAAACTACTTGAACACTCAAGTAATTACCAACATAAATAAAAATGATGGTAAGGGGAGGCTAATTTAAATACATTTGCAATAAGGAAAAAATTTTAAATAAGGTATTTGAATTTGATTTACAGCTTTAGGCAAGAGAAAACCAAATACTGAAGAGTAGCTATATATAAAAAGTCAAAAGCATTTTAGAAATCACAAAATATATTTAATTTCATCATATTAAAATTTCATCTTGCAGAATGCAAAGGAAGTTGTGAGAGAAACTGCATTTCTGGATGTAACTCTAACCACAAGAGAAGTTATTTGTGGAAGTAGAAGTGATGGGAATTATATGAAAAAACTAAACATGACCTTTTCCACAACACGCTTAGGCATACTAGCTGTGTGTCATAAATGAAGGCCTTTTGATGTTAAAGAAAAAAAAGTATCATCATATGGCCTGAAACTTACAAAAGCACAAGACAGATCAATAAAGTCAGGAAATGGAGTTCAGCAAGTCAGGACTCAAAAATCAAATTCTAACAATTCAATAAGAAATTATTCTAACAAGGACAGATGTAGTGTATCTAAAAATACTGGTTGCAAACTTACCAGATTTCAAAACGCAGAGTATAAAAGACAGAATAGAAGAATATGAGAGGCACTGACCTGTAGGAATAGTGCTGGGAAGTTCACAATGACTTAAGGTTTTATAAATGATAAAGGGCAATTAAAAACATTCCATTGACTGCTTTAAACAAGAAGGTTAGGATCTTGAGGACACAGTGTGGGAGGGTGGGATGGCTAGGAAAGGAAAATCAGAGAAAGAAGAGGGGACAGATGCAAGAGAACATAATTCTTCAAGTATTACTACACTCATGTCCATACTAAGTTTCAAAGCGAGTAATATTTAGATTCATGAAGGGTTTAACTCCAATGCTAGGTCTGAACCTGGCAGAAATCATGCTACATTTCTTTTAAGTACAGGAAGAAGCAAACCTATGCATGTCAACTGAGATCTTCCAAAATCTGTCTAACAGAATCTACCTCCTCAGCTTGCACATAGCCCCTCCAAATGAATGAATATTTTCAGCTTAAATCTGTGATCTGGTCAATCTTCTGGGTTCCTTTAGCCTTTCAATTCAGCTTAAGATCTCTTCAGCAAACCTACCATTGATTCTTAATTAGCCTCCCTCTTAGATCATACTCAAAAATGCTGATGAAAAAAATCTTAAAAGGCCAAATCTATAAATGGGTATTCTTGTGAGCATGCGTGTACATGCACGCACACACACACACACACACACACACACACACACACACAAACACTACCACCTACTTAAAATAAAAAGGCAGGGAGAGAAAAAGTATGTTCAACAGTTCATGTGAAAAATACCAGGAAATTTTAGCTCACTGTAAACTAAATGATATGGTATAATGAGCTTGCCAAAAAAGTAAATGCAATCTTAGACTGCACAAACAGGAAAGAAGTATAATGAACAAGGGAGGTGATAATTATAGTATACTCTAGTCTCACCAAAAGAAATGTATTCTGTTTGGAGTTTAAGAGGAACACAGACTAGATCACTCATTTAAGACATATTATTTGAGTACATACTACCTACCAGACATGCTGTTTAAATACCGGGAATAAAACAGTAAGCAAGATAAAGCCCCTGATCTAATGGAGCTAACATTTTAGAGAAGGAGATAAGCAAATTGGGGAAGAAAAATCAGGTAAGGGTAACGGCTATGCCAAGAATGAAAACAGGATGATGGGATTAAAAGTGATGGGGTGACTATTTTAAAATGGACTCAAGGAAAGTCTGAGGAGACCACTTATACTGAAATCTGAATGAAAAGAAAGAATTAGCAATGCAAAGATCTGAGGAAAGATGAATCAAATTATTCTAAGCAGCTTTGAAAAATTAGCAACAAAGCACAAAACCCAACATTCTGATTTTTATCTTTTAAAAATCCAAGTTTCCCTATTGGATAACATTTTGCACCAACTATACTATCCTTTCCAGTCTGTACTTCTGGAGACCACTCCATGCAAGAGAACCTCAATTCTTCTTCAGATCTTATCTGTTCAGGTCCTACAGTTTTAAGCCGGTTCCTTCTAATAATTAGCCATCACTATTCTCAATGGTCTGATTTTCAGAGTCAGGATTTTTAACTATGAACTAAAATCTCATTACAACCCATCAGTTCAGGGGCTAGCCATTAACATTCTTTATAAATGTAGTGGACTACTGTTTTCAGAAACACTGGTTACAGCTTAACACACACACACACACCCCTACATATATACATTGATAAACATTAAAAAACACACCTATGCTGGGTCACAGTAAAAATTTTTGAAATACACAGTTCTAAGAGGTTAATGAACGTTTCAATTTTATTTCATAGGGGTTCAATGCAGACTCTTCACTTAGGGTTGGAGGGCTCTGAGTCACCTGGTATTAGTCTACCTGGAGGATGGGATCAACCACATTGGGCAATTAGTTAATCAATCAAAGAGAGAAACAGTTATAGCTATTTAATGGATGTAATAAAAATAAAAACTCTGACCCTGAAGCTCATGTGAGCATCGCTGATTAACAATATCCAATGCATACTGCCACACATCAAACAAAGGTGGGACCACCAAAGAGAGCGCTTTGTTTGAAACCCTCTGAAGCTGCCTATGCATCCCTTCTTTCGACAAGTTTTAACCCACGACCACAGTCCATGTGGTCACAAAGAGTCAGACAAGACTGACACACACATACACACACACAACCTATAACCTCCCCTGTAATAAACGGTAACCATAAGTATAACAGTTCTTCAGCGAGTCTGCTAGCCTATTATTTAAACTAAGGGTGGTTCTGGGAAACTCCAGAATGTGTAGATGGTGTCAGAAGTAAAGGCAGGGGCTTCCTTGGCGGCTCAGTGGTAAAGAATCCGCCTGCCAATGAAGGAGATTCAGGTTTGATCCCTGATCTGGGAATACCCCACATGCTGCAGAGCAACGAAGCCTACGCACCACAACTATTGAGCCTGTGCCTAGGGCCCAGGAGCCATAAGTACTGAGCGCACACGCCCCAAAGACTGAAGAGCGAGCATCCTAGAGCCCACGCGCTTCACCAAGCCACCGCACTGAGGAAGGCCATGCACTACAACTACAGAGGAGGCCCTGCTCTCCACAACCAGAGAAAAGCAGTAATGATGGCACAACAGTAACAACCCAGCAAAACCAAAAATTAAAAAGAAATAAACTATTTTTTTTTAATTAGAAGAAAAAATGAAGGCAGTTTCGGGACTATGTTAGCTTTGCAGTTTATTTAACTCATGAGTAATACTCTTAAATGAAAACAAAAGTTTGATGAGAAAAATGAAGAGATCTTGATCTGACAACTATCTTCAAATGTTAACCTATTGCAAAGATTTTCAAGTTTTTCTAAGATGTGTAAAACTAACAATGATTCCATTCTATTAAAGGCCTATCTATATGAAACCTGGACTGAGAAAACTGTTTCCTTAAATATTCCTATGCAAATCTTAAAATTAAAAAATTTGCACGTAAGAAAATATCAATATGCCAAGAAATTCAGTAAAGAATACAGTAGATTTAGCTGTTTTTACAATTACATATAAATCTGCAATTATCTCAAGATAAAAATGTTTAATTAAAGAAGATAACTTAGGCTTTCCTAAGAGCTCAGAGACAGTCTCCTTCTGGCCTTGAAGAAACAAGCTGCTGAGTCCTACAGCTGCAAGGAAATGAATTCTGCCAACAATCCCGTGAGCCTAGAAGAGGGTGTGAGTCTTCTATGAGATCACAGCCCCAGCGGACTCACTGGATGCAGTCTTATAAGACCCTAAGCAGAGACACCAGCTAAGCTGTGCCTGGACATCTGACCCAAGGAAACTATGAGATAATAAATGGATGCTGTTTTAAATTACTAAATATGTGGTTGATCTGGCACTAAATTCACATACCCTACAACTGAACAATTTTACTCCTGGGTACACACTCCACATAAATACACAGCAAGTTCAATAACAAGCAAAACTAATCTATGAACATGTAAGTCAAAATAGTGATTACCTTTAGGATGAGGGCAAGCAAGACTAGTAGGAGGCCTAAGGAGATTTTTAGGATTGTGATAATGTTCAATTTATTGATCTGGATTGGTGAAGTAGATGATGATGAGTCTCTGAAAATTTACCAAAATATTTACTGATAATTTGTGTACTTTTCTGTATGTTACACAACAACAAATTAAAAGGCTACAACTCTGAAAGTACCCACTATTTAATCTTACTATCATTAATCTAAGTAAATAACGATTTATTACACCCAGATATTTAAGAAAAAAACCATCTGTTCTAATCCATTGATGTCTTAACACTAAAAACAAATTATTTTTCTTTACTCTGTTAGCATGGTATTTAGTGTTTTTTATCCAAATAGTAAAAAGTAAAAAGGAAATATTATATATCTCCTCCAATACCAGGAGAAATCTATAAGATACTGAAAGACATCTAAGAGTTTACTTCAACCAATGTAATTAGTGATGGGGGAAGGCAAAGAAATTTTTTAAAACCTACAATCAAAATGTGAAGGTTTTAAACAGAAATAGGAGAAGGCAATGGCACCCCACTCCAGTACTCTTGCTTGGAAAACCCCATGGACAGAGAAGCCTGGCTGGCTGCAGTCCATGAGGTCGCTGAGTTGGACACAACTGAGTGACTTTACTTTCACTTTTCACTCATGCGTTGGAGAAGGAAACCCACTCCAGTGTTCTTGCCTGGAGAATCCCAGGGACGGGGAGCCTGGTGGGCTGCCGTCTATGGGGTTGCACAGAGTCGGACACGACTGAAGCGACTTAACAGCAGCAGCAGAATATTTTAAGTCTATAGTCATTTTAGATTGTTAGCATTTCTGAACAACATGATCATCTTCTTTTTCCAGTTATTATCTCCAATTTCCAAATACTGAAATACTTTTTTTTTTTAAGTTATATCAATAACTTTGAATTTACTGTTCTAGTTGTTTGGAGTGACCTTTCTCTAAAAGGTAGCCAAGCAAACATCTTATTCAAAATTCAGTGTAGATATCAATCATTTTTACAACATGTAATTTTACTGCTACGTTTGCCAAAGCATATTGTAGTTATTTAGAAGTCAAGGTCATATTTGATTTATACCTCTAAAACCTAGCCAGTTTTGGTACAGTTGTATTATCTATGCAATGAGGATAATCACAGTATCTATAGCTATGACAAACCTATACAGTATATTAAAAACCAAAAACATCACTTTGCTGACAAAGGTCCATATATAGTCAAAGCTATCATGTACCAATGTGAGAGGTGGACCATAAAGAAGGCTGAGAGCCAAAGAATCAACGCTTTCGAACTGTGGTGTTACAGAAGACTCTTGAGAGTCCTGTGAACTACAAGGAGATCCAACCAGTCAATCCTAAAGGAAATCAATCCGAATATTCATTGGAAGGATTGATGCCAAAGCTGAAGCTCCAATACAGTGGCCACCTGATGCAAAGAGTTGACTCACTGGAAAAGACCCTGTTGGTGGAAAAGACTGACAGCAGGAGAAGGGGATGACAGAGAATGAGAGGTTGGATGGCATCACTGATTCAGCGGACATGAGCCTGAGCAAACTCCAGGAGATGGTGAAGGACAGGGAAGCCTGGCGTGCTGCAACCATGAAGTCACAAAGAGTCAGACACAACTGAGCGACTGAACAACACCCATGTATGCAATCCAGAAAGATTTTACAGATGAGCCTGTTTGCAGGGCAGGAATAGAGACCCAGATGTGGAGAACAGACATGTGGAAATGGGGGGAAAGGGTGGGCGAGACAAATATTGGGACAGGAGGACTGACATATAAACACGACTGTGTGTGAAATAGACCGCTGGTGGGAACCTGCTGTATAGCACAGCAAGCTCAGCTTGGTGCTCTGTGGTGACCGAGATGGGTGGGATGGGGCGGTGGGAAGTGGGCTCAAGAGAGAGTGGATATGCATATACATATACCTGCTTTACCTGATAGTAAAGCAATTATACTGCAAGTCTTTAAAAAATAAGGAAAAAACATTCATTTCTATTTTTTCATCTTTTCAACCTTAAGAGAGATTTCAAATAAATAAGGCAAATATGAATATATATTTAATCTCGTTTCATGAAGATTAGCTTATTTTCTCTATGTTAAAAATAGTGTGTAATTAACCATTAACAATAAAAAGAAAATAGTGACTCTGGAGTTAGGCAATCTTGGGTTTAAAACTTCTTTCTGTTACATATCAGCCATGTAACTTTGGGCAAGTTTGTTCATCTTTCCAAACTACAGTGCCCTCATCCATAAAATGTGTATAATACTGGCACCAGCTAAAGAGTGTGTCCAGTATTAAAACAAGCTAATTCATGCAGTGTATAGTGTGATAATTGGCTATAATATTTTTTGAGTGCCTATTTCTGAAGCTCTTTACAAATATTATCCTATTTAATCTTACATGTATCAGTCACTAAAAGAGATAGCTACAGAACTAAAAGTGTTTGTATATATGATTTGTGGTTCGATTGTTTTGTCTTTTTAAGGAAAAGGAAACATTTTATTTTAATGAATGAGTGATACAGTAGTGAGAGATTTGGGAAGTTATGGTGTCACGTACAAGGCTTTGAGTGCCAGACTAAGTGAAGACGTTGGGCAGAAAAAATTATGATAAAAGCTATACCAGATTAACCTAGCACAAAAGTGGAACAAAGCAGAGGCAGTAAATTAGGGGAGGTACATCTAAGTTATCAGCCCTCACTGCCCATCTGTAAAGAGGTCTACACTCAAATGAAAACTCTTAAACTAGATTTAAGGAGGTATGTATTTGGGGAGTATCTTCTACAAAGTGATACAAGAAGGCTTGGGATACCATAAAATAAAAGAAGTAGAAAATATAGAGTGAGAAGCTAAGAGAGCTTTAGACAGAATCTTGGAGAATCTGGATCAGTGTGCAGGAGAAAAAAGAACCACCAAGAAATTGGAAAAAGAATAATCAGCCTAAGACTTTGTAGTGAAACAGATCCATAGAATCCATATGGATTCCTAAATTCAGATCTCTGAATCCACAGAAACAGATCCCAGAAAAAGTGATGAGCCTCAGAAATGCAGATGACACCATCCTTATGGCAGAAAGTGAAGAGGAACTAAAAAGTCTCTTGATAAAAGTGAAAGAGGAGGGTGAAAAAGTTGGCTTAAAGCTTAACATTCAGAAAATGAAGATCATGGCATCTGGTCCCATCACTTCATGGGAAATAGATGGGGAAATAGTGGAAACAGTGTCAGATTTTATTTTGGGGGGCTCCAAAATCACTGCAGATGGTGATTGTAGCCATGAAATTAAAAGATGCTTACTCCCTGTAAGGAAAGTTATGACCAACCTAGATAGCATATTCAAAAGCAGAGATATTACTTTGCCGACTAAAGTCCATCTAGTCAAGGCTATGGTTTTCCAGTGGTCATGTATGGATGAGAGAGTTGGTCTGTGAAGAAAGCTGAGTGCCGAAGAATTGATGCTTTTGAACTGTGGTGTTGGAGAAGACTCTTGATTGAGAGTCCCTTGGGCTGCAAGGAGATCCAACCAGTCCATTCTGAAGGAGACCAGCCCTGGGATTTCTTTGGCAGGGATGATGCTAAAGCTGAAACTCCAGTACTTTGGCCACCTCATGCAAAGAGTTGACTCATTGGAAAAGACCCTGATGCTGGGAGGGATTGGGGGCGGGAGGGGAAGGGGACGACAGAGGATGAAATGGTTGGATGGCATCACTGACTCGATGGACGTGAGTCTGAGTGAACTCCGGGAGTTGGTGATGGACAGGGAGGCCTGGCATGCTGCAATTCATGGGGTCGCAAAGAGTTGGACATGACTGTGCGACTGAACTGAACAGTGTCAAAAACTGAGTAGCTATGAGAAGTAATTGGTATAACCCTTACTCTACATTTCAAGAAGTCTAGATGGTTTATTCTCACCAGAAGTACTGTCATCTATATTTTTGCCTTACTATATCACTAAAACAGTTTTCAAGTATTTATAATCTCTCATTCTTCTCTTCCCTTAAAAGAAATCTAAGAGATTGCAGTAACTCACTTGTTTTCCTCAAATTATGTAAATCCCTTTCCTTTATCCCAATTTTAGCCAACGTTTTCTCTGAAGGAAAAAGTAAATTTAGAAGGCACATTAAAACAAAGGGGAAAGTAATTAATTTTTAAAATGTCAGAGAGAATTCATAACTACTTACAGACGACTGTTCCTCAAAGAACATCCTGGCAACAAGAAAATATATAAAATTTGTATGTCAGGATAATTTAAATTGGTATGCCAGGATTAGCTAAAAAAAATTTTAATGACAAAGCAATGAAGACTTAGATATATTTTTAATTCTAAAGTCATGACCAAAAGTAAACAGTTCAAACATTTCAGTGGTATATTTAAGTAAAAATGATTTTAAAAATTCAGTAGTAAACTCCAAAGTCCACAAAAATTGGTGTCAATTAAAAAGAAAATTCAGTAGTGTATCCTAACAGTTGAAGAAACTTGAATATGAATAACATTTTAAATGAAATGTGACATTACTACTGACTATCTTCGGTGACCAACCTAGACAGCATATTAAAAAGCAGAGACATCACTTTGCCAACAAAGGTCCGTCTAGTCAAAGCTATGGTTTTTCCAGTAGTCATAATATGGATGTGAGAGTTGGACTGTAAGAAAGCTGAGCACCAAAAAATTGATGCTTTTGAACTGTGGTGTTGGAGAAGACTCTCAACAGACTCTTGAGAGTCTGTTGGACTGCAAGGAGATCCAACCAGTCCATCCTAAAGGAAATCAGCCATGAATATTCACTGGATGGACTGATGCCAAAATTGAAACTCCAATACTTTGGCCACCTGATGCAAAGATCTGACTCATTGGAAAAGACCCTGATGCTGGGAAAGATTAAAGGCAGAAGGAGAAGGGGACGACAGGGGATGAGATGGTTGGATGGCATCACCGACTCAATGCACATGAGTTTGAGTATGCTCCAGGAGTTAGTGATGAAAGGGAAGCCTGGTGTGCTGCAGTCCATAGGATTGTGAAGAGTTGGACACGACTGAGTGACTGAACTAACTGATCTTCGGTGTGATAATGGTTGTGTTTAAAAACCTATCTCTCATTCTTTAGGAGATTTTAACATGAAGTATTGAGAGGTGAAGTGTTGTGAGGACTGGAATTTACTTTCAAATCATACCACCCCAAACAATAAAATCTATGTACTTATCTATAAACAGAGAAAAAAAGGCAAAATATTAATACCTACTGAAATGAAAGAACATTTATTTACTATTTTTATTTATTTACTTCATTTTATTTGTTTTTGGATACTGAATATTTTTCATTAGAAAATAACTTGTCCTAATCCACTACCATACTAACAATTCATTGACTGGAACACACATATGTATTAATAGGACAATTTCACTTTAATCCCAAGAATACTGACAGCTTTGTTTTTAAGAAAATTTTAAAACTACACAGTCTACAAACTCTTAATTCACAAATCAACTATACTTGAATTGACAGATATAAAGCCCAAGGTATGGCTAATGATAAAGATTTCCATAAAGAGAAAATCTTTCTCTTGGTCTTAGACAAGCTAACTACCTACATCCCTCACTAACTTACCAGCTCTCACCAACAAACGTCACGCGTCTGTGTCATTGCTTGTAAGGAAAACATCTTTCTTTACATCAGGCAAGAGGAGTCCCTCTTCTTTGAGCTGCACAGTTTAGAGGGTTTGATTCCTGTCTCACACCCCTCCTCAAGGCCAAAACAATGTACTACTTTCTTCCCTCTTCTAGAACATGCTCCAGGTATATAGGAATTCCCTGCCTAAAACAGTTTCACACTCACTTGCAGAGCTCACCTGGGTCTATTCCCTAGGTTTGTTCTCTCAAGGAAGTCCTTGTTTGGCAAGGAACGCTTTGTATGGCAAGGGTAGAGAGATGGGAAGAGTGAAGGGGAGCCTGGATATGCAGGCTGAAAAGTCCACATTGTGTTCGCGAGGCCACCTGAAATACAAGATAGCGACAGGAGTGGCAAGAGAAATAGAATGATCCATTTCTGCCATATTCTGGGGTGGAACTCCACAGGGCCCAAGGATTCTATTTTCAAACAAATGCTTCCATTTCTCAAAGAAGAACAGAACATATTCAACAATTTATTGACTTCACAACTTCAAATATTTTGACATACAATTTAAGAGCTTACATTTGTACTCCTTCCCTGGGACTCACAAATTTTAGGGGCAAGCCAGCATAAAAATGAGTTAAGAAATAGTTACATAAGAAAGTAGAGGAGTGTAAAAAAATGTTATGTAAGAAAAAGAACAATAAAAGGAAACAGAATCAGATTTTAGATTATGCCACTAAAAAGTTATGCAGACTGTATATTTGGGCTTCAGTTTCTATAACTATAAAATTTTTAAAAGTTGATTAATAATAATTAAAGGTCTTTCTAGGTATAATATTTTTTGAAAATCCTTGAAGCAAGGAATCATTATCAAATAATAAGCTGACTTTACAATTTACAGGGCACTTTCAAATTTACTGTCACATTTATTAATCAAAAATGTTAGAAAAAATATACAGCCACATACTACAGATGCGAAAGGTTGCCTAAGATGACTATGACAGTAGATAACAGGGCTAGGCCTCCAGCCCAGGCCTCGTCACTACAAAGTCAGTGCTACCCCTACTCTATCAGAGAGACTAACGTGCAAAACCAGCCTGCAAAATATTTATACTCCGACAATGGGACTGAGAAATGCATGAGAGAGACCAAGAACAGAAAAACTAACTTATCTTCTTCATAAATAGCTCATTTGTCTGGTGACAAAAATTCATGAATTAAACTTTCTAGGAATTATGGCTAAATTCAGTAAGAGATATAACCACATGAGTAATATTAAGAAAGTGCTGAAAGAGTAAGTTACAAAGGAACAGAGTCAAGCCAAAAAAGAAAAGAAAGAAAGTAAAAAACAGCAGTTTTACGAGATAAAATACAACACTTTGGAAATCAGATTATTTGATTAAAAAAAAAAAAAAGTACTATTCCCTGCAGTACTATAATATCTAAGATGCTTATGAATTTAACCTGGAATTATATAAGATTATTTTATAATAATTATTATGTAAATAATTATTAAAACAACTAAGCAAACTACTGCATTATGTATTACAAAATCATGAATTATTTACCTTTTCTCTCTCTTTTTTTGGAGGGGTGGTGAGTGAGACTTGTTCCCCAACCAGGGATGGACCTCAGGCCCTTGGCAAGGACAGCACAGAACCCTAACCACTGGACTTCCAGGGGATTCCCTCTTTATCTTTTCTCACTATCTAGTTTTCTCAAACCTGCATTTGTCTCTGCTCTGTGACACCTTGAGTTTTAGTTTTTTTTTTAATTACAAATTAAGGTGCCATAATGAAGAGTAGGATAAAATGTGATGACATATAAAAATGTATCCAACAGTATCTGTATGACCCTGAACAAGCTATATAATTATTCTGAACTTCAAGTCAGTATCTGTAAAAAGAGTAGATGATAAGATCTACCTCAGAGTTGTTCTGACAATTAAATGAAAAAAAATATGTAAAGACATGATCTTTTAAGTATAACTGCCCAATGTTTATTGGCTACTTGTATTATTATTATTATTATTCATAACTGTATAAATTATCAAAGGAAAGTCTGTACATTTACCTTGATATTCTAGGAATCTAATTATACACACACACAATAATTTATCTACAAAGATGCTCATTATACTACACAAGGCAAACTGGCTACATAAATCGTACTACTTCTATATTATAAATTATTATACAGTCACTAAATGGTGTTTTAAGTCCTCCAATTAAAGCCAAGATGGAGTAATAGGAACTGGACTTATCCTCACACTTAACTGAAAAACCAAACGCAATACATGCAGCTATCATTTCTAGATGGTGGACATCAGGCAACCCTGCAGTAACCCCTGAGAGAAGGGGAACAATAAGCCAAGGCTGACTATTAGCCTGCTTTAAGCCGCAGAACAGGGAGATCAGGGAGTCAGGTGGAATCTCACAGCCTGAGTTGAGGAGATAGAACTGAAAGTTCAGCTACCTACTAGTTCAGCTAAAGTTCAAAGCGACTAGTTTGCAGGGGAACATTCTGCAGCAGAGAGAGAACTTCACAGGGAGAGACCTCTGGAGATCTTCAGAAGGTATCATCCCAAGACTTTAGATGAGTACTGATCAATACTACCAGTTTGTGAAGTTCCCCAAGGCCCAAAACAAGCCACCTGAAAGGAACTGAGCTTTCACACTAAGGCCAGGGATGGTCCACCTTCCCATCAGCCAGACTGGAAACTTTTCTATTTCACAAGGCATTGGAAAGAGAATTCACAATGCTATTATTGTGACAGTTGTGGGGGAAAATTAGTTCTAAAGACTGTCCATCCAAACAAAGCTTGAAAACAGATCTTATAAAGATAAACCAATTTTCAAGTAGCTTAACTCTATCCCAGAACAAAACTCAAGAATATTTATAGAAATGCAAAACTTTCCTAGCACTAAACGGTAAAATTCACAATGTCTGGCATCCATTCAAAAATTATCAGGCATGCAAAGTGGCAGGAAAATACAACTTACACTAAGGAAAGAAATCAATCAATAGAAGCAGGCTCAGAAATGGCACAGATAATAAATAAAGTAGACAAGGAAAAGTAACATAGTTAGTATAATTATATTTCAAATGTTCAGTAAATTAGAGGAAAGATTAAGCCTGCTAAGTATAGACACGGAAGACACAAAATGAGTGAAAATGAGATCTAAAAAATACATTGGCTGGAATTAACAGATTACACAACAAAAGAAAAGAGTAGTGAATACAAATTAATAAAAACTATCCAAACACAAAACAACAAAAATAAAATTTAAAACTAAAAACAAGGAAAAGCTAAAGAAAATACATACACACATATATGCACATGAGTGAGCTGTGGTACAACTTCAAGCAGCCTAATATACCTATATTTGAGAACAAAAACAAAAAAATTTCAAAGAAAAATGTTCATGCTTGACAGAAAACTATAAGAACAGATCTAAAAAGCTCAACAAAACTCATGCATAAGAAACATGAAGACAATCACCCCAAGTATCAGAATCAAACTGCTTAAAAATAATAAAAGAGAAGAAGATTTATAAAAATTAGCAGAGAACAAACATATGTTACACACAGAGGAACAAAGATAAGAATTACAGAAGTCTTCACATCAGAAAGCAAGGCAAAAACGAAGATAGCAGAGCAACATATTTAAAGGATAAAAAGAAAAACCACTGTCAACCGAGAAGTCTACATCCAGCAAAAATGTCTTTCAAAAACAAAGAGGAAATAGAACTTTTTAGACATCAAAAAATTAAAAGAATTCATGACTATCAGACCTGTACTACAAGAAATGTTAAATGAAGTCTTTCAAGCAGAAAAAAATGGTATCAGATGGAAACTTAGCATCTACAGGAAGAAATGAAGAATACTGGAAATGGTATACATTTAATTAAATGTAAAATATATTTTTTCTCATTTATAAAATTGTATTCAAAGATAAATGACTGCTTAAAGGAATATTAGTAGAAATTTAGTGTGGAGTTTATAACTTACATAGACAACAACAAAAGTACAAAGGCCAGGATGGTGGGAAATGGAAGTACTCCATGGTATCAGTCATATGTATTCATATTGAAGAGGTATATTATAACTGAAGGTAAACTGTGATAAGTCAAAGATGTATACCATTAATCTTAAAGCAACCACTAAAATAATAAAAAAAAGTACTAAACAGTACCTCACCAAAGGCTTCCTTTACATGCCAGATGTCACTCTGTCACCTCTCAGGTCTAAATCTACACTTCACTGTCTGCACTACAATAAAGGAACTTGTACACATTTTTTTCTGCCAGTGGCACAATGTTAAGCTTTGCTAGCAGGGGGCACTGGAATGCAACTGGAAGATGATGGGGTCTCAAATCCTAGTTCCAGTGTATTGTCTTCAACAGGCTACAGAAGAATGCAGGAGCCAGATGGACAAAAAAGTCATCCCATGTTTAACTTCCCAGGACACCTTTTTAGGCAGTTTCACAGGAAGTTTTGAGTCATAAAAACGGTAGATGGGCATTGTCTCTGCATCTCCCTCAGTACCTCAAACAGTAGATTCCCAATCGTTGTTCAGTCGCTCAGTCATGTCGGACTCTTTGCAGCCCCATGGACTGTAGCACACCAGGCTTCCCTGTCCTTCACCAAGTCCCGGAGCTTGCTCAAACGCATGTCCATCGAGTCGGTGATTCCATCCAACGATCTCATCCTCTGTTGACCCCTTCTCCTCCTGCCTTCAATCTTTCCGACCACTAGGGTCTTTTCCACTGAGTCATTTCTTAACATCAGGTGGCCAAAGTATTGGATCTTCAGCATCAGTCCTTCCAATGAATATTCACGACTGATTTCCTTTAGGATTGACTGGTTTGATCTTCTTGCAGTCCAAGAGACTCTCAAGAGTCTTCTCCAACACAATTCAAAAGCATCAATTCTTCGGCGCTCAGCCTTATGGTCCAACTCTCATATCTGTACATGATTACTGGAAAAACCATAGCTTTGACTATACATAGGACCTTCGCTGGCAAAGTAACGTCTCTGCTTTTTAATATGCTATCTAGGTTTGTCATAGTTTTTCTTCCAAGGAGAAAGCATCTTTTAATTTCATGCTTGCAGTCACCATCTGCAGTGATTCTGGAGCCCAAGAAAATAAAGTCTGTCACTGTTTTCACTTCCTCAGCTATTTGTCATGAAGTGACAGGACCAGATGCCATGATCTTCATTTTTCGAATGCTGAGTTTTAAGCCAGATTTTTCACTCTCCTCCATCACCTTTATCAAGAGGCTCTTTAGTTTCTTGTCACTTTCTGCCATTAAGGTGGTGTCATGTGCATATCTGAGGTTACTGATATTTCTCCTGGCAATCTTGATTCCAGTTTGAACTTCATTCAGCCTGGGATTTCGCATGATGTACTCTGCATAGAATTTAAATAAGCAGGATGACTGTACACAGCCTTAATGTACTTCTTTCCCAATTTGGAACCAGTTCATTGTTCCACGTCCAGTTCTAAATGTTGCTTCTTGACCTGCATATGGGTATCTCAGGAGCCAAGTAAGGTGGTCTGGTATTCCCATCTCTAAGAATTTTCCACAGTTTGTTGTGATCCACACAGTCAAAGGCTTTAGCATAGTCAGCAGAGCAGAAGAAGACGTTTTTCTGGAATTCCCTTGCTTTCTGTATGATCTAACAGATATTGGTAATTTGATCTCTGTTTCCTCTACCTTTTCTAAATCCAGCAGGTACATCTGGAAGTTCTCAATTCAAGTAGTGTTGAAGCCTAGCTTGAAGGATTTGAGCATTACGTTGCTAATATGTGAAATGAGTGCAGTTCTGCAGCAGTTTGAACATTCTTTGGCATTGTCCTTCTTTGGGACTGGAATGAAAACTTTTTCAGTCCTGTGGCCACTGCTAAGTTTTCCAAATTTGCTGGCATATTGAGTGCCACACTTAAACAGCATAATCTTTTAGGATTTTAAATAGCTCAGCTGGAATTCCATCGCCTCCACTAACTTTGTTCATATGACAGGTGTCCAAAATATATTTACTGAATTCATAAACAAATGAATGTCTTATAAACAAAGCTGTCTTAGAACTACATTAGTGCTTAGCATATAGTATGCTCTCAAAAATTTCTATCAACCTTATTAAAAAAAACTCAAACCCCTCTGTTCAACATGAGTTTAACCTAAATCAAATACCAAGCAAGGACCACATCTTATTTCATACATAACATAGCACCACATGAAATAATAGATGGTGACAAAGTACTTATGAAAGTGAATCAAAAATTTCTGGATCACAAGGTTCTAACACAAAAACCCAAATAAGAAATTACAAATAGTACTCATATCCATTACATTACATAGTATAAGCAAAGCAAATGAGCTCCTTACAGAAATGGCTGATTCCAGCTCTGAGACAAAGCAATTAAATACACCTTCTTACACCAGAAAGTGGAAGTACTTAGAGACTAAAGAGGGCACAGGGTTGGCTTGCAAAGACTCCCACTGGCAAAATATTCAAAAAGAATAATAAGGGTAATAGACTATAACATATTCAGTGTTTTTTAATCTATGGACCCAACTCTTTATAGCCAAATCCCACTTACTAATTAAAAAGGAGTGAAGGTAATTTTAGAAAGAAACAAAGTGTAGTAGCTCGGTCGTGTCTGACTCTTTGCGACCCCATGGACATCAGGCTCCTTTGTCCATGGGATTTTCTAGGCAAGAGTTCTGGAGTGGGTTGCCATTTCCTACTCCAGGGAATCTTCCCGACCCAGGCATCAAGCCCAGGTCTTCCGCATTATAGACAGACGCTTTACCATCTGAGCCACCAGGAAGTCCGAAGGTAATTTTACTAGGTGATAAAACTTAGCATCATCAATAAAGAGACAAACTCCTAATATGACCCAAGAGAACTACATCTATGTGGCACCCTCACCAAGAAATGTTTAATTTGAAGTATGATAAATACAGACAGGGTCTAGACTTTTTTAAAAAAATGGTGACATTGGAAAAGAACAACAAAAAGTCATGAAAACCCCTGTATTAGGATAAAGAATATTAACGAGACATAACTAAATGCAATGCCTGATCTTTGATTGGATCCTGTATTTTAAAATAAACATCTTTAAAAATTACTAGGATAATTAAAAGATATCTGAATTTTGGTCATATGATATTGTTATTGATGATGTTTTATTACATAGTAAAAGTAACTTTTATTTAAAATGAAAACAGAGTGAGAAGACAAATGAGGCAAGCAAAAAACTAATGAGTCTATGTGAATGGTACATGGATGTCCACTCTCGTATCCTTTCAACTCCTAAGTTAGGAAAAGTAAATATTACTATAAACAGTTTAAAAAACTCATAATATTCATATTTCTAATATTGCTTAAGTTGACTGACAGTCATCTTTATTCTTGTAATATAACAAAAATGCAGATTTGCAGGGGTAGCCTTAGAGGTCTCTTTGTATTTGTAATGTCAGTACCCAGCACAGTACCTGATATACAAACAGCAGGTGCTCAATGAATATATTTGTTGTTTATGCTCTTATGAGTTGATGTGGTAGAAAACACAATGAATTTAAAGATTTTAGGTGGGAGGGGGGTTCAGGATTGGGAACACGTGTACACCTGTGGCGGATTCATGCTGAAGTATGGCAAAACCAATACAATATTGTAAAGTAAAAAAATAATAATAATAAATAAATAAATAAATAAAGATTTTAGATAGATTACTTTCCCTCTTGATACCGCAAGTACTTAATATGTAAACTCTGAGAAATAATACCAGCTTATATATACCTCAGGTTATTACTAAAAAATTCAAACAATGTAAGTAAACCACTTAAAATATTATGCAAATGTTTTATTATTTCTATTTCAAATTACATTCAATGTTTATTTACCACATTAATTTTTAAAAACTACTTCTGAAAGTCTTACTTTCATTTGAGGTATTTAGAGGGAAAAAATCCTAGGAAATTTATCTACAATGTAATCTTTTAAGTATAATGTATCTCTCAGTAACTAGTTATGTCTCTTTTGACAAAAAAAGTAGTGCTAAAAGTTGAATCACATAGTTTTAAAATAAAAAAAAGTTTTGTAACATAATAGCTTGTAATAAAATTAAACAGATTAGAAGCTCAAAAGAAAAGGGCCTGCTTTCTTGACTCTGCCATTCGCAGTTGGATACTATATGTACATACATTATAATACGGATATAAATGCATACAAGGATCAAGTAGGTACAAAATGACAAAATGTCATGTAACAAAGAGCTAATCTTAGAAACTTAGAGGAATACCTTCTTTAAATCGGATGGATCAAGGAAATGAATTGTTTATAATTATTACTCATTCAAAATCACTTAGTTGGAGAGCTGAGGAGTGCTAGAAACCTCTGTCAACTGAATCACAACTGAAAAGAGAACACCTCTGAAATTACAATACAGACCAATGGGAAAGTATGACTTAATTTTTCAGTTTGAGTTGTTCAAAGGCAAAGGACCATATCTGGTTCATTTTTGCAACCTCAGTGCCCAGCACAATCTCTTATACCTGGTAGATACCTAATAAATACCGAACAAACAGAAGCAGCAAAAACGCAACATTTCCAAAACACAGATGTTACACAAAATTCAGTCATTCACACACAGTTTATATCTGCATTTGACAGATACAGTAAGTGTCCATTTTTTAACACTAGAAGTATGGTTAAAAACTTAAAATACATTGAAAGATATACATACAAAAAAAAATCCCACACAAAAACAAAACTGAGCAACTCAAAAAATATCAATACTTATAAAACATTAATTTTAAGTGCCTGGCCATTCTCATTTCTGATCATGCTTAAATACTATAGTGTTTAAACTATAAGAAGGAATGCTTGACAGCTGTATGACAGAAAGCAAAATGACCTGTTTTTGCTTTTTTGTTTTTGCTTTTTTTCACCCTATTAGGATAGGGTGAAATATTATCTAGCTCTAAAATTCTGTAATTCTAGGAAATGTTCAACATAAACTCTTCAGGTACACAAGTGTACATTAATCTAGCAGGAAACTGCTTAAAGATTGGTTCTTAGCCCTTATTACCTCATAATAACTTTAAATGCAATATAATCCATAAAAATATTGAATCACTATGTTGTACACCTGAAATGAATATAATATTGCAAATAATATAAAACTTCAATACAAAAAAGACTACCCTGCTTTCATAATTTGTAAGGTATTACTTGCATAATAAATGTGCAAGTTATTATCTGCACTGTTGACTATAGTAAATTACCAGATTTTATTTAACTGAAAACTACAGTCTAAGCTTCCTATGTGCTTGCTTACCATCTCCTTCCATGGAATTATTTGTAGCATATTGCATTAAAATATTTCTGTTGTTTAAAATCATTTCAGTCCAACTATACAAATAAAGAAACCTGATCACTCGTATTTAAATATTCCAAAGTATTCATATTATCATAACAGGAATAAAGTTTGATGGTTCAGTAGCCCCTAACATATTTTTTTCAATTTCAGACATTAATAAGGATAAATGACTGAGAAGTTCTAAGGTATCTGGGAGTGCACCTCAATAAAATTAAGCTATACCTGTCTGTAACTTATATGATCAACTGCACTTCCATTAAAAAAAAAATAGCAAGAAAGAGTAAAACACAGAAGCAAAAAAACTGAATACAATAAAACTCTGTTAGACCTACTTTGAAGTTTGGCTTGAATCTCATGCCTTCACACACTGCACAAATCCACAAATTTCTCACCAACTGCTGCCTCTTCCCCACCCCTGGAATTCGCTTCCTGTTCACCTCTCACCCTTAAGTATGCATGTCAGAAGTCAACAGCCTTAAAGCTACAACCAGAATGTCATTACTCAGTGCACAACTCAATTCCTCTAATACAATATAGTACACAGTTTAATAATTAAGATATTTCAGAAATAGCTAATATTACACAAATTTCCAGTCCAAACAGAACATTTTAATCTAGAAGATTTGACAGAAATGTCCAAACGAAAAAAAACAAGTCCACTTTATCTGAAAAAACAAAACCCAACTGAACAGGAAATTCCTTCACAGAATTCTATTTTGTCTATTAGCTTAGACAACTAAGAATTTTGCAACTTCTTATAAGCAATAGCATACTAAGTGTATAAAGATGCAAATAAAAATAGAGGGATGTTACTTTATAAGAATTTAAATTATTCAATAAAACAATCTAAATACTACTTAGGCCATTTTTTTCTCTTATTTTTGTCTGGGACATGAATGGAATGACAAATTTTAAAATTATTCATTATATGTTGGCTTTTTGATGTAGGAAAAGTTACCACTGTTAAAAAAACCCCAAACCAAAAATAACTAGCAAAGACCTCAGGATCCTCTGAACTCAATGGGTATGAGCAAAGTATAGCAAATTCCTTGCTTTAGATTTACATTCAGTTTTAGGAAGTTTTCCACTTTGTTTTTTAATAGTAATTTCATTTACAGGAAAAATTAGTTGTGCTTCTAAGATTACTTTCAAATATCTAAAATTCTTACTTAAGTGAGGGTGATTCCTGGAGGTGTAACAATAATTATCACAAATTTGCACATATAAGACCTCCCTATAAAACTTTAAGAGTTTTTTCATCTTTTCTTAATTGATCATTCTACCACCATTACCATCACTCTTGGGGTGGGGGTTGGGAGAAAGCCATATGAAAGGTTTTGAAGCTTAATAGAACACACTTCCACTGTCTGGAAAATTTACCCATCTGTGATAAATAATTCCCAGGTATTCCTGGATAGCAGAGAACTTGTCACATGTCTTTACCCTTCTTCATTATTTACAATTGCCACTCAGGAGCTAAACAGGCAATATAAATAATACATCTCACAAAGAAACTCAAAATTACAACCACAGAATAGCTGAAAAGAACCTACCAATTTAGTCCATTTTCCACCTTCTGGCTTTCAGTGAAAGTGTTTTACTTCAAACTTCTTTATACTAATCTACTTTTCTGTGACTTCCACTTGGTAGATGCAATTCCTGCCTCTAAAGTCCTTCAAATATTTGAAGGTAATTATGAGGTTTACCTTTAGGGCATTTGTTATTATCATCTTAAACACAATCTTATTTTTTTTTAAGTCAAAACACTTTTGGAAGCAATAGCTATTTCACTTTACTTTTGTTCTTTATTTTGGGGTTGTCTTTCCCTCTGATAACGAATAAACTGTCAATATAGTCAGAATATACGAGATGAATGGTCTTCAGTTAAAGACTCTAAAGCAAGTTTTTATCTCATCGGTAAGGTATATTTCTGAAGGGGTTGGGGGAGGGGGCAGGGTGAGAAGGGAGGAATCACTTAGCATATTATTGTTAAACATCACACTGCATTAATATACTCCAAAATAAAGTGAAAGTAGTTAAGACCATATATAATGGAGCCAAATCTGATTTGAATCTAGTCAGGTGTGACTTTGGGTATATTAATTAACTTTTCTGTATCTCAGTTTTCAGTTTTAACTGAAGGAGTTAACTAACTCCAAATAAAAGGACTGCTGTGAAGGATCAATGTGTTAATAACATATATTAAGTATTTAGAACAGTGTTGGCACAAACATAATGCTCTATCACAGGGCATAGTCTAATTTTTGCTTACTATCACATACCTACTTCAAATTGAACTATTACAGTAATAAACAACAAAAATATAAAATATTTTAATTACCTTAACTCAGATTGGAAAATCTGGAAAGATCTCAATAACAACTTTACTTTTATATCGCATTTTAGCAACCTTGGGCTTCCCAGGCGCTAGTGGTAAAGAACCGGCTGGCCAATGAAGGCAGCAGACATAAAAGACACAGGTGCGATCCCTGGGTCAGGAAGAACCCCCTGGAGAAGGGAATGGCAACTCACTTCAGTATTTTTGCCTGGAGAATCCCATGGATAAGGGAGCCTGGCAGGCTACAGTCCATGGGGTTGCAAAGTTGGACACAACTGAAGTGACTTAGCACTCAGCACCCTTAGCAAACTCAAGATGGCAAATTTTAGCCATTCAAAATCATTTTCAGAAAAATATTTTACGACATGAAAAAATGCCTGCAACATATTAATTTGTTGCAAAATATAACAATAATTTGTTACAAAAATACTAATTACAAAAAAGCAATTTGCCAAAGAGTATAAACTCTATGATCCCAACTTTGTTCTTAAAAATGCAAAAATACATAGGGAAGAGACAGACAGCAGATCTCATTGGAAACTTATAGAATGTCAATAATGGTATCTTCTTGTAGTGATATTACAAGTAATTCATTTTTCATCTGTTTTCTATGTTGTTCAATTTTTAAATAATAATTATATATTACATTTTTTGTCAGAAAAGAAGCCCAATATTTTCTTATTTATGTATTTGGCTGCACTGTGTAGCCTGTGGGATCTTAGTTCCTCAATCAGAGATGAACCCAGGCCCTTGGCAGTGAAAAGTGCAGAGTCTGGACCACTGGGGAATTCCCCCAAATCCAGTATTTTAAAATGTGCCTTACATAGGCTGTTCAAATCTTTCCCTAAGTTTTTTTTAAAGCTTATAAAAAAGGCAGGTTTCCCTACCTTCAGGGAAAACTAAAAAAAAAAAAATTCAAGGTAGTAAATAAAGTTATAAATTCATCAGGATACAAAAGCCAACAAGGAATTATGTACAATTATATACATCCTAAAATTCTATTTCCTATGCTGATAGCTATTTTAGCTATCCCACATATCTTTCACTGCTACAGAACATTTACAGTAAATTTAATTTACAAACTTTGAAAGATCACACAGTGCTCCATATAGTGTTCCCACTTAACAAATAATCAGACAAAAATGAAAGATTCTGTGTCACTAAAGAGCAGTATTTATCATAAAAAAGCAAGGAAAAATTTATGGTATTACTCAATATTCCTTTGCTCTAACAACAAGAGATGAAAATAAGTTAGTATTTTCTCTATTATGTTTTGTATTTACATTTAGAAATGCTTCCTGTAGCACCTCACTTTTCTGTTCTCTTTTTTAAATGGTAAAATTCTAGAGTCAACTATATAAGAAATTTTCTCAGCAATATTCAGTTTTTGGTGACTGACACAGATTCTAAGATTTTGAAATTATATCCACAAATACTCCACCTCAATTGGGGAGTAAGAAAATGGAAGGCTTACAGATACTCTTTACATACTTAATATTCTCAGTGAAGCTTTCTAAAATTATAGAGTGCCACCCATGAGTTTTCCAATGATAGATTAATGAATATCTTGTTTTGGCTATAACAATATGTGTCCTTTTAAAATCCTAATAAACCAAAAATTATGCCATTTTCTTTATTTTATCTGTTAACTTCTATATACATAATTAACAATGCTAATTTAGTCTGAAATGAAATTATTGCATTTAAGCGAGAGACTTAAAAAAACCCTAAGAAAAAATTTCTTTTCATAGAACTTGGGGAAAACTGTAATAATACAACATTTTGGCTATGTAGTAACCATAATCATTCAGAAAATGCCAAAAAATTCTGATAAAAGACAAATATGCCATGCCAAAATTTATCATCAATTAGACATACTGAATAGTTTAATTTCACATATTGGGATATCTGACATAATTCTATACATATAAAATCTATATCCAACCCTATTAACCATATTATAATCTCCTATCTTCTCTACCAATCCATGTCTTCTCTCCACCCCCACAATCAGAAAGTCACAACTCTAAGCCTTAACACAAAGAAATAATAGGAAACTTGAGAACAGACTTTCAGTAAATCAGATAAGTATTCAAAAACATTTGCCCTTTATCAGTTTTTAAACATGTAACAAAAAGAATAAGAAGTTAGCAAAATGAAACAAACACTGAAACAAGAAGATGAGTAGGTTTAAATAAAGCCTTATGAATGTATCAGTGTAGATAAGATGATTTATTAAAGGCTGATGGATTGGTGTGAAAAGAATTTCTCTCAGATAGCATTAAGGTTGAGTATTAGTATTAGATTTAGTATTAGTACTGGGGACTATTTTAGATTTTTATAATTATTCTCCATTCATTTCAAATCTACAGAAGAGAGTTTTCTTTTTAAAGTCAGTAGAACATGTTAAGGAAAATATGAATTTAAAAAATCCTTAGAAAAATAAAATTAAGGAAATAAGTTAATAAATTTCAGATTTAATAACTTCAATTATATGCTGGACAAATTAATTAGTCAAACTAGTCAGAAATATACATAAAAAGTGAACAGATGATCCTGGGTTTGATCAGTAGTTTTTCCCCAAGGTCCAAGATGCCTGACCCTCTTCCAGTAGAGGGAGCAAAATCATAATATTATATTCAGGCAACAAAAAGATGGGGAGAAAGAGAATTTATAAGTTTCTTTTAAATATCTTAAATCTATTTAGATAATTCAAAAGCTGTACTAAAATCATCATGGCCCACAAAGCAAAAGATAAAGATTTTATCCTTTTCAGACACTTCAAAGTTTTGAAATAAAAAAATGGTCCGTAAATACTTAATTTCAAGAACCATGCTATATTTCATTGTCTACCAAATCTCACAGGTAAGCAAGGTATTAAAGCAATTTTATAAATCTTTAACAGCAAACTTTCAGAAAACTGATAAAATACTACATTAAATACACCAAAAGAATTTTAAAGTAATACATTCATATGACAAAAACTATAAAAAAACAAAGGCAAGAAAAGCAACTGTGCTACCCTAAAACAATCTATTTCCTTTCAGTATTTTTCATAAGTATATTTCCAAACTGCTATGAAAAAAGTATAATTATAAAAACATTTGTTAAGTGCTTATTATATGCTAAGCATGTATTATATGCCAGGCACAGTTTTAAGCACTTTACATATTATAACTCGCTTCATTCTTATCAAAGCCCTATTATTATCCCATATTTAAAGATGAAGCAAATGAGTGCACCGAAATTATTAACACTTAATAAGCAACATGAGCCTAGTTCTAACCCAAGTAGTGTGGTACCAGAGCCTGTACTCTTAACCACCTTACTGGGATCTTAATTTTGAATTATGCTTTTCCACCGTTATTAACATATTATCAGTCTTCAAAGTCTTTTTAATGCCTACAGTAGTTCATCCCATATAGATATGATAATAAATTGTGTTGTTTCCAATTTTCCCTTTTAGATACAGCAAGAGAAATATCTTTGGGTATATTACTTTTGCTATATTTGGGTTATTATAATAAAGTTTTTATACTTAAATATGCCATGTGCCACCAAATTGCTTTCCAAAATATCTATCAATTACAAAGCTATGTGAATTCCAATTTCACCATAAATTTGCCAATATTAAACATCAAATTAAAAAAATTTTTCTGATAAAAATGAAACCACACTGCAACTGAATTATTACTAAAGCTGCATATCATTCTGAATGTCAAGTTTACTGACTTCTTTTCTGAATTTCAGCTTTTACATTTTATTTAATTATCAACTAATGAGATCTCATAAAATTATTTGTATAGGAATATTAACTCTATGTCCATCATACTGGCAATAAAACATTCCCAATCTATTGTTTTCCTTTTAATTATGGTTATTTTTTGGTTTTGATAATAAATCTTTCTGTCAAAGGCAATCATAACTGAAAGTTACAAAAGATGTCTTAATATCTTATAAAAGATATATATTTTTAAAAAATCTAAATAATAGAAGTTTATTGCTTTGAGTAAATCAATGAAGGACTTTCAAATATAAGACTACTGAAACAATATAAATCTACGTCAAAATATGCACATTCACCTGAGAGAATTATTGAGTTTGAGAAATTCTTGAGTATGTCTCATGTGAAATAAACTCAGTGAGTAAAACCCCCACGCTACCCCAAACCAAAATAAGAGTTACATACCTGTCGCTGTAAACACAGGCGATTTCTATCATGTAAATGCTGATGATTAGAAAGTGATGAATGCCAACTCCGAGCCTGATTGTGCAACTGAGTTTGAACCATATCAGAAGGCCGAGTTACAAGATGTGAAGTAAACTGCCGATCAAGGTCATGATCTAAAACATGACTTGAATTATCTTGCCCAAATGCTGACTCATCAAACTGGGGAAGGAGACCTTCTTGAAGGAGGTCTTCTGGGTCAAGTCCTGTGAATGGCTCAGTTTGAGATTCCACTTGATGAAGTAAATTCTCTTCCAAAGATGAAAAGCCATTAGTTTCTACATGATCACTGAAATGGCCCATTTGAGTTCCTGAGTCAACAGGATCCGGGAAGTTCATGTGCACAGGAGATAATTTTGAATTGTAATTACCCTGAGGATGTGATGAATGCAACATTTGGAAGTTATTTGAATTCAGAGATGTATTAGGATTTAGCATATGCTGAGTCGATTCTTGCTTGATTCCCCTATGAGGTGAAAAGGAATTACTCCCAGTAAAATCAGATAAAGTCTGATTTGTATGATTAGGTGCAAGAACTGCAGAGGGTTGAAGAAGACTATTTGGTGACACATGATTACTGGAAAAGGAATAATGTGAAGAAAACTGCTGTGAATTACTGACAGAACAAGAAGTCATATTTGGAGAAGGTCCATTAAAATTACCTTCTTGGTGACTGGTACACTTGAGGAAGTGTACTGAAGGGTTTGATGTTTGGGAAAATTGCTGCATCGAAAGGGACTGTTGTGAAGTAGATGCATTGTTCATTTGTGGTGGATGGTTAACACTGACTCTGTGTGGACCAGAAACATTAACATCCATAAAAGTTTTAGACTGACTAAGAGAATTTTGCCCTGGGTTCAGATTATTTCTGTTTTGTTGTGAGCGTAGCGAAGCGCACTGTGTTTGTTGTTCATTGGCCTGAAATAAGGCAAAGTCATGGTGTGCCACAAAGCTTTTAGTTTGATGCATAGAGTGAGAATGTCCTGGTTGGTGAAAAGGAGACCCATTTTGATTTGAAATGCTAGTAGCTGTCTGATGGCCCCACATAGGACTGCCATCTGCTACATCTGGAAACAAACCATTGGGTTGGTTCTGGGGGTGGATTGGAGAACAATTAAACTGAGAGTGTGGCGATAACACATGTTCAGCTGGGCTACCAAAAGACTGATTAACTTGGTGAAATTTCATTGAATCAAACTGATTTAACTGTTCATAATCAGTCATCTTCTGATGTGTTGGAGTACCTTGAACATGATTCAGTGAGTCTATGTGCAAAGGTTCAAATTCTGCACCCAAGTTCAATTCATCAACTAGTGAAACAGGTCCTGGTTGTACAAATGCATCATCTGGCAAACCTTCTAAGGTCTCACCAAACAGATTGGCATCATCAAAAAAGTCCATCATGGGATCTGTCATCTTGAAAACTTCAGTAATAATCTGGGCTGTTCACTCCAAATGGAGTACATTCAGTTTCTCTGTAGTAGATATTATTGGATCATTTCCAAAGGTCATCAACTAATCCATAACAGGTCAATGTTCATTATTGCTCTGGATAATGACATGTCATGAAGTGTCAGAATCCTAGGAAATAAGAACAAAAGCAAAGTTTAATAATGAATATTCATTAAAGTTTTACAAACAAAGTTTATATATGATTTAAAAAACATACAATCTCACTGTATAGTATGTTTTGGTAGAGTAATTCATTGCAAATAACTCAGTGATATTCCCTACAAGGAAAAACTTGCTGCTACAGGGGACATGACTATGTATATATATGCATTTAAAAGTAATAACATATTACTTCAGTTTGAAGTTCACATATTATAATGACAGAATGTAAAGCAAACTTGACAATGGAATGTCAGACTCTCCCATACCATGAAATGGCCATCACTCCCCAACAGCTCTAGCATGTACAACATATTTATGTATTACACTTGAAAGTTATGTTGTGCTAAGATGACCGACAACAGATCCTCTTAGATTAGCAAGTATGTTGTGATCTTTTGCTCTACACCTCTTGAGCAGATAAAGCTACTGTTTTATAGGGTACACATGAAATTACAGCAAGAAGAGCAACTGTATGAAGTCATGATAAGCTGGCCCTAAATGAGATAAAAGTTAGCCATCTGGTCAGCTGATAGACAACACAGACATGTGGTATGTTGGAGATGCTGTATCATATTGCTACCATGATTCTCTTGTTCAGCTACCATGGAAGATCAGCCTCCTGAGAGCCAAGTGATACAGACATCCATGTAGCTAAATAAACCAAGCACCTTTTTGTTAACAGCTATATTCATTACTCTACCCCTAAGTCTCCCATCATTAAATCATTTGGAATATACCTATTGCTTATTATATTTACTAAACTGTGCAAAATAAAATGTACTGATAATCAAGCTGAGGCAAAAACACACAGTAGCTTAAGCTAAGCAATAAATTAGTCTTATGACAATCGCAAGAGAAAAAAAATGCAACATTTATACACAGACACATCACATAACATACGTAGAATTTACATGTGGAAAGGATCTAATAGGTTACTTGCCAATTTTGTTTCAGGATTACATGATTTATTCCAAACCTTTTCAACAAAGGTAGTTTAGAGTTCTGCCCTCACTGTCTTGTATACAGAACCCAAATGAAGATTCTTGCTCCTCTACATATTAGTTTATTCAAAAACTACCAAATGTCTAAAAAGCTTTTCCAGAGCTTCTATTTTGGGAGGTCCGTGTTAGAAAATATAAATTTCCTAAAGAGAATGTCTGCTCACAATTTAAATGAAAAAATATTTCTGAAATTTTTCTGAGAAGGAAAAACTATGTAAATTTACATTAATTTTTACCTGGAAATGGACTTATCAATCACAATGGTATACAAGTACTTTAACAAGTACATAACTTTAGAAAAAGTAAAATACAGAAAGAAATTATTTTTCCAGATTTTATAACTATGAGACTAAATGGACAGAGGGCTATGTGCTCTAATCTGAACACAGGATTAGCCAAAAAAAAAAGAAAAAGAAAGAAAAAAGTAGGTTAAATCAATTCTCTGGAACATATCTTATGTTCCGCTATAGACACTAGACAAGGGAACATCTATGTATACCTAATCCATTAATCAGAGAAAGCAATGTCTTACATTTTTTTTAATGGATGTATGATCATTTACCAAGAGGGAAAATGAAGAAGTACAACAGCAGTTATGAAATCCAGTATGTTGTCAAATATAAGGTACATCATTAGTTGATATAACATGAAGAAATAAATTATATCACTTTGAATCTTTATTTTATAATCTATCTATAACTTTAAAAAAACATTTTTAGAAGTAGACTTATTCTGAAGGATTTGACAATTTCTTCTTCCAAGAAGTACTCTTTTTGGTCCATAAAACACCTGATTGTTGCTCTGTAAAAAAAAATGTAGAATTGCTGTCATTTCTTCAACAATAAATATCTGCTTCACTAACGAATATATGAATAATGAATTTCAATAATGAATATTCTTTGGAAGGACTGATGCTGAAGCTGAAACTCCAATACTTTGGCCACCTGATGCGAAGAACTGACTCATTTGAAAAGACTCTGATGCTGGGAATGATTGAAGGCAGGAAGAGAAGGGGACGACAGAGAATGCACGGTTGGATGGCATCACCAACTCAATGGACGTGAGTTTGAGTAAACTCCGGGAGTTGGTGATGGACAGGGAGGCCTGGCGTATTGCAGTCCGTGGGGTTGCATAGAGTCAGACACGACTGAGTGACTGAACTGAATATTAAATTTATGCTCTGCCACTCTGTCTCTGTGCCTCTCTGCATAATCAATAACTTTTTGTTTAAAAGCCAAATAACTGTATATCTTTTGAGACATTTAAAATAATTAAACATGTATAGTACCAATGTACACAGCCCAACTGAAGTGATGGCAACATAAATAGCTATGACTAAGTTTCTGTACACACAGCCAACCGACAACTACTCCCTGACAACCACCAGGCAGACAGTGACTGAGATACATCCTAATTTCAGAGATATTAAAAGGAGAAAAAATATGCATCTTAGAATTGATTAAGATAATTTCTTGAATATATAGAATTTATTACTTCAAGAGTTCAGAACTACAAAAACTACTGCCCAATTGAACGTTGAAAGTAAATTACCTGAAGCATATGACATTAGTTCATATATTCCCAATTATTGTGATAACAGTAAACATTTCCAAATTTATACTATGTACTATAGGCTTGTACATCTGTTTTATTCTTAAGAAATAGTTTTTTAGAACACTGTTCTGGAAATACGCTTATGATATAATATTCCAATTAGGAAAGAAATGGTAGTAGTCTTTGAATTTTATACATTATGATAGATTATACTATAGCAAAGTATTTTCTACATTTATGTAACCCAAAGCTTATCGAAAATATGAGAAGTTTTAAATTAGAAAACAATTTTGCTGCTTACTCTTCTACCAAACACTTATTGAGAAGCAACTTCCAGGCACTAGGATGATGAATAACTGACCTCTGAAAGGAGATATAGACAAGTAAATATCAATATGATACATTACCAACATAATACAATATTTGTGCTTTTATTAAAGTACATTCAGAGGAGGAACATCTAATGAGGAAAATGGACACCTTATACCTAAGAAGATATATATTTCGTATGCGACAAGACACACGTAAGTAGTCAATGTTAGTTATAAAAATAGAAACTAAAGATAAACTAGAAAAAAGTGCCCACAAAAGTCTAAAAAGTCACCTTTTCTGATTTAAACACTTCACTCTACAACTGACACAATGCTCAATTAAGTTCCTCTTTAAGATCTATCATCTTATTTCATTCTAATAAATGTACTGTCTTACAAATTCATAAAAAGATCACATCAGTCCAATTTTAACTTTCTATTTAATTAAGCAAATATTATTGGATCCATTACATCCAAAGCAACTCTGCAGAAACAAACTACAAAAGCCACTACCCTCAGGAAGTTCAGAATCTAAATGGGGGAGATAAGGAGTAACGGCACAAGAAGAGCACATCATATACTGAATAAAATATAGTAAACATGGCCTAAGAGAAGCAAGCACAAGTTTATGCATAAGGTGATTTATTAACAGAAGAGAGAGCACAGTTGGCAAGGTATTTAGGAAAAGCTTCTTAGAACAATTAGCATTTGAAGGGATCTTATAAAGGGATTGAAAGGACAGGCCAGGCAAAGGATTCAGGAATAAAGAAATGGAAGGAAGGAAGGAAGGAAGTATATATATATATATATATTTAGGCATAGTATGACCATTTTAGAGTATACAAAAGGAAAAAACTGGAAAGTAGAGGTAGAAACACAAGTTGGAGAGACACTGTAGGGGACCTTATCATTAAGTACATTAAGACATTTGGGGCACAGAATTTTAAAGTTAAAACAAGTATTCAGAATCAAAATTAAATTACTTATCTATCTTCCTTTCTACAATTATCTGATGTCAAACATGATGATCATATAAAATGGATTCAAAAATCAATAGGGTAGAATCCCTGTCTTCAAAAATTCTAGAGGGGAAGAAAACACAGAAACTAACATGATATACATCTTAGCAGAGATACAAAGCACTATATTACACAAAGCACTATACTGCAGTGGCATGTATTAGATGGCAATTAATTATGTACAGAAAAGATCAGGAAAGGCATAAAGAGGTAACATTTGAGCTGGGCCATAAGAGTAAAAATAAAGCCTCTAAATATGTGTTCTATAACAGAATTTATACATACATACACACACACACACACATATAAACTTACTTCAGTGGTAAATTTACTTTCCTCAGTGTCTAATAGTTGCTTTTTCTCTAAAACATTTCTATATTCTCTAAATAAGTCTCTCAATATTTTTCTACTAAATGAATGTCTTCCCAGTAAGTTCTACATATTAATAGTTTTTCCAACTTCGTATAATCATTGATCCCTACCAAATTATTCAGTCCTCTATTACAGTCATGTCCATAACATTTTTATACAGTATTAAATTTGTGCCGCATTAATTTTTACTTTGGGCTTCTCTGGTGGCTCAGCGTAGAGAACCCACCTGCAGTGCAGGAGATGTGCGTTAGACCTCTGAGTTGAGAAAACCCCCTGGAGAAGGAAATGGCAACCCATTCCAATATTCCTGGCTGGGAAATCCCATGGACAGAGGAGCCTGGCAGGCTCTGTCTATGAGGTTGTAAAAGAGTCGAACACAACTTAATGACTAAACAACACAATTTTTACTTTGCTTATGAGCTACTTACAGATATTTCATACTTGTACCTGCAGAAAATTCAGTTTAGGATTCACCTCCTATAAAAGGCCTCTGCCTCCTCAACCCTGGTTTAGTAACCTGTGCACACAATAAATAATTTTTCATTGTAATAATATATTACCTTTTCTCTCCAATAGACTCTCTACCCTTGGGAAAAAGGAACACCTTTACAACCTTTGCATCATTATTAGTATGTTGCCTAGCATGGTAGGCATGTGATATATTTTAACTAAATCAGTGAATGACTTACAAAGAAATTAGAAAGAACATGATACTTCAAACAAACAAACCTAAGACCCGAGGTCTGGCTCTACCATCATCTAGCTGTATGACCTTGAGAAGATCACATACTTTCTGCTTTCATCTGTAAAAAACCAAAGAACAAAAATAACTATACAAACTATCAACTACAGTCCTATCTGCTTCAAATGTGTAAGATAAAATACTGTCTCCACCAGCAAGCAGTAATCCCTGCTCATGTAGAGAACAGGCCTTTTACAATTCCCTCACTCTCTTGCATGGTACCTAAAACTGGCAAGAGCACAGAGGAAACACTGAAGAAGTGCCCAGAGGTAGGCAGGACAGGACGTTTTGGGAACTACTTGATAGCATAATGTGGCCAGAACATGCTACTAGCCAAATAGAGAGATGGTGAGAAGCAAGCAGAGGTCAGATATCCAGGCCTTTTATTAGCCCTGTTAAGAAATCTGGACTTTATCCTGGAGGCAATAGGGAACTATTTCACCGATTAAAATTTCTTCTCTGGCTTAACACTTAATGAACATTTTTACGGTAGCTACTACTATTTGAAGTTATTGTTAGATAGCAAACAGCACCTCTGCTAATGACAGTGACCAATATTTCGAAGAATAAGATGATAATGAAATTAGTCATTTTAAAGATTTTTCCTGGGAATTCCTCTCTGTTTGCTAGATGGGATGCTGCCCAATTTATGAATCATTTAATAAAGCCAATTAGATCTTTTAAAATTAAAAAAGAGAATATTCTTATTTGGCAAAATAAAAAGCTGGCACACTGGAGTTTGCCATTTCTTTGCTTAAAGAAAAAAAGGTCTGTTGATGTCTAGAAACAAACTCTTGTTAAGGCATTCAGACTATGCTTGAATACCTGTTCAAAACTTCATAAAGTCAAATTTCCTCCTGCCTTCCTAGGCATTTACTTTGAGATTGTTATAAAATAAATCTAATTGTGACAAACCTTCAAATTCTTGAAGATTTATGTCTCCCTTTAAAACTTTTAAGGTATCTGGAAAATATTCCAGCTTACTGAAATGTGAAAATTTTTATCTCAAACGGTTAAAATAAAAGGTTTAGTGTTAAAGGGATAAACCTTCAACTACTGGCCACATATTACTAATTTCCTTAGGGTTTCTACAGCGCTATGAAGGATATGACAGACAGTACAGAATGTGACAACATTTACTAGCCTAATACTAGTCAATTTATGTGATACTAGTAACTAGGTGAAACCACACTTAAGTAGTACTAATTAATTTTCCAATAGTGTATCACAGAAGGCCTATCATCAGCTTGTCTGAGTGAGTCAGCTTAAACTAAGGTATAGAAACTTTGCTTAACAAGGTGATTTTAAGTTGCAAGGCAGCCTTAATTACAATAGTTAACAGAACCAAGATACAAAACAATCTCAAGAGAATGGAGCAATGGATCAAATCTAATAATTTGTAATCCTGGAGTTCTGTTTTCAGTGCAGATGACCAACTCTACAAGAATATTCAGGCTGCAAATTCTACAGAGGCCATGCGGCTGACATAATGAGGAGCTGGCCAGAAGAGAGCTGTGGCTAGCTGAAAAGAACAAAGGGGAAGCCGCCAGGCAATTTCAGTTAGTTGTTGTTTCTAAGCTGCAAAGAGGAGCTGGAAATTCATCCAGACTTATCTGGGAAATTCTCTGATTTTTAAAGGCTGATAATTAATTCACACTTTATATAAAATGCTCTTAGAAAACT
Source organism: Ovis aries (assembly GCF_016772045.2). Classification (NCBI taxonomy): domain Eukaryota; kingdom Metazoa; phylum Chordata; class Mammalia; order Artiodactyla; family Bovidae; genus Ovis; species Ovis aries. The sequence continues at coordinate 21,133,515 of NC_056067.1, read as the reverse complement.
CAACACTATAAACATATAAATTCTCTGTATACTATTATAGGTATATGTGTGTGTGTATGTGTGTATATATATGAACTCTCTTTATACTAATGTCTGATATTATTGTGGTCTCAATAAAAATTTCAAGTTTTTTCAAGAGGCAGACAAGGTGTTTCTAAATAGACAAAAAGCAAAACCAGGAAAAGATCTGAAAAAGAAGGACAACCAGGAAGAACTAATACTACTAAATAGTAAAGCATTATAAAATTTCATTTTTCAAACACTGTGATATTAACACACGAGAAGCCATACAGATACAATAGAAAGTGATTTAGTATCTCAAATTGAGGGAAAATGAATTATAAAATAAACAAGACAATTGGATGGCTACCTGAAAAAAAAAGTTAGATCCATAGTTGGAACCTGGACCCCCTGCAGTGGAAGCAGAGTCTTAACCACTGAAACACCAGGGAATTCCCTGAGGTGCTTATTTTTAAATATATCAAGATTTCCTATAAAATACTAATAGCCTATTAGAAAAATGGACAAAGGATACCAACAGTCAATTCATATTCTTATTTGAAATCAGAGAATGTCAATTAGAACTACACTTATATACCATCTTTCACCTATCAGATTCACAAGTTCGAAGTTTAATAACATATTAGTGAAGTTAAAAAAAAATTCTCATACGCTGTGAAAGTTAAAATGGTAAAACCTCTAAGGAGAGAAATTTACTAATATCTGTAAATATTTCAAGTGCAGGACTTCCCTTCCCCAGTGGCGCCGTGGATGTGAATCCACCTGCCAATGCAGGGGGCACGGGTTCAGCCCCTGTTCCGGGACGATCCCACATGCTGCAGGGCAACTAAGCCCACGTGCTGCCACCACAGAGCTCGCACTCTGGAGCCCGTGAGCTGCGACTGATGGAGCCCGTGTGCCTAGAGCCTGTGCTCTGCAACAAGAGAAGCCACCACAATGAGGAGCCCATGCACCACAATGAAGAGTAGCCCCCCTCTGCCCACACAACTAGAGAAAGCCTACACAAAGCAACGAGATGCAGCACAGCCAAAATAAAGTTTTTTAAAAAGAGTATTAAAATATTTCAAGTGTACATACCCTTTGACTGAACAAATTCTCTTTTAACGATTTATTCTATAAATATGTTCATGTATGAGTGAAACGGCAGATGCAGGTATTTATTACTTGCTCCAGCAAAAGACTGAATATAGCCTAGATGTCCAACAGGATGCTGGTTAAACAAAACGTAGTAATTACTTATGCCAGTAACACAAAACCTGGGTATAACATTCAAGCTGGACTAAAGAAGAACACAGACAAAATGGGATATACTCAGAGGACAGCAAGGAGACAAGTGAAGTTACCTGGAACCATGCTTCTCAGAATTCCTCTTCTCAGTACTCGCCTCATTCCAGACATCCTCCCTAGGTAAACTCGTTCTCTACTATCTATATGCTGACAACTTCAAACTTTATGTCCAGTACCATTTTTTCAGCTGCCCCCTGGACTTGCCCACAAGTATAAACTAAAGAGATCCAAAACCAATCATTCTTCTAAAATCTTTCTCTTACATGCTTTATTTGGCTAATGGCACTGTAAAATCAACAGTTCTGCCCCAAATATTCTCCCACTGTAAATCTATCCTGCACATTGTGACCAGAATAAGTTTTGTAAAACAGAGATTTTATGTTAGTTGCCAATGAAAACTTATTGTTCCCTAATGCTAAATATATGCCCTTCAAAGATTTTCTCATCTCCAGTTACCACCCCACCATCTCTCCACATCCTCCACAATCTAATCACACCAATCTACTTGTTATCTAACATGTCCTATTGTTCATTTTCCACAGTATTACTCATGCCATCCTTAGGACCCCAAACAGCTGATCTAGAAGGATAAGATACCAGGAAACTACAGGGGAAAGTATTTTGGCTCAGTTTAAGAAAGGAATTTGAAATAGAACTATCCAAAGGCAAAGATAATGAGTCTCTTATTACTAAAGTTACATATTCCAATTTTTAACAGACTAACTGAGACCTCAATAGAGATACTGAAAAGGAGTCCAGTAGCATATTGCAACTGACTGGACAAGTCTTAAAGTTCCTTCTGATCACTGATACTTTAAGAATCCTGGCATTTGAGGACTCTTGGTCTTAATGTAGTACCTCAAAGTTACTTATTAGTGAGTTTCAACAAGGTTTACAGGCATATAAACCAATCTATACTACATCTTTAACTGATCTAAGAATTGCATAGTAAGTACCTCAAATCTTATGATGATATGAAATTACAAAAAATTAGGAAATGCATTTTCCCCAATATCAAGACTAGACTAGGATGCCCACTTTCACCACTTCCTTTCAACATAGTACTGGAAAATTCAGTCAGACAAAACAGAAGAAAAAAAAGGAAAGGAAAATTAAAGGCATCTAAAGTGGAAAAAAAGAAATACAACTATCTCTATTCACAGATAACATGATTTTATAGAAAAGTACAAATAACACACATATAGAGTTCATAAATGAATTTAATAAAATTTCAAGAAACAAATCTATGCAGAAAAATCAGTTGTATTTCTATAAAGTAGCAATCACCATTCCAAAAAAGAAATTAAGAGAACAATTCCATTTACAATAGCATTTTTAAAAATACTTAGGGATATAGAAATGGTATGGACCTAACAGAAACAGAAGATATTAAGAAGAGGTGGCAAGAATACACGGAAGAACTGTACAAAAAAGAGCTCCACGACCTAGATAATCATGATGGTGTGATCACTCACCTAGAGTCAGACATCTTGGAATGTGAAGTCAAGTGGGCCTTAGAAAGCATCACTATGAACAAAGCTAGTGGAGGTGATGGAATTCCAGTTGAGCTCTTTCAAATCCTGAAAGATGATGCTGTGAAAGTGCTGCACTCAATATGCCAGCAAATTAGGAAAACTCAGCAGTAGCCACAGGACTGGAAAAGGTCAGTTTTCATTCCAGTCCCAAAGAAAGGCAATGCCAAAGAATGCTCAAACTACCGCACAATTGCACTCATCTCACACGCTAGTAAAGTAATGCTCAAAATTCTCCAAACCAGGCTTTAGCAATACATGAACTGTGAACTTCCAGATGTTCAAACTGGTTTTAGAAAAGGCAGAGGAACCAGAGATCAAATTGCCAACATCTGCTGGATCATGGAAAAAGCAAGAGAGGGCCAGAGAAACATCTATTTCTGCTTTATTGACTATGCCAAAGCCTTTGACTGTGTGGATCACAATAAACTGTGGAAAATTCTGAAAGAGATGGGAATTACCAGACCGCCTGACCTGCCTCTTGAGAAACCTATATGCAGGTCAGGAAGCAACAGTTAGAACTGGACATGGAACAACAGACTGGTTCCAAACAGGAAAAGGAGTACGTCAAGGCTGTATATTGTCACCCTGCTTATTTAACTTATATGCAGAGTACATCATGAGAAACACTCAGCTGGAAGAAGCACAAGCTGCAATCAAGATTGCTGGGAGAAATATCAATAACCTCAGATACGCAGATGACAGCATCCTTATGGCAGAAAGTGAAGAGGAACTAAAAGCCTCTTGATGAAAGTGAAAGAGGAGAGTGAAAAAGTTGGCTTAAAGCTCAACATTCAGAAAACTAAGATCATGGCATCTGGTCCCATCACTTCATGGGAAATAGATGGGAAACAGTGGAAACAGTGTCAGACTTTATTTTGGGGGGCTCCAAAATCACTGCAGATGGTGACTGCAGCCATGAAATTAAAAGACGCTTACTCCTTGGAAGGACAGTTATGACCAACCTAGATAGCATATTAAAAAGCAGAGGTATTACTTTGCTAACAAAGGTCCGTCTAGTCAGGGTTATGGTTTTTCCAGTGGTCATGTATGGATGTGAGAGTTGGACTGTGAAGAAAGCTGAGCGCCGAAGAATTGATGCTTTTGAACTGTGGTGTTGGAGAAGACATCTTCAGATTCCCTCGGACTGCAAGGAGATCAGTCCTGGGTGTTCACTGGAAGGACTGATGCTGAGGCTGAAACTCCAATATTTTGGCCACCTCATGCGAAGAGTTGACTCATTGGAAAAGACTCTGATGCTGGGAGGGATTGGGGGCAGGAGGAGAAGGGGACGACAGAGGATGAGATGGCTGGATAGCATCACTGACTTGATGGACATGAGTTTGAGTGAACTCCGGGAGTTGGTGATGGACAAGAGGCCTGGCATGCTGTGATTCATGGGGTCGCAAAGAGTTGGACACGACTGAGCAACTGGACTGAACTGAACTGAGGGATGAAGCATTTAAATATTTATTTAAATATTTTAATATTCTGTAAGATGTGGACACTGAAGACTACAAAACATAGCTGAAAGGTATTAAAGTGAAGTTGCTTAGTCGTGTCCGACTCTTTGCGACCCCATGGACTGTACCCTACCAGGACTCTCTGTCCATGGGATTTTCCACGCAAGAGTACTAGAGGGGGTTGCCATTTCCTTCTCTAGGGGATCTTCCCAACACAGGGATCGAACCTGGTCTCCCGCACTGTAGGTGGACACTTTACTGTCTGAAGCCACCAGGAAAGGAATTAAAGTACATCTAAATAAATGGAAAGACACCCTGTGAATAATGAAATACAAATAAATCAAAGACATGAATGGAAGACTTAATGTTGTTAAGATGACGATACTACTCAAAGTGACCTATAAATTCAATGCAAGTCCTATCAAAATCCTGATGACATTTTTTGCACAAATTCATATTGAATTTCAAGGGAACCAGAATAGCCAAAACAACCTTGAAAAATAACAAAGCTGAAAGACTCACAGTTCTCAATTTCAAAACTTACTACAAAATCACAACTATCAAAACAGTGTGTTACTAACATAAGGCCAGACAAACAGACCAATGGGATGGACCTGAAAGACCAGGAATAAACCCTCACATCTATGATTAACTGATTTTTTGACAAGGATACCAAGACCATTCAGTGGGGAATAAGTCTCTTCCACAACTAATGCTGCAAAAACTTAAGAGCCACCTGCAAAAGAATGAAGCAGAACCCTTACTTTACATCATATATGTAAAAATTCATTCAAATAGATCAAAGATGCTAATAGAAGCTAAAACTATAACACTCGGAGAAGAAAATATGGAGGCAAATCTTCATGATTTTGGTTTTGGCAGTGATTTCTTAAATATAACACTAAAGGCATAGGTGACAATTAAAAAAAAAAACAGGTAAACGGAACTTCACAATTGACAATTTGTGCATCAAAGGATACTATGAAGAGAGCGAAGACAACTCACAAAATGGAAGAAAACATTTGCAAATCATATCTAATAAAGTTTCAATACTCTACAAAGAATTCCTACAACTAAATATCAATAACATGAGACAACCCAACTTAAAGGAATGGCCAATAAACACATGAAAAGATATTGAGCATCAGTCATTAAGGAAATGCAAATCAAAATCACAAAGAGGTATCATTTCATACCTACTTGAGATGCTATAAAATAAAATAAGAGAACAAGTGTTGAGGAGCATGGAGAAACTGAGACCCTCCTACATTGCTCGTAGGAATGTAAAATGGTACTGAGGCAGAGTATGGCAGTTCCTCAGGTAAACACAGAATTACCATACAACCCAGAATTTCTATGCCCAGGTATACAATATACATTCAAAAGAATTAAGAACAAGGACTCAAACAGATATTTATACAGCGGTGTTAATAGCAGCATTCTTCACAATAGCCAGAAGTTGAAAAAAAATCCAAATGCCATCAACTGATAAACAAAATCTGGTAAAATGGAGTACTATTCAACCACAAAAAGGGGATGGAATTCTGATACCTGCTACAACAGGGGTGAACCTATAAACACTAAGTATAAAAGGCAGACACAGAAGGAAAAACGCAGCATGGTTCCTTATACGAAATATCTAGAATAGGCCAATTTAAAGAGACAGAATATCAGAGGTTACCAGGGGCTGCTAAGAGGGGGAAAGTAGGCAACTATTTCTTAATGAGTAGAGAGTCTCTCTTTGCAGTAATGAAAAATGAAAAACCGGAAATAGTGCTGATGTCTGCACAACACTGTGAGCGGAAAGGCCACCGAATTGAATATACGACGTCTAAAAGGGTCTATTTCATGTTCTTATATAACATATATACGAATCCCCCATCACACACACACACACAAGCCAAGAATGCTCCTTCCTCAGGGCCTCTGCACTTGCTGAGTACATTCTCCCCTCATTTTATGTAAATGCTTTTTCCAAAATAACTTTCTTGGTAAGGTCATTCCTGACCAATCTATCTAAAATGTCACTCTCCTCCAACACTTCATATCTCTGCCCTCCCTTTATTCCCCTTAGTATTAACTATATGTTTTTCATATTTACCTTGTTTAAAGCTTACGTTCTCCAGAAACCGTACATTCTAAGAGGTTAGAAATCTATCTTTATCTTACAATAAGCAATCAAAAAATACTTATCCATGGAATATGCACATAAAACTTTCTATCTGGGTGAGGGGGAAAGGAACGCAATGTAAGGCAGAAACTGTTTTTGTCCTTTTTAAAAATCTCACATGAAACTTTTAAAAAAATGGCATTAGTGGTTATCTGGACAATGAGCTTATGGCCTATTTAAAACCATTTTTAATTTTCCTCTTCCAGTTTTATTGAGATGTACTTAACATACAGCACTGTGTAAGTTGAAGGTGTACAGCAAAATGCTGACATATATTATGAATGGTTATTACATTAAGTTTAGAGATCACTCATCATCTCACATAGATATAAAATTGAAGAAACAGAAAAAAATTTGTGATGAGAACTCTTAGCATTTACTTTAACAACTTTCATATATGACAACAAACAGAAGTAAGTGTTAAGTACCTTATCATGTACCTTTTGATAGCCTTCATTCAATTCCCCTCCCTCCAGCCCCTACTCCTGCCTCTGGTAATCACAAATCTGATCTCTGTTTCCGAGTTTGTTTGTATGTTTTTAAAGTATAATTCACCTTCACTATGTTAGTTCCTGTTACACAACAGTCTCTTTCTATATATTTCAAAAAGATCACCATGTTAAGACTAGTTATGACATCACCAAAGATATTACTTGGTTAACTGTATTCCCCAAACTGTACACTTCATACCAGTGACATTTATTTTGCAACTGAAAGTTTGTACCTTTCAATCTCTCACCTCTTTCTCCCTCCCCCTCCCCTCGCTATCTTTCCTTTGGCAACCACCTGTTTGTTCTCTGTATCTATAACTCCAGTTTCTCTTTTGTTATGACTTTTGTTTTGTTAGGCTCCACATGCAAGTAAAGGCATATAGTATTTGTCTCTCGTTTCACTTAGCATAAAATCATCCAGGCCTATACATGTTGTTACAAATGGCAAGACTGCATTCTTTTTTCTATATATATACCACATCTTTTTAACCTATTCATCTATTTGATGGGCATGTGGGTTGTTTCCATATCTTGGCTATTATAAATTATGCTGCAGTTTACACAGGGGTGCACATATCTTTTCAAAAAATTAATGTTTTTACCTGCAAAACACAAAATATTTTAAAGTTTTAATTGTTGTAAAACACATAAAATTTACCATCTTAACCATTTTTAAGTGTATAGTTCAGTAGTTTTAAACATATTGATTTTTGTGCAACCAACCTTCAAAATTTTTTCACCTGGCAACTTTGAAATCTTTTGTTTATTTAAACAACTCACTATTCCCCTTCCTCCAATCCCAGTCCCCTGGCAACATCATTTTACTGTCTGTTTCTAATGAATTTGACTACATTAGATATCTCATACAAGTAGAATCATATAGTACTTGTGTATATGTGTGTAAGAGGCTTATTTCACTCAGCCTAATGCATTCAAGGTTCATCCATGTTGCAGCACATGTCAGAATGTCTTTCCTTTTTAATGCTGAACAATATTCCATTTTATGTATATTATGGTAATGTACACATTTTACATATATTACGGTTCATGCTACAGTCCATGGGGTAGCAAAGAGATGGACACAACGGAGCGACTGAACTGATGGTTCATTAAAAATTTGTCCAAGTCTTTGTGAATAAGAAGCATGATATGCTATAGAATCTACCCTGTGTACTACACTTAGCTATTTTATGGGAAGTAGAGTAAAAGATGTCAGGATACCAAACCCCAAACTATGACCCAATTATCAGACCTAACCTGCTCAGGGGTAACCAAAATATTATACTGTGAAACTGATGAACATCAACTATGTCTCTGCTTAATTTATCTGGTAGTGCCTTATAAGTCTGAACAGAAATTTTCCAAGTAAACTAAAAGGATTCAAAAGAAAAATGTCCCTACCTAACACTATAAACTAAAACCTATTAGTATTATTTGTTTTCTCCTGTACAGTGTAGAGACCAAAATTCTAATTCCTGGAACTACTTAAATGTATGACAGCATATTTAACAACCATCTGGCCCCCCCAATTTCATTGTGAATAACAGGCTTGGACTGAATGCTTATGAAGGTGTCATTAATCAACACTGTACACTTGGTTAATTTCCTACTCACACAAACACCTACCCTAACCAAACTAGAGATATCAGGGGAAAAAGCTTAAAATCTTCTTTATGGAATAAATGCTAGGAAGATAAAAAGTAGTAGGCTCTATATTCTAAAATATTTAGGGTGGCCAAGTTTGTTCAGGTTTTTCCATACTACCTTGTGGAAACAACAAACTTTAAGGTCAACCCAATAAACATTTATGAAACTTACTTAAAAACATTTTTAGAAATATGATTTGTCTCTTTGCTGGCTGTGCTGGGTCTCTGCTCCTGCCTGGGCCTCTCTCTAGCTGCGGTGAGCAGGGCCACTCTCCAGCTGCAGTGTGTGGGCTCCTCACTGTGGTGGCTTCTCTTGTTGAGGAGCACGGGTTTCAGCAGACCTGGCACATGGGCTTCACAGGCTGCAGCTCCCAGGCTTCAGAGCACAGGGTCCGTAGCTGTGGCACACGGGCTAGGTTGCTCTACTGCACGGGGGATCTTCCCAGGTTAGGGGTCAAACCCGCATCACAGGTGGATTCTTTACTATTGAACCACCAGTATTGGGAAGCTCCCAAAATACCTCTTAACTTTTAAAAAACTTATTTTTTTTCCTGTGAAGACATCACCCATAATGTTCTATACTTAAATTCTAAAAAAGAAATTATGCTACAGAAGATTGTTCTAACCTTCCACTATTTTCAGGAATATCACTGTCCTCACTGAAAAAGATTTTCAGGCTAATCTGACCCTCTTACATAACAATATCAATACTAGCAAAAACTAGAATAGAAAGATAAACTAACTTGTTAATAGTTATACAGAAGGATATCCTTCAAAATTTTCCCCAGTAGACAAGATAATTTAGGTTGTTTTATTAATGTACAACACACTAAATCATCACAGAAGCCCACATAAGAAGTTGTACAAGTCATGTATTCCAATCTCTACTACATTTGTTTACACAACTCTATTAAAGACCATCCTTACCTCTGTTCCCTGTATACTTGGTATGTTTCAGATTAACTGCATTAGGCATCCATCCAGCTAATTAGTTATAAAATAAATTAGATTACTACTCAATAAGAAAAATCTCTGGCAAATACTGATCGGCCATAGCGTAGTTGAAGATCAGTCATGAGTTCAAACTCTAACTGCCATTTCTAAGTTTTAAAATCTTCAGTGGTTCTTTGAAATTCTTTTTCCTCACCTAACCTTCGACACTGCAGGGTTGTTGCAGTGTTCAGAAGAAGGAAGTCTAAAATATAGTAACTGCTCAGTAAATATGTATTTTCTTCTCACTGATCTGTAGAACTAGGAATATATATCAAGATTCTATGTTGCCCTGAGGAAAAATTAGTAAGAGCCTGTGACATCTGATTGTACCTAGTTTCCAACTCATTTAAAAAAGTATTTATACTAACCAATAGTATCATTATATGCCTAAACTCATCTCCCAATATATTTGCTTGCTCATTACATTTCTTTGCACTTCCCTGGTGGCTCAGATGGTAAAGCATCTGCTTACAATGCTGGAGACCCGGGTTCGATTCCTGGGTTGGGAAGATCCTCTGGAGAAGGAAATGGCAACCCACTCCAGTGCTCTTGCCTGGAAAATCCCATGGATGGAGGAGCATGGTAGGCTACAGTCCATGGGATCGCAAAGAGTCAGACACAACTGACCAACCTCACTTTACATTCCTTTGCTGAAGATATCACTGCCTCTCCACCCGTTTTTGCTTCTATTTCCCCATAGGTATTCCATGCCTGGGGCTTCCCAGGGGCCCAGTGGTAAAGAATCCACCTGCAATAACAGGTGATGTGGGTTCAATCCCTGGGTTGGGAAGATCCCCTTGAGAAGGAAATGGCAACCCACTTCAGTATTCTTGCCTGGGAAATCCCAAGGACAGAGGAGCCTGGCGAGCTACAGTCCATGGATGGCATCACAAGAGTCGCACCTGACTGAGCAACTAACCAACAGTCCATGACTTAACCATGCTGAAATGCTGCTTGAATTCATCAAATTTTCTCACATCTCCGTTAATACACAGAGGAAGTTCTCTTCACCTATATCACTTCCCACCACCCCTGTTCCTTCAGCTAATAATGCTCTGATATTAAATTCAAGCTCTACAATCTCTAGGAAGCTAGTACATGGTACACACACACACACATACACACAGCCCTCTAGAAAGGTTAAGCATTCATTTTAGGGCTGGTTTGTTTGTTTTGAGTTGGGGGGGGGCATGCCATGTGGCATGTGGGATCTTAGCTCCCCAACCAGGGATCAAACCCATGTCCCCGGAGTCTTAACCAGTAGACTGCCAGGGAAGTCCCAAGCATTCAATTTTTGGATTCCATACTTTACACACTGCATTATCACTCTTGGTCTACTTGTGTGTCTTCCCTACAAAATAAGAGGCGTGCAGAGAATGGTCCTTACTCATCTTTATCCTGAACATCTAGCATAATTCCTGCCACATAGTAAATCCTCAAATGTTTTCAAGAATTCAATGTCATAACATTGAACAAAACAAAACCTCTCAATTCTTAATAGCTGGGCCAAAAATTGAGATTCAAAAGCATTCTTTGAAGCAACAATGTATCATTTTTATGACCTGAAGTATGCCTCCACTGGACTGCACTTAAAAATGGTTAAAATAGTAAACTTTAGGTTATATATATTTTACCCTACACATACACACACACAGAGTCGCGTACATGAGAATGCCTCCAGTGATCCAACTGAAGCTTAATGCCCAGTTATCCTACAAAGCATTCTGCTTTCATTGATAAGTTATTCTACAAGGGACTCTATAACACAGCAAATAAAGTAAGGGCTTTGAAAAGAGACCGGTCAGCTTTACCACCCGTTGTGTGTATTCAGTTGCTCAGTCGTGTCAGACTCTGCGACCACACGGACTATAGCCCACCAGGCTCCTCTGTCCATGGGGTTTCCCAGTGCAGAATACCAGAGTAGGGCTATGTAATCTTAAGCAAGTCACTTAATCATTTTCAAGCTCAGTTTCTTCATCTGCAAATGGGGAGTGTAATATAATCATACCAATCTCCTAGAACTGCAATAAATCACCCACAAAAAACACTCTGTAAATGCTGTTTTTAAACTGTGCTCTCTCTAGATTACTGGGTAACACATAGCCAAAGGAAGGAAAGGCTTTAGACTACCCCTTCCCCCATTTCTTCCCCTGTAAAATTTCGCCCTGCATATTCTTTTATTTTACAGATTAAGCTCTCAAGTAGGATCTTTTAAAAACAAAGCATTCCTTGCTTTAAAAGAACTCCAACTACTAATCTAAACAGCACTCAAGTAATGCTTATATTAACATCTCTGGTCTGTAGATCACCACTTAATAAATTCAATTCCTTACTCTGTAGGTATTCATACTTAATTTAGTGTTGGTTCACATCTCACAGAAAGAAAATCTTTAAAAATATAATATCATCTCTACTCTTGGTAAAAGCTAACTGGGAAAATTAATTTGAGGCTGATATTGAAGAAAGATTAAAAGTTTCCTATTTGCTACTGAGTCAGGTTAAGTTGTTTAATTAAGTGGTCTTGAATATTAGTCTTACTCATAACCAAATTAAGTGTGTGTGTGTGAGTATACTATTAACATTAAAAACAGGAAACTGATTTAAATGCAGAATTTTCCAAAATTCGAAATACACTAAAAACTGAGACTCAGGCTGATTATCACCATTTAACTTGCAAAGTTGATGCACAGTTTAGAAACACGTTCGAAGTTCCTAAAATACAGTAAGGGTTTAACAAATGTAAAACACTGACTGTAAAGAATTGGCCTGCAATGTGGAAGACCTGGGTTCGATCCCTGGGTTGGGAAGATCCCCTGGAGAAGGGAACGGCTACCCACTCTAGTATTTTGGCCTGGAGAATTCCATGGACAGAGGAGCCTGGCGGGCTACAGTCCGTGGGATGGCAAAGAGTTGGACACAACTGAGCAACTTTGACTTCCCTCTCATACCTCTCATCTCTTTTCTGACTTCCCAAGAACCTACAGTCATCCAAACCTTCCGAAGACTGTGAGGCTTCTCTGGACCTCCTCAAACTCTTTCACTAATTATCTCCAACGCTGTCCTCTCATCATTTTCAATACCACTGGGTCCTTTTACACTCACTCAACCCACCATACTTTATTAGCATCACCACTGTAACTTTACCTCCTTGCCTCAGTCCATTTCAATGAACAGTTTCAATATTTATAATATTTCTAACAATTATTACATGCCTGGCACCTAACATTTGCCTTCAGTGCAGTCCCTGCCTTTGCTTAATGTTTAAATTCACTTTCCCAGGCTTTGAGGCTATCTCTTTGTAGTTCTTTTATGTTTTTCTCCCAATTCTGCAATCCTAACTTCCCCATTTTCACCCCAAACAATTTTGCCTCTTGGTTTTCTGAGGTTTTTTGGTTGAAATTCACCAATCATCTTTTCCAAAGCATGTATCTGTTTTTGAATCTAGTCCTTTTTTCTTCTATTACACTCTTCAAAAGAGGAAGTATGACTCCTTCCCAAAGATTAATCTTTCACCTCTTAATAGTCACCATTCCGTTCAGCCTGTCAAAGGGACTTACATGTTCCACCTCTGGAGGATCTTTAATCACCCTCTGCAATTACCTGCTTCCCTTCTAACTTTAGGCAAGAGCAAATATCTCCTACTTTAACAAAAACGTAAATGTACAAATAAAATCATCTTGTTTTCTATCCTTCTACTCAAAAACAAATATTGAAAATAAATTCTACACTAACTCCATTTTCCAAATACCTTGTTAACCTCTTGTACTTCAGTTTCTGCCCCCATAAAATTACTGCAACTCTTTCAAAATAACTGAGAAAATGGAGAAACATACTGAATTCAAGTCAGCTAATTCGATGAAAAAAATTTTAATCTACCCAAACAGTAGTAAATTACAAAATTTTAAGACAAAACATTTTATGCAAAATATGTGAAACCTAAACATTATCCTCACCACCTTTTCCTTCTTCTTATAAAAACAAAAAAACCTAGTAAGATATACTAGCATTTATCTTTCAGGTGAATAACCACTGATTTCCAATATTTTGGGGGGGGGGGCGTGTGCCACATGACTTACAGGTCTTAGGCCCCCAACCAGGGACTGAACCAGAGCCTTCAGCAGTGAAAGTAAGAAATCCTAACCACTAGACTACCAGGAAATTCCCCTGATTTTCAATCAAGGGCTTGCTGCTTAGTCAGAAACTTAACCTGACATAACCAATGGCCAAGAAAGATAACTATCCCCCTCCTCAAATTTCAAACCATGTCTGTTTGGAGCAATCAGTTCAGCTCAGTTCAGTTCAGTTCAGTTCAGTCTCTCAGTTGTGTCTGACTCTTTGTGACCCCATGAACTGCAGCATGCCAGGCCTCCCTGTCCATCATCAACTCCCGGAGTTCACTCAAACTCATGTCCTTCGAGTCGGTGATGCCATCCAGCCATCTCATCCTCTGTCGTTCCCTTCTCCTCTTGCCCCCAATCCCTCCCAGCATCAGGGTCTTTACCAATGAGTCAACTCTTCGCATGAGGTGGCCATAATAACGTCCAAAATTACTGGTTAAAAAAAGTTTTAAAGCAAAAACCACTCCCCTCAAAAAAAAAACAAAAAAAAAAAACCCCTTAAATTCATTTAGCTAACTTCACTTAATTATGCCAAATTATAACAAAAATATCAACCTCTGTAGCTATTTGATAAACAATAGCTACTAACAACCTAAGGTATAATTTTTACTCATAAGCACCAGAAGCCTCATTAAAAATGATATGTTGGGACTGCTCTCATGGTCCAGTGGCTAAGACTCTGAGCTCAGTGCAGGGGACCCAGGTTCGATCCCTGGTCAGGGAACAAGATCTCACATGCTGCAACTAAGACCTGGTGCAGCCAAATAAATAAATATTTTTAAAAAAATGATACATTTACTATCAGGCTACTTACAAGGTAATAACTTTAAAGACTGCTGATTTCCTGAGGATATCAAGACTATAAGACTTGTATTCTCCACCATCACCCAAGTAATACATAAACCCATCTAATACTACACTCAAGTTTTTTTGTTTTTTTTTTTACTTAAACCTCTATATCAATGTAATCTACATTAAGTCAAAGTTGCTCAGTCCTATCTGACTCTTTGCAACCCCATAGACTATACAGTCCATGGAATTCTCTAGGCCAGAATACTGGAGCAGATACCCTTTCCTGTCTCCAGGGGATCTTCCCAACCCAGGGATCGAACCCAGGTCTCCCGCGTTGCAGGTGACTTTTTACCTGCTGAGCCGCAAGGGAAGCCCAATCTACATTAAGATATTCACAAACATTTAAAAACTGAAGAACACTATTATAAAGGTCATTTCAGTTACCAATTTTTCTAACATAAATAGGAAGATTACTCCTTTCTCTCAAAACACAAGCTATGAACATGTCACAGTGTGGTGTCACACACATAGTTAAAGCTATCCTGACTGAGGCATCTACCACTCAGATAAAACCACTGAAGACACCTGTGTATGGACAGTATTCAAAGCTTTCTCACCAAACCTTTTTTCTCCCTCATCTTCCTCTCAGTACATCTCACCACCACCTAATTCCTCAAGCCAGGAACCTGGAGGTCATTTTTGACACCTTTCATTTACATTCAGTTCACCACGAAGTTGTCAATTTCTCTATCGTTCCCATCTCCTTGTCTCTATCAAATCAAATTTTATATATACATATATACATATCACCTTTTCTATTCCCTCATCTCTATAGCTGCTACCCTAGTTCCAGTTAGCATTGTTTTACCTCAGTGATGATAGGAGCATAATGTCTTTGCTTTCACTCTTGCCTTTAGCTCCAATCTAAGCGAAAGTGATTTAAAAATTAAAGTATATTACTCCTCTGCTTCAAAATCTTCAATGACTGAAATGTCCTTAGTAAAACCCAAAAGTCTTTAACGTGCCCTGCAAGGCCCCGCATGATCTGCTTTCTGCCTCTTTTCATCCTGCATGGTCTCCCTCCATTATGTTCTTGCTATCCTGAACTTCTTTCATTTCTTCAAGGTATTAATCATTTTCTTGCCTTCGTATGTATTTTTCTCCGTTCCAGGAATCTCTTTTCCTGCCTGGCTTCCTAGTCTTGTGGTTGTAACTTAAACAGCACCACCTGAGAGGCCGTCTCTGACCACGCACACTAAAACCTTCTCCATTTTTCCCTCTCGTAGCACTGTTCTCTTTCCTTGCTGTAGTCATCCTAAGTTGAAATTTCACATTTGTTTATTGTTTATTCGTTATGTGTTTCCACTATTAGACTGTATATTCTAGAAAGGCAAAGATCACATTATAGTACATATAATAAATTACTAAATAAAAGGACTATTTAATAAATCTGCTTAATGGACGGATGGATGTGTATGACCTGGAGTCCAGGAAACAAATTACAGCTCAAAGTGGCTTTCCCCTCCTTTGGGTTTCTCACCATCACTTTTTCAACTTTCCAACTGCTTCTAAAAGAAAGAAGCAAAAAGTATTCCTGCAAATTCAAAGGCAATACAATAGAAGGAATGCCAGGAAACGACACAATGTCAAAAAAGTGAGACAAATAATAATGCTATGATTTCATGGGGAGGAGAAATCCTTAAGGGCTACGATGATAAGAGATGATTTTACTTACAAGGTGGAATTTGACTTGAGTATTCACAGACTGGTAAAACTCAGAGAGGTGGAATGTATGGGAGTGAAGCCCAAATAAGGAGTAAAGAGACACAAAGTGTTAGAAGACAGTTACAAAACTGGAATGTGGCAACTTATATTTACAAAGTAGTTAACTATAAAAAAGCTGAATCTGTATTTTGCTAAAAGGTGTTAATCATGTTAAGACCACAACATCTACAAAACATTTGAAAGGTCACAATAAAATCACTCTATCTCAGTCTCCATGAATCCCTTCTAATTCCAGTCTTTGGCTTTTAGAGTTTTTCAAACATTTATGACAACACACTCTCATAATTGGTTTTCATAATTCATTTTCACTCTGATGTTTTTTATTCATTATACTAACACCTGATGATATTTCCCCAGTAGATTATTTCAATCATATTCATTTTTCCTTTTTAGACTTTGATCTGAGACTTTTTTCCTTTTGCTGAGAAAGTGTAATAGTTGACTTTTTCTTGTATTACATTTCTATCACTGATCCAACTCTTCAGAAAATCTAAAATATTCGTATGTACTGACATTTTCATTTTACTATTGGTAGAAGCTTCAATAGGTTTTACTTCTAAATCTGTAATGCTACTTCAGTTCCCCATCCTAAATTTACACAAGCCTCTCCTTCGAGTCTATCTTATTTCTATAGGTAAACTACCAAGGTGTAGTTAGTTCAGTGCCTTATGGAAGGCAGTCATATTAGATACAGGGTCTGGAGTTAGAAGTATCTAAAGATACTTCCAAGGTGAAAAGGCTATGATTTCATTAATCTTTTCTTGTCGTGGACTTTGTCCATTGACAACACTGCTTTCCTACCTTTATTCATACTTGCTCACTTGAGGTTATTCTAAAAATGTTTCCCAGAAAGGCCAATTTACCTGAAATACCAATATACCACTATTTCTTTCAAAACCTCTGCTTTTGAAAACTTAAATCCAAGAATAATTTGCATTTCAGAGAAATATCTTGGGATATTTAGAATCACAGATTTGTTATATGGGAGAAAATGAAGGTTCACAGCATTTAATTAACTGGACTACAACTATACAGCTAGTAAACTGACACAGTCCTGTTTCTCTCCAATCAGCACGCCGTCCAAGACAAGAAGGCTTTACTGGTTAAACCAGCACAATATTTTCTTCCTAATATTTCCAAAATCCTTAGGACACCATTTTCTCCTAGTTAATCAATCACAACGGTTTTTGTTTTTAAACTCTACAATACCCACTATCCTAAAACTGTTCAAGGATGACAGAGATACCAGAGGCAAGCCTGGGAGGCAACTACTTTGATTTTCCTCAGATCATTTTATGTCTATATTACATGAGGTGGATTTTATAGGAAACTCCCCAAGGATTGAGACCTGCCAAGACTTTGGAGTATACCATAACTATTTAACGTGAAGGGCTTCCCAGGTAGCTCAATGGTAAAGAATCCACCTTAGACAGCAAGATCAAACCAGGTTGAAGGAAATCAACCCTGAATATTCACTGGAAGGACTGATGCTGAAGATGAAGTCCAATACTCTGGTCACGTGATGTGAAGAGCCAACTCACTGGAAAACATCCCGATGCTGGCAAAAATTGAGGGCAGGAGGAGAAGAGGGCAATAGAGGATGAGATGGTTAGATGGCATCACCACCTCAATGGACATGAGTTTAGGCACACTCCGGGAGATAGTGAATGACAAGGAAGTTTGGTGTGCTGCAGTCCATGGGGTCACAAAGAATAAGACACAATTGAGCAAGAGAACAACAGCAGCAAAGAATCTGCCTGATAATGCAGGAGATGCAGGTTTGAGCCCTGGGTCAGGAAGATCCCCTGCAGAAGAAAATGGCAAACCACTCTAGTATTCTTGCCTGGGAAATCCTATGGATAGAGGGACCTGGCGAACTACAGTCCATGCGGGTCACAAAAGAGTCGGACACAACTTAGTGACTAAACAACAAGGCAATATAAACGGAAAAGTCTTGAAAGCTACATGGTAGCAATAGATATTTTTCATTTAGTAAATATTTTGTTGTTTTAATAAAAAATATTTTATGATTTAACAAATATTATTTAACAAAAAATGTTTTGTTGCTCAGTCATGTCCAACTCTTCTGGGACCCCATGGACTGTAGCCTGCCAGGCTTTTCCCATGGGATTTCCCAGGGAAGGATACAGAAGTGGGTTGCCATTTCCTCCTCCAGGGGATCTTCTTGACCCAGAGATGGAATTGGAGTCTCCTGCATTGAAGGCGGATTCTTTACAAATGAGCCACCCAGGAAACCCAAAAATAGTATTTATCAAACATTGGTCATATGGAAGGCTCTGTGCTGTTAGCAAAAAAGTCACATTTAAATTCAAGTTCTGTATATCTAACATAAAACAAAAACACTAAATTCATCCTTTTGCATTGCAGAAAACAAAAACAACCACCGCCCCCTCCACAAAGAGGAATCCCCCACTTAAGTTCCCCTTCCATACATTCAAGTATTTGTAAACCTAATGGTTCTAAGTACCTGTACAATTATGCAGAGTTTAGGCTAAGTAATATTAACAAAAATTCTGCTCAAGATCATAGATGCTTAAGTAAAACTAGAGACTCTGAAATCAGAGAAAAGCTGAGAAGTGCAAAACTAAGAAATTAAATTGTGATGATGATTGCATTCATGAAGATAAACTTTATTTAATGGGGAGGGGCTCTGAAGTACTTATGAGTATTTCACATAAATTGATTAAAAGTCACTATACAGTCAAATCTTAGTCCAAGAAAGTAACTGTGTAACACTGGTAAATAATCACAACTGGAAAAGAAAAAAAAAAAAAAAAACCTCGTCTACTTTGTTCTGAAAAGTTTTATTTTCCTTAAGAAAAGGGGCGGGGGAGGGGGCAAAACAAAACCAAAAAAGGAACAAACAGAAACCACTCTGAGCTGGCGACTGCTACAGGCCAGTCAGACACCCAGGCTTTCCGGGTCGTGCGTGGCTTTGGGATGGATCTCCGCGAAGAGAGCCCTGGAACCACCCATCACGTCCCACACCCAGATGCCAAGAAAGCAGCAGTCACGACGGAGGCCCGACACACACAGGGGCTGGTGGGGTCGGGGCCCCGCTGCAGACGTGGAGAGGCCCTCGGGGCGGGGTATCATAGAGAAGCACTGCGGTCGTAACCCGGACGCCCAGGCCTGGGAAAGCGCCGGGGGCGTCCCGGGCTCCAGGGCACCCAGCACTCGCGCGGGACGCCTTGTCATGAGTCACGGAGGCGAGAAAGCAGGCGGGAGGGGGAAGAAGCTGCAGGATGGAGGGAAGCCCGACCCTCGGGAGGGAAGCGAGCGGACGGGGAGGCCCGGACCTCAAGCGGGGAGGGGAAGGGTTGGGGGGGGGGGGTCCTGCCAACCCACGCCCTGCCCGCCCTGCCCTCACCTCCATCCGACGCAACAGGCTCTGCGACCCGGTCCCGACCCCGGGGTCTGCGGGCTGGGAGGCGGGGGCAGCTGCCCGCAGCCATGACAGGCGCGGGGCTGGCCGCGGGCGGGCTGGGCCGCACGTGCGGGCAGCGCCCCATCCCAGGCCTCCCTGGACGCCCGCCCGCCCCCGGGCGCCGGCCCCTCACCTCGGCGGCCGCAACGCGGCCCGGCCTGCCCCGACCCCCACCCCCCACCACCCTCACCCCGGCCGAGCGGCGGCGGCGGCGGCACGTACTCACCGCCGCTCGCGGGCTCTCGGGCTTCGCCATGACTGAGGCGCCCCCGCCGCCCCGCGCTTCGACCGAGACTGACACGCGCGGCTGGCCGGGCGGGGGCGGCCTCCGGCGACCACCCGGATGACAGAACCCGCCCCCGCCTCTCCCCACCAGTTGAGCAGCGGCCGCTGCCCCGGGGCGCCCCCGGGGCTTCCTCCCCACGCCTGGGGCGGTGGGTGGCAGCGACGGGTGGCGGCGGCACTTACCGGCGGCGCGGCCAGGCCCCCCTGTCAGCGCGGGGCCGGGAGGGAGCGGAGGGAGGAGTGAAGGGGCACCGCCTCCCCCGCGCCGCCACGCACCCGCCTGATTGGCCCAGTTCACTCCCCCAGCGCGACCCCACCAGCCCCTGCGAGCGGCACTCCGGCAGCACCGGCGCGCCATTTGCATATTTGTGCCCGCGCCGCTGATTGGCCCGGGTTCGGAGGGGCGGCCGAGGCCGCGGCGGCTCCCGCCGCCGCTCCCGCAGCGCCGGGCGACCGGGAAGGGAGGATTCCCCTCTGTCGCTCCCCTTCCCACACAACCCGGTCTGACCTGGGGCGGAGGGCGGCGGGGGGCGGGGTCGCTGCCCGGCTCCAACATGGCCCCGCCACGCCGCCGACCCAATCGCCGGTGCGGTTACTCCGGGAGCCCTGGGCGGCCTCGGGGCGGGGAAGTGTTGGGGCCGGGCGCCCTCTGGCCGGAGCGCAGGGCAGTGCAGTGGCCCGGGCTCCCCTCGCCGCCCCGCCGCGGCCGCCACGTCAGGCCGCGCCCTCGCGGCGGCCTCTCCCCTCCCCGCGGCCCCGCCGCCACGTCAGGCCCGGCAGGCACACCCCGGCCGCGAGCTGACCGGCGGCGGGGTCGGCGCCGAGGTCATTCATTCGCTGGGCATTTCCCCGCCAGGCTGGGGTCCGCCGAGGAACCGGGAGGGTTTCCGGAGCCTCCCTCTTGACACTGTCGTGATTTCGGACCCCAGGTTCTCCCTTCGGTCTGAGACGGCGGTGGCACACGCCTGTGCCGTAAAATCGGGAGCCAAGAGAGTGTCGCCGCGATGATACAGCGATTCAGTCCAGGTGCTAAGCACCAATCGCGAAAGGGGCGCCAGGCTAAGGAAAGACCCAGCCCCATGTCCCCATCTAGAGAGACCGCGCGCACCTCAAGTGGTGGAGAGCCGGGCTGACACCTCGTCATCCCCATGATCAGGCCCGCGTTCTAAATTGCACAGCTATGAAGGGAAAGAAAGAACAACCTCCTCCGACTCTCCCGCCGCCGCCCCCCCTCACCCCCACCCACCAAAGAGGGGAAGGAACTGGTCCAAGACTAGGGAGCGTACTAGAAAACCACTGGCTTACGAAGGCCTGGGGACACCTGGGTTCCTACTCTGTCACTAATTAACTGGGTGACCTACATTAAATCATAACGTGTCCCAAGGCCTCGGTTTTCCCTTCTGTGAAATGAAGAGGGTGGACACATTTTCTAAAAGCCTTCCGATTCTAAAAATTCTACGGGTCTCTTAGGTCCTGAGCTGGCTTTAATATCAGATTAAAACTTTAACATCCATATTTGAACGAGAGAAGACAAAATAACGGAAGGTTACAAGTTCAGTCGGGCTTCCCTCATAGCTCAGTCGGTAAATCATCTGCCTGCAATAGGCAGCACTACCTTATGTTTGTTCCCTTTCCCATCCTGCTGCTGCTGCTGCTGCTAAGTCGCATCAGTCGTGTCCGACTGTGTGCGACCGCATAAACGGCAGCCCACCAGGCTCCCCCGTCCTTGGGATTTCCCATCCTAGAAAGGTGATATTTAACATAACTTTGAGAAGGGATAGACTACCCCCTCCAGTATTCTTGGGCTTCCCCTGTGGCTCAGCTGGTAAAGAATCCGCCTGCAGTGTTGGAGATCTGGGTTCGTTCCCTGGGTTGGGAAGATCCCCTGGAGAAGGGAAAGGCTACCCACTCCAGTATTCTGGCCTGGAGAATTCCATGGACTGTATGGGGTCGCAAAGAGTTGGACACGACTGAGCGACTTGCACTGCACTTTCAGTTGACAGAAATCTCTTGAATTTCTGTCTTCACAAAGGATAGAGCAATGTCACTGTGCATGTTTATGCCTGACCAGAATGGAATGGCTGCAGTAGACAGACAGCTAGTTGCCAAGTAATTTCACTCTTTATTAAGGCTGTCCAGAGTAGATCAACACAACATTGTTTAGCTGAGATACTGAAAGGATTGCGAGAAAACCCTGCTGAGGGCGAAGGTACAATTACAGTTTTGATTCCCCTGGATACTTAGTAACAACTACGCTAGGATAAGAATACACAAAAAACAGTTCACCTTTGAGCTCCCTACACTACTTATTTGAATGCCACTTTAGCTTGCAAATTCTACCTGCTGAGTCAAATCTAAGGCCAGAAACATCTCATTTATCTGGCAAGATACTCCATTTAAATGAAACCTTTACCTACTTTACAGAACTCCTCTCCCCAAGAAAACCCAGATTTTCTTGAATACAGCCCTTTGAAAAATACACCCTTGGTGATTAAGGACATTGTTTTCATTATTACCATTATTGCATTCTATTAAGACCAATGAATGGCCTTAAAATTATGTAGATCTATGTCTCTATAGCTTCATGGCTGCAATCACCATCTGCAGTGATTTTGGAGCCCCCCAAAATAAAGTCTGACACTGTTTCCACTGTTTCCCCATCTATTTCCCATGAAGTGATGGGACCAGATGCCATGATCTTCGTTTTCTGAATGTTGAGCTGTAAGCCTACTTTTTCACTCTCCTCTTTCACTTTCATCAAGAGGCTTTTTAGTTCCTCTTCACTTTCT
Source organism: Ovis aries (assembly GCF_016772045.2). Classification (NCBI taxonomy): domain Eukaryota; kingdom Metazoa; phylum Chordata; class Mammalia; order Artiodactyla; family Bovidae; genus Ovis; species Ovis aries. The sequence goes on along the minus strand of NC_056067.1, from coordinate 21,110,695 downwards.
GCCATAAGGGTGGTGTCATCTGCATATCTGAGGTTATTGATATTTCTCCCGGCAATCTTGATTCCAGCTTGTGCTTCTTCCAGCCCAGTTTCTCATGATGTACTCTGCGTAGAAGTTAAATAAGCAAGGTGACAATATACAGCCTTGACATACTCCTTTTCCTATTTGGAACCAGTCTGTTTTCCATGACCTGCATATAGGTTTCTCAAGAGGCAGGTCAGGTGGTCTGGTATTCCCACCTCTTTCAGAACTTTTCACAGTATATTGTGATCCACACAGTCAAAGGCTTTGGCATAGTCAATAAAGCAGAAATAGATGTTTTTCTGGAACTCTCTTGCTTTTTTGATGATCCAGCGGATGTTGGCAATTTGATCTCTGGTTCCTCTGCCTTTTCTAAAACCAGCTTGAACATCTGGAAGTTCACAGTTCACGTATTGCTGAAGCCTGGCTTGGAGAATTTTGAGCATTACTTTACTAGCGTGTGAGATGAGTGCAATTGTGTGGTAGTTTGAGCATTCTTTGGCATTGCCTTTCTTTGGGACTGGAATGAAAACTGACCTTTTCCAGTCCTGTGGCTACTGCTGAGTTATCCAAATTTGCTGGCATATTGAGTGCAGCACTTCAACAGCATCAACTTCAGGGTTTGAAATCCTTCCTACTCCTTGGAAGGAAAGTTATGACCAACCTAGATAGCCTACTGAAAAGCAGAGACATTACTTTGCCAACAAAGGTCCGTCTAGTCAAGGTTATGGTTTTTCCAGTGGTCATGTATGGATGTGAGAGTTGGACTGAGAAGAAAGCTGAGCGCCGAAGAATGGATGCTTTGGAACTGTGGTGTTGGAGGAGACTCTTGAGAGTCCCTTGGACTGCAAGGAGATCTAACCAGTCCATCCTAAAGGAGATCAGTCCTGGGTGTTCATTGGAAGGACTGATGCTGAAGCTGAAACTCCAATACTTTGGCCACCTCATGCGAAGAGTTGACTCATTGGAAAAGACCCTGATGCTGGGAGGGATTGGGGGCAGGAGGAGAAGGGGATGACAGAGGATGAGATGGCTGGATGGCATCACCGACTCCATGGACATGAGTTTGAGTGAACTCCGGGAGTTGGTGATGGACAGGGAGGCCTGGCATGCTGCGATTCATGGGGTCGAAAACAGTCGGGCATGATTGAGCGACTGAACTGAACTGAACTGATGTCTCTATAATAAATTACCTCTAGAATGCTGTTTTATGATTACTTTAGATTTGCATCTGTTTATGTCTCCTTTCTCACTACTGGGCTGACACGTCTCCATTCTTCTACCTAACAACCTTCTTTCCTGTTTTTGTTTGTTTGTTTTTAATGATTCTATTGTACTATGAACTTAGACACAGATAAACTTCTATTATTAGTTTAGACTTTCAAGTTTTGAGTAACAATTTTCTGTGGGACTGCCATGTGGATTAAGCACATAAGGTTCTGTGACATCTGTTTTAACTGCTGAATAACTAGTTTTCACTTATTTCTTAAATCTTAGTAGTATTCTTGATAACTGAAGTTTCTGAATATGTGCACTCTAGAGAAACCAGTGCAAAGGATGGCTCTACATTTTAGGATTTAGAGGCTACATCAGTAAATACTACTTTTTGCAATTTAAATGAATAAGAATCAATAATAATCAAGAATCAATAATCATCAACATCTAAATCTAGTAATAATGGCCTCAGGCAATGGAATATCCACAACCAGTCGGTAGCAGTGCTTTCTCCAGGTCCCTCTATCCCACTCTAAAAATGGCTCCATTCCTACCCAAAGTCTTTCAAACCCAAAAGATCCCATATCTGCAGACACAATGTTTCAGGTCTCTAGGAAGCTGTGCTATGTCAGACAGCTGTTCTTCACACCCTGAATGAAGCATTCTACAAGTGTGTCTAATCGGTACCGTTTACTGAAATCTAACTAGTCCCAAGCACTGTGTAAGGGTTCATAAGGGTTTAGCTCAGGAAGCTAGCAACTTCCAGCTTTGTTATAATATTAATTACATAATTGTATTTTATTTTCCATTCACAGTGACTCTATGAGAAAGGGATTATTCTCTCCTATTTTACAGATGGAAAGGGTTAAAAATCTTGCCCTGGTTACACAATCACTGAGTAGCAGAGATAGGATTCAAACTTTAAAAAGCCTGTAACTCTTAGCCATTATACTATATCCTTCCCTGAGCTTTCGTTTCCAATTCCAAGTTTACTAAGGAAACTTATTAACTAATTTGGCACCTTGTAAGGAAGAATTCCCCGCATAGCCATTTTGGTAGAGATTACCAAGAAAGGGATATCTCAAAATGCATATAGTGTATCAAACTTGGCATTTTCTTGCAAGTTTGAGAGGGTATGAACCAATGCTCTGGTACTGTGCACTTTGGGGAATAACTGGTAAAATCAAGATTCTAAGATGGCAAAACTAAGGATTAGACCCACTTCAGTGCGACCTACAGAAGGGATGCCCACAGAACAGTCAAAACAACCTTAAAGAAAGGAGAAAGGTGGAGGATGCTCACTTCCTGACTTCAAAACTTACTACAGCATTGCAGAAATTGGACAGTGTGGTACTGGCATAAGGATAGACATACAGATCAGTGGAATAGAATTGAGAGTTCAGAAAAAACCTTTACATTTATAGTTAATTGATTATCAACAAGACTGCCAAGACATTTAAATTGAGAATGGCAACTATATGTGCTAGAGAATGAAGTTGGGTTCCTACCTCACACCAAATACAAAAAAGAATAAATGAAAAAGGATCATAGCACTCTAAGAAGAAAACACAGGAGTAAATCTTCAGGAACTTGGGTTAGGCAATGGTTTCATATATATGATACCAAAAGCATAAAGAATAAAATAAAATATAAATTGGACTTCATTCAAATAAAAAAACTTTTGCACAAGCAACCAAAGAAAAAAATAGATAAACTGAATGTCAAAATAGAAAACTTCTGTGCTTCAAAGGACACTATTAAGAAAATGCAAAGAAAGACACCTACAGAATGACAGAAAATATCTGCAAATCATACATCTAATAAAGGTATAGTATGCAGAATATATAAAGATCTCTTACAACTCAGCCATTTTTTAAAAATCCAATTTTAAAATAGGCAAAGTATTTTTGAATAGAGGTTTCTTTGATGAAGATACACCACAGCCAATATGCACATAAAAAATGCACTCTAATAATTGGTAGTTATTAACGAAATGCAAATCAAAACCACAGTGAAATATGACTTCACATCCATTAGGATGGCTATCGTAAAAAGGACTGGCAATAACAAGTGTCCGTGAGGATGTGGAGAAGTTAGAACCCTCATACATTGCTGGTAGGAAAGTATTCAAAAAATGGTGCAGCCACTTTGGTCAACAATCCTTCTAAAGGTTAAACATAGTTATTATATGACCCAGAAGCCCCAATGAGATGAACACATGTGTATAACTTACACACAGATGTTCATAGCAGTGTTATTCATAATAGCGCCAAAGTGGAAACAACCCAAATATCCATCAAATGATGAACTGAACCAAAGTGTTACATCACAATGGAAAATTATTCAACCATAAAAAGAACTGATTGACTACTGCTACCTGGTACAACATGGAAGAAGCTTGAAAACACTCTGCAGAATGATAAGAGCCAGATATAAAAGCCCACATATATGGTTGCATTTACATGAAATGTCCAGACTAAGGAATCAAGGGAGAAACGAAGTGGATTAGTGATTGCCTACGGCTGGGTTGGGGAGAAAGGGATGAAAAATGAAGAGTGGCTGATAATAGATACTTATGGGAGGGTGGGGAATAATGAAAATGTTCTAAAATTAGATTGTGGTGATGTTTGTACAACCAAATACCACTGAAATGTGAATTTTTATGGTAAGTAAATACTATTTCAATAAAGCTGTTTTTAAAAAACTAATGCCTACCAGCAACTTTCAACTCTGTTACAGTATTACAATCATTAAATTCATATATTAATGTATGCTGCTAAGTCACTTCAGCCGTGTCTGACTCTGTGCGACCCCATAGACGGCAGCCCACCAGGCTCCCCTGTCCCTGGGATTCTCCAGGCAAGAACACTGGAGTGGGTTGCCATTTCCTTCTCCAATGCATGAAAGTGAAGTCGCTCAGTCGTGTCCGATTCTTTGTGACCCCATGGACTGCAGCCTACCAGGCTCCTCCATCCATAGGATTTTCCAGGCAAGAGTATTGGAGTGGGGTGCCACTGCCTTCTCCGATATTTATGTATATATGTGTGTGTATATATATATATATATATATATATATATATACACACACACACATGTTGAGCAAAAGGAATAGGTACATTATAAGTATATTTATCAATTAAGCAGCAAATAATTTTTTAAATCTGAAGATTATTGGAGTAGCACTGTTATTTCTCACATTGAGCTCACCAGTTTGGTGACTTTGGGGTAATTTATATGCATTTACTCTGGGAGTTGGTGATGGACGGGGAGGCCTGGCGTGCTGCGGTTCATGGGGTCGCTAAGAGTCGGACACGACTGAGCGACTGAACTGAACTGAACTGAAATACCCTCACCATATATGTCTACCAGGCTGGGAACTGTCTTGGCTACAAAAGAAGGGATTGTTATTCCCATATAAATAATCATGAATTATTAGTAATAAATACTGAACAAATGTGTGTAGATAAAATATTTTTTCATTCATCTTCTTTGACATTCACTCACAGGCTGAAGCACTAAAGCAAAGTTCTTTCACAGAGTACACTTTGTAATCTTTTACACATTTTATGTAGATTCATAACTCAAAATGTTTTATGCTCCATTATATTATGGAATCTAACATGATTTCCATCTTTCCGCAATTATAAGTAGTAGCTTGAGGAGCTTAGATACTCTTCCACTTTAGGAAAGGAATCTGAAAGGAACTTTAGCTGGTTCATGTGTGTGTGAATGCATGCACTCAGCTGTGTCTGATTCTGCGACCCCATGGACTTGCCAGGCTCCTCTGTCCAGAGGATTTTGCAGCCGAGAATACTGGAGTAGGTTGCCATTTCCTTCAGCAGTGAGTAAAAACTAACTTCACATTAGCCCCTGGGTGTTGTGAAATTTCCTGAATTCCATGGCAAATACAGGTTCTTTTCAGAACAGGGGTAAAGGACATCACTAGAAAGCTCTTTAGCTTCCCTTTTCAGGCTCTTGTTCAAGCAAATAGAAAAGAGGGTCGGCTTTCAGTTGTAGCTTAGAGCACCTCAAAGATCAATTAAAAGTATGTTCAGCACTGTTTTCAAATCTAGAGGCTGCTGATAAAAACATCCAAAGGATATATTCAGCCAGGCGGCCGTTCTTCAGACTCTTATCTTAGGCCTACTTAATCAGGGAAAGACTTTAGAGTCTCTAAATTGTATCTATTTTATCCCCTGCTTTTAGTTAGGAATATACCTCAAAGCATGATCCTGCTTGACAGTTCAAATCTTTCACTGTTTTGATTTTCTACAGTTGCTTGTCCTGGGAATCTCCTGGCGGTTCAAGGGTTAGGACTGCATGCTCTCACTGCCAAGGGTCTGGGTTTGATCCCTGGTCAGGAACCTAAGATCCCACATGCTTCATGGCATGACGAAAAAAAAAAAAAAAACAAAAACACACACACACACAACAGTTGCTTGTCCTAATCTTAAAAGAGGTTTTGCTGTTTTCCTTAATAAGACATCCTGAGCATCTTATTCCCTCTCTTTGTCCATCTTTCTTTGGGTAACATAAACACTCCTGGAGAAGTTTCTAAATCAAGTTTGAGGGGATGAAATGTATAATGTGCAGCTGCTATTTAAGAAATTAATTCATTCAACAAATATTTAAAGAATATCTGCGAGTGGGAATTTCCTGGTGGTCCTGTGGTTAGGCCTCGACGCTTTCACTGCCTAGGGCAGTGAAACCAGGAAAGTCATAGAGATTAAGCCTTCTACAGGCTTATATTTGATTTCTCCATTACAGATCTTTGGGCTTCCCAGGTGCTACAGTGGTAAAGAAACAGCCTGCCAATGCAGGAGATGCAAGAGACAAGGGTTCGATTCCTGGGTCAGGGAGATCCCTTGGAGAAGGAAATGGCAACCCACTCCAGTATTCTTGCCTGGGAAATCCCACGGACAGAGGAGCCTGGAGGGTTATAGTCCATGGGGTCGCAAAGAGTCAGACACAACTGAGCGCGCGCGCACGCACACGCACACACACACACACACACACACACACACACACACACACGCAGATTTCTGACAAACATCCCACCTTCCAGAAAGTCTGGATGGGTAGAGAACTCAAAAATAGTATCTCAGAGAGTATGTGGGTTCAATCTCTAGTGAGAGAACTAAGATCCTGCAAGCCTCATGGTGTGGCCAAAAAAGAAAAGAAAAGAATACCTGTGAGGTGTCAGGTGCAGCACTAGGTGCTGGAAATATAACAGTGAAAAAATAGGCACGGCCCTTTGACTTGTGACAAGTTTTGTAAAGTAAATAAACACCCACTAATTAATTATTTTTATTAATTTCCTAATACTTACCTTACAGGTACTGTGATTTGTGTACTTAAAAAAAAAAGTATGCTCTACATCACAGAGCCTAAGGACTAATGGAAACTGTAGACGCGTATTTTTCTAATCAACTAGTTTGTTTTAGAGGTATTATGGGCATCTTATTTCAAGGAGAAATCCATCCTGGTGCAATTGAAATCCATCTTTCAGCTTCAAAAAAGGGAAAATTGCCCCAGGTTTCCTGTGGATATTTCTTGACTTGTTTTTCCTTATTCATTATAGCCACGGCTATAATTTGGTCACCAACTTTCCATGATCCATCGGCCAGGTTTCACACTTCCTGTTGTGTCTTGGAAAGAGCTTACAGATCTCATGTATTATTGCTAAGAATAAAATCTTTAACAATTACTTTAGTCTTGTATTTTTTAAAAAAATTGAATGTTTTTTTTCTTGCCTCATATGGATTTCTTCAGAAGGGCTATCTTTCTTATTAAGATCATCTTTTAAAGCACTTTTATTTTATCAGGGAAACATACCATCTCTTATGTAAAAGCATGAGGGGATTAATGGAATTCTTGGACATTCTGGTTGAGGATACATATTAATTATAGCTGTTTTCTCTGCACTGAACCCCATGGTTTGTTTTATAGAGAATGAATAACAACATGCCAACCAGGAAAATTAATTCCAGGTTACACGATTGAAAAAAAAATTGTTTTAAATTCAAGAGCAGAGAGGCCTTAGAAAGCTTTGCTGAAAATAAATCAGTGTAGCTTTTTTCCCCTCTGGTTACCATTACACAGTAAGCAGTTAGTAACCCTGAACATCTTTTTAATTTTTTGGCTGCGCTTCATAGCTTGAAGGACCTCATCTTAGTTCCCCAACCAGGGATTAAACTTGGGCCCCCAGGAGTGAAATCAAGGTGTACTAACCACTGGACCATCAGGGAATTCCCAGATCCTGCACTCCTGAAGTAGAAGTCTTTATGAAAACAAGCAAAGGAACTGAGTCAATGTTTCTTAAAACAAGATATTGATAGAAATTAAGCCTCTCAGTCGGTAAAGAATCTGCCTGCAGTGCAGGAGACTGGGGTTTGATTCCTAGGTTGGGAAAATCCCCTGGAGAAGGAAATGGCAACCCACTCCAGTATTCTTGCCTGGGAAATACCATGGACAGAGGAGCGTGGTGGGCTACAATCCATGGGGTCGCAAGAGTCGGACACAACTTTGTGACTAAACCACCATAGGCACAAATTTGATTTCTCCAACATTACAGATATTTGACAAACATCCCACCTTCCAAAAAATTTGGTTGGGTAGAAACCTCAAAAGCAGTACGTCAGAAAACTGAATTTGTTCCAAAATGAGGCCAGTTCTGCCACACTGATAGATTGTATTTGAGTGATGGCTAGTAACAAGATAAAAGACTAAAATGTTAGGCCAAATCCTCTGGATATCAAATATATAATTGAATTTACCCCTTTTCACAGTTTATCTCAGTGTCACAGAGGTCTGCCTAGCTTTTTCTCATAGTTAGCAATTTTTTTGCTAATCCTGTGGAAACTTGTGTGCAGCACACAGTACCCTGGCTCCTGGGGGACACTTCTCTTTGGGTTCCCTTTGCAGAGTGTGTGCCGTTTGGCAGGGACATGCTGAGTGATGTGTGCAAACTATAAGCAATGTCAGGCTAGAGCTTGCTCACTCTCTGCCACTCCCGTTTCTAAATAAACGAAAGGGACTGCAGGCTTTTCTGTTCCTCAAACACACCACCCTCCTTGTCTTGGGATTTTTTTCACCCTCTATTCCCTCTGCCTTACCGTAGGCTCTGGGTTCAGCTGCTCCTTCAGATTTTGCAAAGATGATTCCTGTTAGAGGCTTTCCTCGACGCCTGATTACTCAGTGTGTTTCCTTCTTAACACCACAGTCGTGTTTGTGTGTTTGTCTCTGCCCACTGGAAAGCAAGATTCTGGAGGCCGAGGCAGGGCCAGTCTTGCTCCTGGAAATATTTCCAGCACCTAGAACACTGGTGCTCAAGAACTGTGTATTTTCACTACTGTATTTATAATAGATAACCAACAAAGACCTGCTGTATAGCACAGGGAACTCTCCTCAATATTCTGTGATAACCTGAATGAGAAAAGAATTGAAAAAGAACAGGTACACCTGTACGTATGACTGAATGACTTTCCTATACACCTGAAACCAATACAACATGTTCATCAACTATGCTCCGACAAAAATTAAAAAACTCTCATTAAAAAAGATAAATGTCTACTTTATACTGATGAACTGCTTACCCAACATATCTGTAATGTCCTGGCTGGAAGAACTGTTATCATTTGGGGTTATCCCACCTGGTTTTGAACAAGATACTGGAAGCCTCAGCTGGAGATTCTCAAACCTTACTGCATACTAGCATCACTGGGGAAACTTAAAAACTACCTTTGCTTAGACCCCGCCCCAACCTAGGGGTGATGGGTCTCAGGCACCAATATGTTTTAAAAGCTCTTTGTGTCTTTGCTTGTGTAACCAAGGTAGAAAGTACTGGTCTAAGTGACATGGAACTGAATAACTACCCAGCTACCATGCTCTTGTCCTCTAGGTGAGTCACTCCTGTGTCACCTCTGTTTAGGGAAAGTCAAAGTGTTCTTTAGACTACCTCTGTGGCTTCTGAATACCTGTCTTGTTATCACAAAGGGGCAGAATTTGGCATAAACCAGATGAAAAATTAACCTCTCAGGAAAAAGACAAGGTGTTCAAGTAACCTAGGTTCATCTGTTGGTTGTTATTTAGTCTCTAAGTCATGTCCAACTCTTTGCAACCCAGCGAGGCTCCTCTGTCCCTGGGATTTCTCAGGTAAGAATACTGGAGTGGGTTGTCATTGCCTACTCCAGGGGATTCTCCTGACCAGGGATTGAACCTGCATCTCCTGCAACGGGACAGGAGGATTCTTTACCACTGAGCCACCGGGGAAGCCCTCATCTGTTAATACCTGCTCTGAAAACCTCAAACTCAAAGGGGAAAGTTCCAGCACTTTTCTTCCTTCATAAAAGAAAGTCATCAACAAACTTCTTCATTTAGCTGTAGAAATCAGAGGCAATCATTCAAGTGCAAAGCAAGCAAAAAAACAATGCTCCCAGAAGAGGGATGTGTCCAAATTCCATCTTCTTCTTTGTAAGAAACAGAGATCAAGTAGTGGTTGGCTCAGAAACACTTGTCCAAGGACTTCGCTGGTGGTCCAGTGGCTAAGACTCTGAGCTCCCAATGCAGGGGGCCTAGGTTCCATTCTGGGTTAGGGAACTAGATCCCACATGCTGCCACTAAAGATCTCTCATGGTTCAATGAAGACCAAGATCCCCTGGATTGCAACTAAGACCCCAGACAGCCAAATAGATACAGAAACACTGAAAAAAAAAAAAAAAAGGAAAAGAAACACTTGTCCATACTTTTTGTTATGGCAAACTCTAAACTTTAGACCTTACATAAAATTGAGACCTCCTTTTTTTTTTTTTAAGGAAAAGCAATGGTTATTGGTATTTTCCTCAAACTGTGCAACTTAATAAACTGTTTTCTTCTATATTTTTCAAAACCACCATCAGAACTGTTCACAAAAGCTAGATTCATGCTAAAAGTCAATGTTGTTTCCCCTCCAGTTAGAAAACCTAAATAACTATAATAAAATGAGCATGCACACAGGATTAGAAGTAGAAATATTTGAGTTACCATCCAGGCCCTATCACTTGCCAACTGAATGAATGGTCAGCAATTTTTCTTGCCTATTAAATGAGAATCAGAACACCTATGCTCCCTGCCCCACGTCATTGTTTCTTGTTAGTAATATTCACAAACTTTCTCTGAAAATGTTGCAGTGTGCAAATGAAAATTACTGGGCAGGAGGGAGGCTGAAGAGGCAAGGGATTCAAGTTGTTGTATGGCCAAAACCAATACAACATTGTAAAGCAATTATCCTCCAATTAAAAAATTAACTTTAAAAAATAAAAATTACTGGTCTCCTGTCTTACAATGAACTTTTAAGCAAAAAACAAAAAACTACAAAAAAAAAAAAAAAAACCAGTGGTTACAGTAATTAGAAATGTTTACCCAGGATATATGAAGTGTCCACCCAGGATATACGAAGTGTCCAGCAAAGTGCTGAAGAAGTTGTCCCTGAATCCATTAAACCAGATCACCCAACAGGGAAAGCCATTTCCTCTGCAACAGGAGAAACTCAGCTAGGCCAAATCCAGAAGTAACACAATAAATCCACTTATTCATCCCCCAAAGTCTATTTCCACCCTTTAAAGTTCTTTCATCTTCCGCAAAAGATGTCTAGGCTATGGAAGGGACTATTTAAATTCAGAAAGCCTTGGGGCTCCCTTGGTGGCTCAGGAGTACAGAATCCACCTGCCAGTGCAGGAGACAGGGGTTTAATCCCTGACCCAGGAGGATCCCACATGCTGCAGGGCAGCTGAACCCATATACCACAGCTACTGGGCCTGTGCTCCAGAGCCCAGGAACTGCAGCTACTTAAGCCCAAGAGCCCTAGAGCCCGTGTTCCCCAATGAGAAGCCACCGTAATGAGAAGCCCTCCTACCACAGGAGCGTAGCCCCCTCTCGCCACAACTAGAGAAAAGCCCAAGCAGCCACAAAGACCAAGCACAGCTAAAAATAAATGAATAAAATTACTTAAAACCCAATAAATTCAAGATCAGGGCACTGAACTTGAATAGCTATGAGTTTAAAATTCTATTCCAGGGTTTCAGTAGGTAAGAGGATATAGAAAGTTGCAAGTTGATGGCAGTTTTGCAGTTGATCCCAGGACAGCTTAAAACAGAACTCCTGCCTCCTAACTTCTCAAGGTTAAAAGCAACCTTAGAGGTTGTCTGGCTGAGAATATGCTGGGACAGGTATGGATTAGAATCCTATGTGGTCCTGGTAAGTCTTTAATCTCACCTAGACTTTATTTATTTGTAAAATAGAGATTAAAAAGATCTCTTTTTGGAGAAGGAAATGGCAACCCACTCTAGTATTCTTGCCTGGAGAATCCCAGGGACAAAGGAGCCTGTTGGGTGCCATCTATGGGGTCACACAGAGTCGGACACGACTGAAGCAACTTAGCAGCAGCAGCAGCAGCAGGTGATCTCTGACTCAGCTGCTATACTTGAAAATATAAATTGCATTTATTTTAATAAAGTTTATAAATTTGTCCTTGAGCTATTAAAAAAATAAAAATAAAAAAACCATCTCTTTTACAGTGTAAATAATCTGAAGCTTAGAGATGATATACATAAAACCAGCACAATTTAGGTTACCAATAAATCATAGCTAATTTTTAAAAGTCAATTGAGTGATTTTCAGATTTCACCCACTGACAGATCACTGTAAAATGCTGATACAATTTACCAAGTCATGTGAACCAAGAAAAGCTTTGTTGTTGCTGTGTTTGGTCACTAAGTCGTGTTTGACGCTTCTGTAGCCACCAGGCTCCTCTGTCCATAGGATTCTCCAGGCAAGAATACTGGAGTGGGCAGCCATTCCCTTCTCCAAGGGATCTTCCTGACCCATGGATTAAACCCAGGTCTCTCACATTGCAAGCAGATTCATTACCATCTGAGCCACAAGGGAAGCTCCCCCCCGCCACACCCCTCCCCTGCCCCCCACCCCGCCCCAAGAAAAGCTTATTTAGTAGCACATATGACTCTACTGTATATGTGTACACAGTATCACAAAAGAACACATCTGGGGACTTCCCTGGTGGTCCAGTGGCTAAGAATCCACCTTCCAATGCAGGGGACAGGGGTTCATCCTTGGTCAGGGAGCTAAGACCCTACATGCCGCGGGGCAACTAAGCCCACACACTACAACTACAGAGTCCATGTGATACAAGTAAAGATTCCATATATCACAACTTAAGACCTGATGCAGACAAATAAATAAATTAATTAAAAAACAAAAACAAAACCCACCTCTGTTCATCAAAACAAAGATTTTCTTTAATCCCCTGAAAACAATCTATTGAGCTGGGTCATGTGTCTAGTCTTCCCAAACTATTTGTTGGCTGCTTGTTGATTTGGTTTATAGGTTAATAGCAGGTAAAACGGACAAGCTGTGGTAGACCAATGGAGGAAAGTCCTATCTGATTAGCTGCAGGCCTCACAGAGTTTGCAAACCTTACCTAATAACATCTTACTGATATTGATAAACTAATTCAATGATTTTGAAATCTTTCTGAAGACAAGGAACTTCTTTCTTTAAAAAGATTATTATTATTTTTTTTCCAGAAGCTCAAGGTCTAAAACACAGAAAAGCAGAAGTCCTGAATGAAAAAACAGAACCAAGGCTGAGGAGCCTTTCTGTAAGCTTAGGCACCCCCTGTCCTTCCCTACCCTCAGAAAGGCATCTCTGAAGACTTCCTGGGCTTGGAGGGGGATATTTTGAAAAATCCCTTCAGTCCAGCCCTTCATTCTTCAGATAAGGAGATTAAACCACAAGGGACTAAGAAATCCACCCAAGGTGGTCCCGTGAGTCTATGAAAGCACCAACCCTGGGACCCAGGCCTCTGACTTCTCTGTTCAGCATTTTCTGAAAATTTCAAACAGTATAGCTGGGAAACTTTGATTTATTTCCCAAGATAACTGGTTAAATAGGTAAGGCAGAACTTTGGCAAAGCCAGTCAACTCTCTAAAAAATTTATCTTCTTAATAGAAGGTTGATCAGATGTCCCTCCTCTGTCTACTTCTGCTATCATGTTCCATAATGTACCAAAACTCTCTTATACCAGACATCATACATGGCCTGCCCAGTGCATCCAACTCTCTTGGGCTGGTTGCTCTCATTTAAAAATCAGAAGATTTTGGCCTAGAAATATGGATTTCCAACTTCTGCTGAAAATGGAGAAATCCTAGCAATACTGAATTGTCACTCCTAGTTAACATTCCCAGGAGCTGAGAAGAGGCAAGCACTCTTTTGTGTGTCTCAGTCCCCACCCATCCCTACCTGTTTGTGTCCATTACCGTCTGCCCCCTGTAGACATTTGAATTTGTGAGCCAGGGTCTAAAGCTTTTCTCTATAGAAGCTTTTTTCTTTCTTTCTTTCTTTTTTTTTTTTGAGAATGGGACTTATAGAAACCAAGGTAAACCTAAGAATCAGACATAGGGGATAATCTCATTTCAAAAGATGAGGTGAGGCCTCCCTGGTGGTCCAGTGGATACAAATCCACCTGTCAATGGAGGGGGACACGGGTGTGATCCCTGCTGCAGGAAGATCCCACATGCCTTGGGCCAATTAAGTCCCAGTGCCGAAGTGACTGACCTTGGATGCCGCAACTAGTGAAGCCCGAGCACTCTAGAGCCCATGCTCCGCGACAAAAGAAGTCACTGCAATGAGAAACCCCCGCACCACACCTAGAGAGGAGGCCCCGCTCCCCACAACTAGAGAAAAACCCAGGTACAGCAACGAAGACCCAGCGCAGCCTTACAGTTAAAGAAAAAAGTGAGGTGAATGTCACCATATAGAATGCTGTTCTCTTTCCTTGATTAAGGACTAAACTTTAGAGTGTCCTGACTCGTTTATTTTTCTGAGAGCTGTTAAAATACCCAGACTACCACTCAGACTTGCTTCCCTGTGTGTCCCCTTTCATATGACTGTCTGTAGTATGACTCCAAACCCTCCGAGCCCCTCGGGAGATGCATTATTAAACCACACATCAACCTGCATCCTGCATCCCAGGGCGCCTCTTTCAGCGGTACAGTTAGGAGGAATCATGCCCAGGACTGGGCAACATGGGTGGGGGACAGCAGGCAAAAATGAGACAATTCTTAAGGAGCATTTGGTCCTTGGCTCTCAGCTGCAGCAACCCATGGTCCCATGTCACACTCTTGCTCCCTGTACGTCCCCAAATCTGTGATTGCCTCACACACCTCTACCAGTTCAATCACCTTACTCTATGCCCTCAATAAAATTTACAAAAGTAGCGGATAAACAAATTCACCCTAAGGTTTTAATAGTTCAGAATTGTGTATTTTTTAATTATTTTTTTATTGGAGTACAGTTGCTTTACAATGTTATGTTCACAAAACTGCATGCTTTTTATTTTAGCTTTTTAACCTAAGTGTGTATCACTAATAAAAGAATTTTAGGGATCATAATTAGTTGATGAAAAGAACAGCTGGAAACAAAAAAAGGCTTACCTTCAAATTATACCACAAAGGAGGAAGTTTATTTACTTTGTGCCTGAAGGGTTACCAATTATACCACCTCCCCTCCTCAGGGATGTTGTTCAGATGCTACTCTCTCAGTGAGGCCTTCCCTAAACACATAAAGTAAAATGATGACCACCCCCCCCACTCACACTCCCTACTGTATCCCTTGTATCTCCATATCACTTAGCACCATATGATACACTGTATCTCGTTGTTTACTGTCTCCCTGCCTCCAATAGAATGTAAGCCCCATGGGCCAGGATCTTTGTCTGTCTACCACATCCTCCGTGCTGTGGCAGCGCCTGGTCCACAGAAGATGCTCAACAAAGGTTTATTAAACAAATGAACTTGTCATGTATCATGCCCAGGCCTCAGGGTGATAATTATTTCCATAGTTAACAGTTAGATACATAGGAGAACTTCTTGATGATGAGAGTGGCTACTTATTTTAAAGCTGGAAGGGTTCTCAGAAGCTGTGCTGACTTTCCTTTGAAAACTTGAAGTTAGTCGCAGAGTCTTGTCAGACTCTGCGATTCCAGGGACGACAGCCTGGTCCTGCTCCTCTGTCCATGGAATTCTCCAGCAAGAGTACTAAAGTGGGTTGCCATTCCCTTCTCCAGGATCTTTCCTTTACACATATGTATACATATATATATTGGGCTTCCCTGGTGGCTCAGACAGTAAAGAATCTGCCTGCAATGCAGAAGACCCGGGTTCGACGCTGGGTAGGGAAGATCCCCTGAAGAAGGCAATGGCAACCCACTCCAGTATTCTTACCTGGAGAATTCCATGGACAGAGGAGCCTGTTGGGCTACTGTCTGTGGGGTTGCAAAGAGTTGGACACAACTGCAGTTGACATCTCCACTTTCATACATATATATACATATATGTTTGAAATATATATATATATATCAAATATACATATTTCCTTTCCTAAATATTTTTAAGGATGAGATAGTCTTTTTTTTTTTCTTTTAATCTAGAATTGACATCAGGTAGCCCATCTGGGAAGCAGGAAACTGAATAAGATGACTTTTTTTGTCAAAATGCTACAATGTAACCAAACGCATGTAAGATGTGGGATGTGGGTCATGATGTGGTGGCAGTGGTGAGGTGTTTGTGTGTGCGTGTGTGTGTGTTTAGTGTGGCAGCTGCACCTTTAGCTAGATTATGAACCTTTTCTTCATTTCCTCTGAGCTAACAAAGACGGAGTTTAGTTCTTTATCTGAAATGTGTCCTAGTAAATACATATAATAAGACCTAATTTGAAAAAGCCGCAGAGGATGTTTCTGGCTATTTAACTTTGCAGCCCTGCCTTACAGCTGTCCTTTGGGAAATAACTTTATTATTTTTTGTTGTTATTGGTATTTGTACCTTTTTACTATGCTTCTTTGAAATCTTCGAACAGCATGCATGGGAAACTTGGATTAATTCCCCAAATACAAACAACATGAAGCCTGAACTTCTGGTTCAAGTGTTCTAACCTGGCACCAAGGTCAGAACACAAATTCACTGATGGACCCCAGACTAGATTAGATTCATGGTGCTAAAGTAACATGTGCATTATTTGTATGGAACTAACTGGCTAATGTCCTGAGCAGGGGTGAGCACAGGGTATCCGTGAGAAACAGTATCAGCACAAGAAAGTAACCTCTTCAGAAAAGTTATTTTATCACCATTGTCACCAGAGACATCACCAGTGAAACTTTTAAGACATAGGGCATATAAGATTAGGTTACCAACCCCAGATCAAAGGAGTGTAGAAGAGAGACAAGAAATGACCTGCTTTTTAAGTACCTGAACTTATGAAACCTCCCAGATACAGTCTTACAGTAGAACCTCATTTCTGGTCTCTAGTACAATCCATTCTAAGGAATAACACATGTACAAGGTTATTCATTACAGTCCATCAGTAAAAGTTTGGAAACAAAAGTTTGGAAACAAGTGATCATCTTGGGGGCCTGGTTAACCGAATTATGGAATATCCATACAATGGAATACGATTAAATAATTTTTAAGATGAGAATATTCTTTATGAACGGAATCGGAATGATTTCAAGGGACAGAACTAAGATGTGGAATAATAGTGTATGCAATCACGGGGATAAAAGGTAAAACAAGAATGCATACATACAAGGACTTCCCTGATGGTCCAGTGGTTAAGACCCGCGCTCATAATGCAGGGGGCCTGGGTTTGAGCCCTGGGCAGGGAACTAGATCCCGCACGCCTCAACTAAGAGTTCACATGCTGCAGCTAAGACCCTGCACAGCCAAATAAGTATTTAAAAAAAAAAAAAAAAGACTGATCTAGGAACATTTTTAAAAAATTAAAAAATAAAAATAGAAAACCCAAGAATACACACATACAGTTATATTTTCTTGTGTATATATGAAATACCTCTGGAAGGGTGCATAATAAACCGAATCACTGGCTTCGTCTAGAAAAAGTACAAACTACTGGGTGTAAGATAGGATGTATTGTACAACATGGGGAATATAGCCAACATTTTGTAACAACTGCAAATGAAGTGCAATCTTTAAAAATTGTATACAAAATTTAAATATTTTAAAAGTGAATTAAGCCCTTCTTAATCTAGGAGATACCATTTCTGTAGGTTTGAAATTTTTTCAAGATGAGATGATCTAGCAAAAACAAACAGACAAGAATATGCTCTGCTCTGGGGTAACAAGTTGGGTGCCTCCAGCTTGAGGCTGTCAAGGAAGGGGAAGTGCCAAAGATAATTTGCTTGCTTCAGACATATACTTATGTTGGCCTGCAAGCTGAGGGCAGAGTGGAAATATTTTCTTTGCTGCCATCAGAAAACGGGTTTCCAACCCGTTTTCAACCCCCATGGCGATGCGGTTTCTGATCTTGCCATCTGAATCAGGCACAACCTTCTTTAACTGAAAATGGCCAGCTCCCCACCCTGGGCTGGTTACACACAGGTGAAAAAACAAAATGTCAGTTAACCTTTTCTCTCCATGCTTTGGCCACCCAGCAGATAAAATGCTAAACATGTAGTACAGGACCTAAATGGAGTCAAAGCTTCAGTTTTGGAAAAGTTTTTCTTGGCAAAACCCCTGGTAAGAGGGGCAGCCCCTTGGGGACTCATAGCAAACAAGGGATTTCCTCTGTATGGGCTCAGCAAGAGTCAACGTGCAGGGAGGTAGTTTTGATGGAGGGATGCTTGGATGAAAAAGGGAGGAGAGTCAACAAACTCGTGTTTCAGTCCTGAATCTACCTCAACACTTACCACAGGATCTTAATTTTTAAAGCCCGAGTACTTCCCTGGTAGTTCAGATGGTAAAGAATCTGCCTGCAATGTGGGAGACCTGGGTTTGATCCCTGGGTCGGGAAGATCCCCTGGAGAAGGAAATGGCAACCAACTATAGTATTCTTGCCTGGAGAATTCCAGGGACAGAGGAGCCTGGAGAGCTACAGTCCATGGGGTCACAAAGAATTGTACACAACTGAGTGACTAACACACACACAGAGCCTCCTCTGTAAAATGGAATCACAGTCATTGCCTCATCCACCTTCCTGGACCAAAAGATAAAAAAAGAATACAAAGCTTTTGTTTGCTTGTTTTGGAGTGCACACAAGGCATGTGGGATCTTAGTTCCCTGACCAGGGATCAAACCCACACCCCCTGCACTGGAAGCCCGGAGTCTCAACCACTGGACCACCAGGGAGGTCCCTACAAAGCATTTTTAGAACTCTCTAAGGCACTACAGGCAAATGATAGGACGGTGAAGTTTATAGAGAGGCAAACATTACCTTTAGAATCGGACATATCGTAGCTTTCTGGTCCTCAACCTTCATCTGCTGTGTGACCTAGGACAAGCCCCCTACCCTCTCTGAGCCTTAGTTTCCTCAGTGCAAAATGCTGTTAATGCTACCTATTTAACAAAGCAGCTAGCTGTGAGAATTAAGTGGAGGAACCTACCCAAGTAGAGAGCTCACCAATTCCTTTTCCATGTATCTTCGGTAATGAATCATGGTCTCAATCAAAGGATACTTCATTTGCTGATTTGCTACATTCCTCAGACTCTCTGTACTGTCAGCTCAATTTTTCTGTAACTCTAGAAGTTTTCTAAAAAATAAACTCTACTAGTTAAAAAAAAAAAAAGATATTTATTGAAAATATAGTGTATTGAAAAGGGGGACTCTGGAGCCAGACTGCATGGATTTGAATCACAGCCTCACCATTTACCCTACGAATGATCTGGGGAAATTTAGTAACAGCTTTGTGCTTCAGTTTGCTCATCTATAAGCGCTACGTAAATTTTTGCTATTAATATAAAACAATACTAATGATTACTTTTAATATTATTACATTGTACTCAACAATGGGAATACAGTGATGGACAAGGTGATTTAAGCAAAACACTTTGAAATCACCCACTGTTATCTTAAATGTAGGCCCAAAGAGGTTAAGTTACTCCACCAAGGCCAGTAGCTAGTTATTAAGACAGGCCTTAATAGGCTTCCCAGGTGACGCTAGTGCTAAAGAACCTGCCTGCCAGTGCAGGAGACATGAGAGACGCAAGTTCAATCCCTGAGTTGGGAAGATTCCCTGGAGGAGGGCATGGCAACCCATTCCAGTATTCCCTGGAGGAGGCCGGTCTCCCAGTAGCTGGAGAATTCCATGGACAGGGGCGCCTGGGGGGCTACAGTCCATGGGTCACAAAGAATTGGACACAACTGAGCGACTGAGGCACACACAGACACAGAACAGCCAGGGCTAGTGAGAGAATTCTAGACCGCGAGCCACTGTCTCTCCACTGTTCTGGGCTATGCAACCAGATTTGAACCTGGACTACCGAGTCCTGGAGGTACCAGAGTGGACTCAGGAAGTCAGTTGGAACTGATCCAATAATTCTGCGCATTCCTGACCTCCACCCTCTTTCTACATCCCATTCCATGGGGTGTTGTCCTTGCCTGGCCTACAACGTGGACCTTCCTGCAAATTTCAGATTTGGCATCCATGGTGGAGACTACATGGAAAGGCCACGCCTCCCACACCATGTGGATTTCTTTCGTGCTTGTGAATCTTTAGCAGAATAATGGTTGGGTCTCTCAGAGACCTCCTGCAAAGGGGCAGATCCAGGTTTGGTGGGGTTTGAAGTGTAAATACTGTGGGCTCTCTTTAAGGAAAGAATACATAAATATGAATTAAAAATTAGGTACCAGGCCTTGGAATGCATGCAAATGAAAGGCCCTAAAGTTTAAGCATAATTAGCTTCCTGGGAAATCAGCTCTGCTCTTAAAGTACTAATTCCCTTCCTTCCTTCTCTCTTCCCTTCGTCTTTGCTTCCAGCCCAGTCACCTGCACCCGCCCTTCCCTCAAGCACCCAGTGGGCACCAGGCGGTAGGTAGCTTCCTAAGTTTACATTCTGATGAAAAAAATGGACTTTGCTCCAGTCTACAGATTATTGTCCAAATTATGATACAGACATGGCTTTTCTTAGTATGAAAGAATAAAATGCTATACAGTTAACCTGTGGGTACTGTGTAATCAAGCTGTGTGGGGCTTAGACCACAATGGAGCTAGAAGCTACGGTTTTCTGTTTTGTGAACACCCCCAGAGGCAGGCTCTTCTATGTCTGGGACATTCAATAAATAAAATGATCCTCTCAGAAGCGGGGGCGGAGGGGGTGATATAACAAGCTAGAGAGGAGAGCATATCCTTGTTGTTCAGTCGCTCAGTCGAATTGGACTGCAGCATGCCAGGCCTCCCTGTCTTTCACTACCTCCCGGAGTTTGCTCAGATTCTCGTCCATTGATTTGGTGATGCCATCCAACCATCTCACTCTCTGTCACCCTCTTCTCCTCTTGCCCTCAGTCTTTCCCAGCATCAGGGTCTCTTCCAGGGAGTCAGCTCTTTGAATCAGGTGGCCAAAGTATACAGTTATACGTAATCATACATGATTGACAGAACATTTTCACACATATCATCTGATCTAATGCTCACACCATCTGATGTATGTGGTGTGGCTTTATTAAATCCACACCCCCAACGACAGACTGGAGAGTGAGGCCCACAGTGACTGAAGCTTGGTTCTGAGCTCTTCCCTGTTAATCTTTCTCCACAGCGCTGCTTCCTTCCCCCGACCCCTGTGGCCCCTACCCCACCCCACGGCCTCCCCCAACCCCCCAGTTATCCTCACATCCCGGGGACACAAAGCCTGAATAGACAAAGAACCCACAGACAAAATAAGTCGGGTTCATTCTGCGGGGAATTCGGGGATGGGAACTTGTTCCTGGTAGCTGGGGTGGGGTGGGGGTTGTGTTCTGAGCTGGGATTAACCAGATGAGTCATCCGGGACGAAGTTGATCCCAGGGTTTGCATAGTTCCTCACCTTTCCCCTCCCCTTGGGGAGCCCTTTCGCCCGACCCTGGAGCCGGGATGGCATGTGTCCTTCCCTGCCCTGCTTGTCCCCGGCAGCCTGCTGCAGTCAGGGCTTGGCACGGAGCCAGGGACTCGGGCTCCGAGCAGGAGGGGAGGAGGCCCGTCTCCCAGTAGCTGTCAGCTTTCCCAGCTGACTCAACTCGACACCTCCCTACCCCGCCAGGCACACAGCCTCCTAACTTTCCATTTTTCCAGCCCGTCTGGTGGTTCTCCTTCTCGGGCCAGGAGAGGGTGGGGGAGAACCACCCCCTCCCTCTGCCCCAGGGCGCCTGCTCAGCAGCCTGGGGCTGCCAGCAGCGGGCACCCGGGCATCCTGCCCGCTGGCCCTGGCGGGCCCTCTCTTGGGACCATTCAGATCCGCTGTCCTGGAGAGTTCGGAATATAGGTCAAGGTGCTCTCAGAAGGGCCCAGGGCAAGATCACCTGACCGGGATGGGGGTGACTCAGCGGGAAGGGACGACGGGGTGGGGGCTGGTGGAAGAGGTCAAGTTGTCTCAGTCGGGCTGCCGGTCAGGGGGAGGGGAGAGAAGCTGCTGGAGGCAGACGGAAGGATAAAATGACCTCCGGTGACCTGCGGAGGGCGGAATTCACATCCTCCCTGAAGCTGACTGTCACCCTCTCCCTGAGCTGAAGCCACTCCCAGGTCAAACTGCCACTGTGGCTGCAAAGAACCAATTAGCTGCCTCCCCTTCCCCAAGTGAGAAATCATGAGAACAGAGAGCTCAGGACTCCAGCCTCCCTCCACCTGGGCTCCTAAAAGAAACCCAAGGTCCCCGGCCTGGCACGCAAAGGCGGATATCTCTCTAGAGGCAATCTGGTTTTCCCCCCAATTAATCCTGAATATGAAAATTACTAACTCCTTTTACATCTCCACACAGTGGGGGGGGTGGAGTGGGGGTGGGGTGGCCTCCCTTCAAGGGTGCTCGGCAGGGGCTGCAGTTGCTGGAACAGCAGCTGCTCTGTCTGAGCCTCACTTCCTCTGGCTCCAGCTGCAGGTTCCTCCAGGCCAAGTGGGGAGTTTCCTCATTCTCGGGGCTTTTGGCTCTGAGAAGGCAGCCACCCTCACCTCCCACCCGCCCCTGGTGGCTCGCCACCCTCCAAGGGTAGCGAGTTTGGGACTCCCTGGTTCCATGAGTCAGAGCCGGGCTGGAGACAGACAGCAGGCTTCCTTTATTAAATCAGCCTCCTGCTCTGTACACCACAGAGGGAAGCTATAATTACCCGTTTGGCCCGGCTCTGAGAACTGAGCCACAGATGCTTAACTGGGAGGGGTGGGTGGTTCCTGATTCCTGTCTGTATCCAGTGCACCCCAGTCTGGAATACGACTAAGAGCCAGGGGTTCAGGCCAGTTACACATGTCAGGTGTTTTGCACATATAACAGAGTGCACTGGACCTGGACACTGACAGAGACTACTAGAAAAATTCCTATACTGAAGTTGCCAGGAGCTTTTTTATTTATTTTTTTAAATGCCTCCTGCTAGTCTCATTTGAGGCAGGCTGCTCACCCACCGCTGATGTTTTTGGTTTTTAAGAGATAAAGGAAAAGGCAACAGAACATGCTTTTGGATCCTCAGGACTGTTTTAGCCATTAGGCACAGAGACACAAAATCTCTGGCCTCCCAGACCTATAGAATAGAAATGCTTGAGATCTGAACCCTGAAAAAAAATACTTGGCTTCAAAGGAAAAAAATGAAACCAGCAAATCAAAAGAACATAGCCGATTTGCATTAGCTGTTCAATTTAGTCTTCATTGGCTTATTCACTCATCCACCCATTCATTCATTCCTGGAAGCATATGTTTCTGCCATTCATTCACCAAATATCTGTTGAGCTGTTTCTTTGGCCATGTACAGTTTTGGGCACTAGGGCCACATCAGCGCTAAACCAATTAAAGAGGGAGACAGAGCTAAGCAGACAAATATTCCTGTCTTTGTGGGAGAATAACAGATGCAACAATAAGTAAATTATATGGTACATTAGAGATAATAAGTGTGATTGATAAGAGGAAAAAATAGAGCAGGGTTGGGGAATTATTGGTAAAGGAGAAATTCATAAGCATCTTATGACATTTAAGAACAATTTGTAGGTTAGAGCTCTTTCACAAGGACTTCTCCAGCCTGCATAATGATTGCTGAGAAATTATAACCAATCATAGGTTGCGAGTTGCATTTGACTGGAGTAAAATTATAAAAGTCCTCT
The DNA here is from genome assembly GCF_016772045.2 of Ovis aries. NCBI lineage: Eukaryota > Metazoa > Chordata > Mammalia > Artiodactyla > Bovidae > Ovis > Ovis aries. The sequence goes on along the minus strand of NC_056067.1, from coordinate 21,087,348 downwards.
AAGCTTTGTTTATAACCAAAATATAGGTGCATGTTAAATAACCTGATAGGAGATAAAAAGTGACAAGGCATCTGACCCTGCCTCTGGTTACCTCTAAGTAAAGACACTTCATTCAAGTATTATTGGACACCTATAATATCACGGTTAAGGGCTTGGATGTCAGATGCCAGGGTTCAGGTACAATAAATGCCTCCATCATTTACTGCTTGTGTGATTCTGGGAAAGACATTTAATGTCAGTTCCCCCTCTTTTATAAAGGGGTAATATAGAATCTACTTTATAGAGTTTCTGAAATGATGCAACAAGATAATAAAAGTAAAGGTGTTAGTCAGCATAGCATTTGGCACTTGGTGCTTAATCTATTTTTATTATTTTTAAATTGTGCTGGGCCTTAGTTGCTGCATGTGGGATCTTTTAGCTATGCCATGCGGGATCTAGTTCCCTGACCCCAGGAATCAAACCAGGATCACCTCCACTGAGAGCACAGTCTTTGCTACTGGACCACCAGGGATGTGCATCCTTAGTCGCTCAGTCATGTTCAACTTTTGGGACCACCTAGACTCTATGGCACCCCACTCCAGTACTCTTGCCTGGAAAATCCCATGGACAGAGGAACCTGGTGGGCTGCAGTCCATGAGGTCTTGAAGAGTCAGACACGACTGAGCGACTTCACTTTCACTTTTCACTTTCATGCATTGGAGAAGGAAATGGCAACCCACTCCAGTGTTCTTGCCTGGAGAATCCCAGGGATGGGGGAGCCTGGTGGGCTGCCATGTATGGGGTCGCACAGAGTCAGACACAACTGATGCGACTTAGCAGCAGCAGCGGCAGACTCTAGCCCACCATGCTCCTCTGTCCATGGGATTCTCCAGGCAAGAACTGGAGTGGTTGCAATTCCCTTCTCCAGGGGATCTTCCCGATCCACAGATCAAACTCAGGTCTCCTGCATTGCAAGCAGATTCTTTACTATCTGAGCCACCAAGGAAGTCCCCTTTAATCGATTACCATCGTTGTTGGTATGATGGTAACTGTGTGGCACCATGTTGGGTATCAGGGACCTAGAGCTGAACAAGACAGTGATATGGTCCCAACTGGAAGAGGCTTTTGCAAGCATTCTGTGCTTCATTAAATCTCATGGTCTCCTGGTAGATTGATCCCCATTGTACCACTGACCATTGTTAACCATACTTGGATGAATAAAAATGAACAGACCACAATGAGACACTATTTGATAACCTTTCAGTTGAAAAAAAATTAAGAAGCCTGATAATGCCAAGTATTGGACAGAATGTGGATCAACAGGATTTTACACATTTGTTGTTGGTGAGACTGTAAATGGGTACATTCACACTGTTTTCCATAAGACAGGTGCAAAGAAGTGAAGTAAAAGCCGCCCAGTTGTGTCCGACTCTTTGCGACCCCATGGACTATACTGTCCATGGAATCCTCCAGGCCAGAATACTGGAGTGGGTAGCCTTTCCCTTCTTCAGGGGATCTTCCCAACCCAGGGATCGAACCCTTGTCTCCCGCATTGCAGGCGGATTCTTTGCCAGCTGAGCCACAACAAGAATGTTTAACTCAGCCATTCACAGTGGAAAGCTGGTAACAACGCTAATGTTGATTGACAGAAGGATAAATAAATACTTGTGGGACATAACAGTAAAAGGACTATAATAGTGAAAACAAACAGACCATAGCTCTATACTACAATGTGGATCAATTTTAGCAATACAACATTTTGAGAAAAAAGTATATTCCAGAAGGCTACACACAGCAGAATATTCTCTTAAGCAATATGAAAACAAGGTCTAAAGGATGTGACTTTCAGAAAAATGTACTAAAATTAATTTTTAGAAATACAAAGGAATTGGAAAGTCAAGATTCAGGATGGGGGGGCTTCCCTGGTGGTCCTAAGAATCTGCTTTGCCAGAACTGAAAGAGACATGTGTACCCCAATGTTCATCACAGCACTGTTTACAATAGCTAGGATATGGAAACAACCTAGATGTCCATCGGCAGATGAATGGATTAAAAAAGCTGTGGTACATAGACATAATAGAATATTACTCAGCCATTAAAAGGAATGCATTTTAATCAGTTCTAAAGAGGTGGATGAAACTGGAGCCTATTATACAGAGTGAAGTAAGTTAGAAAGAAAAACACCAATACAGTATATTAACATTTAGAAAGATGGTAACAATGACCCTGTATGTGAGACAGCAAAGAGACACAGATGTAAAGAACAGACTTTTGGGCTCCGTGGGAGAAGGTGAGGGTGGGATGATTTGAGAGAGAGCGTTGAAACATGTATATTAAAACATGTGAAATAGATCGCCAGTCCAGGTTCGATGCATAAGACAGGGTGCTCAGGGCCGGTGCACTGGGACAACCCAGAGGGATGGGATGGGGAGGGAGGTGGGAAGGGGGTTCAGGATGGGGGACACACGTACACCCGTGACTGAGTCATGTCAATGTATGGCAAAAACAGCTACAATATTGTAAAGTAATTAGCCTCCAATTAAAATAAATAAATTAATTTACACACACACAAAAAGAATCTGCTTTGCAAAGCAGAAGCCTCGGGTTCAATTCCTGGCTGGGGAACTAGGAGTTCATACACCTCGGGGCAACTAAGCCAACAAGCTGCAACCACTGAGCTCATGCACTCTAAAGCCTGTGCTCCACAGCATGAGAAGCCCAAGCGTCACAACTACAGAAAGCCTGTATGCCACAGCGAAGACCCAATGCAGCCAGGAAAAAAAAAAAAAAAAAAGGATTCAGAATGGATGAGGGAGGTCAAGAGATGGGAAGGGCAGAAACACATAGTGATACTCTGCAGGGCCCTGTGGGACTCCTGGGCATAGGGCCTTTCTGTGTCCCCCTTTTCTTTGATTATAGGAAACAGGCTTTACTCAGCCTCCATGACGTTCGCTGAGTTTCAGTGGGCAAGCAGTTGTTAATTAGAGAAGGGAGAAGATGGGAGACCAGGGAGAAACACTCAAGAGAACCCTTGGGGCAAGGTCCTATTTCCCCACCAAGGGATACACACAACAATATCTCTGAGCTAATTCGCGGGTACTGAAACCCCCTCCAGGTGGGAGAAGTTAACGATTAATGATGATATGCTGCCCACAAGCATGTAGACCCCAGACCAGTTGGACTCGAAGGCTGATATGCCGATTCCTACTTACCTCAACACCAACCCATCAGAAGAATGTCCACGAGCTGACCACACCCGCTTAGAACAATTAATATAAAACTTCTCACTATCTTCCCCAAGTGAGGATATAGTTTTGAGGACATTAGCCCGCTGTGTCCCCCTTTGCCTGACAAACCGATAAAGCTACCCTTTCCTTCTTCACCCCAAACCCTGTCTCCGAGATTCAATTTGGCACCAGTGCAGAGAGGCTGAGCTTTCTGCATCAAAAGGAAGAAGTAGGTGGTGGGGATCACAGGTGTCTGCGTGCATGTGTGCCGTGTCACTTCAGTTCTGTCCTATTCCTTGCGACCCCGTGGACTATAGCCTGCCAGGCTCCTCTGTCCGTGGGATTCTCCAGGCAAGAGTACTGGAGTGGGTTGCCATGCCCTTCTCCAGGGGATCTTCCCAAGCCAGGGATCGAATTTGCGACTCTTATGTCTCCTGCATTGGCAGGCGAGCCCCATCATAGATGTTTACCATATTATAAATAAATAAGTGATCATAGATAAATAATAAATAATTAGATGCATGCTGTGCAAGGTCCAAATGAAGATGAAAGCATATCATGAATCAAAGATTATGAATGATTCTGTATACTTGAGTCAATAAAAGAGAAAATGCAACTCTACTCTTCGGATGGGTATGACGCACACCTTGGAAAGGTGTGGGCTTGTCCAGATAGAGTGAATAAAGGGCCCTAAAGAAGGACAGGGCTGTGTGAATTTCCATGAGGATTAGGCAGCGCTGACCTTGAGGGTGCGGGACCCTTCACCAGTCGTGCTGCTGTGTAGATTCAGATTTTTCACCCGTGGTCAGAGGGCCAGGGTGAGTGGTCACTGTGATGGGGTCAGGCAAATGCCCTGGGCAGAGCCCTGTTTGAGTCCTGGACATCTTCGAGAGGTGGTTGGCCTGCAGTGCCCTTTCCATGGAGTTTTTGCCAGCCCTGCCCTGTACAGACTTTCAGTTTCTGTGTGTCTTCTCAAACAGGACCAGTCCTGCCTGGCCTGGCCTTGACTTGGGGGATGATCCTGGCTGTGTGTGGAGAACCCCGTTCTAGCTGGGGGTTCTCACACCTCCCCAAGGAGGCGCAGTTTGGTCACTGAGCCCACAGTCCCAGCCCTTCTCTCTCCTGCGCTGGGGGGAGTCCAGGGAAAGATGCTCTTAGACAGCTGAGCTGCCTGTTGTCATAGCCAGGCCCACAGGCTGCAGGCTGAAGCAAGTGCTTTTTCATTAATGAAATCATCTCAAAGCCCTGGAACTGACACCTAGACAGAGAATACGTTTGCATGTTAGGCACAGTTGACTTGCCTTCATGGACAGAACTAACTGGGACTCTTTGAAAGGCACATGGAAGGCTATCTTCTCTCTCTCTTTTGTTCTACTGTTGGAGGGGTCAGGGCTTTCAGGCCCTTGTTGTTCAGTTGCTAAGTCGTATCTGACTTGTTGTGACCCCATGGACGGCAGTACACCAGGCTTCCCTGTCCTTCACCATCTCGTAGAGTTTGCTCAAACTCATCTCCGTTGAGTTGATGATGCCATCCAACATCTTAACTTCTGTTGCCCTGTCCTCAATCTTTTCCATCATCAGGGTCTTTTCCATGAGTCGGCTTTTCACATCAGGTGGCTGAAGTATTGGAGCTTCAGCTTCAGCGTCCGTCCTTCCAATGACTACTCAAGGTTGACTTCCTTTTAGGATTGACTGGTTTGATCTCTTTTCTGTCAAAGGGACTCTCAAAAGTCTTCTCCAGCACCACAGTTCAAAAGCATCAATTTTTAGGTGCTCAGCCTTCTTTATGGTCCAACTCTCACATCTGTACATGACTACTGGAAAAAGACACAGCTTGGCTCTGGGAGCTGCTTACAAGCCGCTCACCCATCCCCATGCCCAGGAACAATCACTGATATCTCAAGAGACTGGAATCAGAAAGACTCCAGACCAGGTTGTGGGGGGGAGGTGCAGTTTCTAATTGTCACATTAGCTTAATTCTCTAAACCCAAATAACAGAGATAATCATACGGCCTCTGCTTGACTAAAAGGCATCAGTGAGAACATGACATAGCTGAGAACAAAGTACTTATCAAACAGAAAGATCTGATACATTTGTGTCAGAACACACGTCTGTGTGGGAAACAAATTTGACCCTTTCTTTGCTGGATTCCTAAGATCAAGGACAGTGCCTGGCACATAGTAGGTGCTCAACAAAAATACTTCTGGAATGAATGAACTGGAGTATTATGGATTAGAGTCAAACTAACGATGATGAGGATAATTCTTTATATGACATGACAATTAATCGCATCTTGACTACGTGCCAGGCAAAATGCCAAAAGCTTTTCCACTTAAGCTTCACAACAACCCACTGAAGGAGGTGCTAGTATTATTCCTATCTTGCAGGTGAGTTAATGCGACACAGGGAAGTTAGTGATTTTTCCAAGGCCACACCCTGGTGGAATAGGTTGTTACCCAAGAAATTTAATTTAGGGGGTTGGGAGCGGCTCAAGCCCTGAAAGTGGAATCCAGATGGCCTTGGTATCTGAGAGGTCACTGTGATGATTACTGGATTTCAACACCTTTTTCATGCTTCAAGATTCCAAATAAAAGTGCAGATGCCTCTGGAAAACAGTTCAACGTAATGTCTAATCAGGGAGTAATCTGGTTTATCTGTTTGCTTCCTAAGTGCGGATGGTAGCGTTCTCTCGTAGGCATGGGATTCTAGGGAGATGCCTCAGTGAGTGGGGATTACACATGGCGGACTGGAGGGCTGCTAGGAAGGGGGCTGAGGAAGGGTCCAAGACGCACATTGACTGTTCTGTTGAGAACTGGGCTTGGGACTTCAGGAGGGCAAAAGGGGATTTGGGTCCCTAAATCGCTTTTATGGGGCACCTTTACAGAGCAGCTGGAACACACTGGAAGAAGGTTGTCTCAGAGAGAAGTAGCACTGTTGGGCAATGGTCATAGGAGCCTCACTTTTCTGCTTAAATTTTTATCAGAAGAATATATTCACGTACTACTTGTGTGGTTAAAAATCTACTGAGAGAAATGAAAAACGAAGTGAAGCAGGGGTGGGGGAAGGTTGAGAAAAGGTCGTGGGTTGGATTCTCCAAAGGAACGCAGCTTCCAAGCCTGCACAGCCTGAGCCAGGCTGCAGTTCTCCAGGGCTTGGCTGATTTACTGGAGATGAACGGCAGCCCCCGGCCTTCTCAGGGCACGGCGGCCAATGAGCCTGATCCGCAGCTGGGGGGGAAGTATTTGCCTTTGCAGTTGGCAGCATCTCCGTGCCTCTGAGCCTTCCTCATGAGAGACTCATTATGCAGCTTGGTCACATGCCCTATGCATTTTAATGAATGAGTCAGGGGACAGACTCAATTTGAAAGAGGAATCGCAGCTCTCTCGGCTGGGTGAAGGGCTCTCAAGGGGTACTCTCACAGCTTTGGAGGACAAGGAAAGGAAAGACGGAAGCTATTTTCATTTAGCAAAACGAAGGTCAGAAGGAAGGAAAGAAGGAAGGAGGGAGGGTAGGAAGGAGAGAGGAAGGAAGCAATGAAGGGAAGGGGAAGGGAGCAAGGAAGGAGGGGAGGAAGCAAGGGAGAAGAGAAAAAAAGCAGAAAGACTGGAACAGTCCAGAGTTCAGAAAACAACCCAGGAGCAGATGCAGCCACCAGATACTCCCTAGCCCTAGCTCCTTTACCCTCCACTTATTTACTCAGAACACTTAGTGTGCTTAAGTGCCAGCTACCATGCTAGGTGGGGGAGTTAAAAGATAAATGAGATAGAGTCCTTTCCCAAAAGGTCTCTGCAATAAAAAAAACACACACACACACACACACACACCCAGTTTAATCAAGTCAGAGCAACTACCCAGGGGTCTCGGTTGGGAGGTGGGATGGGCCAAATAGGTGATGTTCCTTCCCTTCCTGGGGAGGAAGATGCCCTCCTGGTGGTCAAGGGCTACCATCTCTCCAGCACGCCCCACTTGCCAGACGTGGGGTGAGCGTTCCACAGTGAGCATCTCGCTGAATCCTGGCAATGAGCCCATGAGGCAGATCCTGTTGCTGCCACATTTTTTCATGAATAGAAAACCTAAGTGCAGAGAGAGCAGCCTGCCCAAGGTCACCCAGGGATTTGAACTCGGGTCTGTCTGACTCCAGAGCCCTTGGCAGCTCGGGTCTCTGCTGTCGGCCAACTGCTGCATGGGGAAGGCTGGGGAAGGCCTTTCCCTTCCCAGGCTTCCTTCCAAGAACACTCTGAACCCCCAGGAGGAAGAGGTTGGGGTGAGTCCAGATGCAGTCCGCGCCAGGCAGCCTGGGAGCGGATCTGAAACCTCCCCGCGCGAGGCTCTGAGACCTGCAGCCCAAGGGCAGCGGGGAGAGGAAGGAAGCGCAGCCCCGCGGTGGTCAGTAGGGGCGGCTTGCCCGTTCCCAGCCTCCACACCGCAAAACACAGGGCAGCAGATGCTCGGCAAATGGGTGTGTGGGAGGGAGCCATCCCCTCAGATGGCGGGCGGGCAGGCAGTGTCACGGAATTACTCAACAAAGCCACCTCAGCTTTGAACTTTGAGCCAGGCTCTGCTGGAACAGGGCCTGGGGGTGGTGGGGTGGGGTGGGGGGAGGAGGAGGGCTCCCACCACTGCGGAGAGGATGTCTGCCACCCCACCCCACTCCCCCTACCCCCCAAGTGGGGAGAACACAGCCTGGGAAGAAGCCAAGAACTGAGAAGCCGCTGCACACCCACAGTCTCATGAATTTTTACAGCTGGAGAGAAAGAGCCCGTATACAAACACAGCGGGACTCAGGGGCCCTGGGCTTCAGTGCTGGAGAGAAAATCAAGGCCACCTGCCATGAACCTGGACTCTGCACAGAGACGGGCAGCTTTTACTGAGTGATTACTACATGCCGGGCTATCACACACAGTACCCACCCCGGCCAGTCCTTACCGCCTCCTTTGCGAGGGAGGTACTGTCATCACCCATTGTGCCCAGAAGAGACGGATGCCCAGAGAGGTGAATAACTTGCCACGGTCACATGTTTTCTCCACTTCTGGTTTCCATGAGGAGGGATTTTCCCTAAGTAAGCTTTGGATCTTGACTCTCACTGCCCTTGCCCACGGAATGGCATCTGACTGGGAAGCTCAGGAAGGCCAATCCGCCACGTTCCGCTCCATTCCCTCTGCCTTCCAGGTTGTTAGGGAGCCAGTTTTCGTCCTTCCACTGAGTGACATCGCCCATGCTCGCTTTCGTGATAATTAAGGTGGTACCTTGGCGCTCTGCCATTCCTTTGTCTTTTTATTCAGTGTGTTAAGACCTTGGAGGCAGCAGAGGGGTGCTGTGTTTTGGGAGGCTCTTTGGAGAGCCCAGGACTTCCCTTGTGGCTCTGATGGTAAAGAACCTGCCTGCAATGCAAGTTCAGTCCCTGGGTCGGGAAGCTCCCCTGGAGAAGGGAATGGCAACCCGTTCCAGTATTCTTGCCTGGAGGGTTCCATGGACAGAGGAGGCTGGCGGGCTACACTCCATGGGGTCACAAAGAGTCGGACACGACTGAGTGACTAACGCTTGGAGAGCCCAACAACACTTAAGAGGATCCCGAGGACTTCTGGCCAAACCACCCCCATTTGACCGGGGATTCTTCTCTCCCTCCACTTCTTGGCAAAGGACACTCTTGGCTCTGGGACCAGTTTCCCTTGGGAGAAGTCAGCCCGGCAACAAACACAGTCTTAGCCCTCCCCTACCCCTCATTTTTTTTTTTTTTTTGTTTCATTTTTTTTTTTCTGGGATGAGGAAAACTAAGTCCTGTACTCAGTTTATCGTGGTAAAGGGAGTGGGTTATGAGAGGGTGTTCCTGGGGTGGCAGAGGCTTGGCCCATGTACCAGCTTTCTCTGCTGCCATCTGCCAGGGCATCAGTGATGGGTACTTGACCCACCCAGACTGCTGCCAGTCTACACTGCTTACTTTGGAATGAACCTGGGCAGCTGATCCAAACTCCCTGTCAGGTCCTGATTAACCCATACACGGTACATCCCAGTTTCCAGTTCTAGCGGGTCTGCCGGGGAATTCAGAGCCAGTTATGGTGGCAAGGTGGTAAAGAATCTGGCTGCAATGCAGGAGACCGGGGTTCGATCCCTGGGTCGGGAAGATCCCCTGGAGGAGGGCATGGCAACCCATTCCAGTATTCTGGCCTGGAAAATTCCATGGGTAGAGGAGCCTGGCAGGCTGCAGTCTACAGAGTCACAAAGAGTCAGACAGGACTGAGCACACGCTCTCGTGTTAAGTGGGCGGTGGGCCACCACACCCTTATGATCTTGCCGGGTGACTGCGGCCAAAGTCTCCCTGCTCTGTGTTCTGATATCCTCATCTGTAAAAGTGGATAGTACCTGTCCTCCTGTCTCCTAGGACTGCAGCAAGATCAAAGAGGTAGCACATATTTGAAAAACCCCCACTTCCCTGGTGGCTCAGATATTTGAAAAAGAATAAAAATAATCCATGAGATAGAAGGGAATTTTTAAAAATCATATTCATGAGCTTTGATAATGTGCCCAAAGATTTACAAAGCATCTAAAGTGAATACCTTCAATACTGTCACCAGTGCTTAGCCACATTCGTTCTGGTAACCTTGCCCACCTCCCTCTGCAGTTTGCTTCTAATCATCACCTACACACACATCCCTCCTCCCCGGCCCCCCGGTCATACAGATCCAAGGACTCTGCCTACGCAAACGAGTGCATCTCGTTTCCCTGAATCACGTGACTGTGTCACAGATAGTCATGTGACCCAATCAGGATCAGTGAGACTTTTCCTAGGACTTTTGAGGAAGAGATTCTCTCTGAAGATCTGGAAAGGATACAGGGGCGAAAACAGATGCTGTCATCTTCTTTACAACTTTAACCCAGAACTCAAGTTGAAACATAAAAGATGGAGCCAAGAAGCAGAGAGAAATCAAGTCCTGATTTTGAGATTAGAACCCCAAACCCAGCCAAGGCCACCGATGATAATGTGATTTATAATAAGAAATAGTTGGTCTTTTTCTATAGTTGCTGGCATGGAGGTCCTAAAACTCTTGGAATCTCCTAAGTGAACAGAACTATAAGGTGTCCTTTGTTATGTTAATAATGTGGCTTTGGCCACCTCATGTGAAGAGTTGACTCATTGGAAAAGACTCTGATGCTGGGAGGGAGTGGGGGCAGGAGGAGAAGGGGACGACAGAGGATGAGATGGCTGGATGGCATCACAGACTCGATGGACGTGAGTCTGAGTGAACTGCGGGAGATGGTGATGGACAGGGAGGCCTGGCGTGCTGCGATTCCTGGGGTCGCAAAGAGTCGGACACGACTGAGCAACTGAACTGAACTGAAGGATGGGGGCTGGTTACCAAGAGAACCAAACAAGTGATCAGAAGATTGGAACTTTCAGTCTCACCCTAGCGGACTTCCTTGGAGGGGAGAGGGTTGGAGACAGAATTCATTTCCCTGTGGGCAATGAATTAATCCATCAGGCCTATGTGGTGAGGCTTCCAAAAAACCCCAGAAGGACTCCATTCAGAGAGCTTTTTGGTTGAACACGTGAACTGGGAAGAGTGGTGAGCTGGAGATGGTATGGAAGCTCTCCACCCTTTCCCTTCACCTTCCACACGCATTTCTTCCATTTAGCTGTTCCTGAGTTACATCCTTTTATAATAAACTGGTAATCCACTAAGTTTTTCTGAGTTCTGTGAGCTGCTCTAGCAAATTAAAAACACTAGAGGAAGAGGGCCAGGGAATCTCTGATTTATAGCTGATTGGTCAGAAGCAGAGGCTGGACTTGTCATTGGTGTCTGACATGCGGTGGGCTTCGAGTGAAGGACAGTCATGTAACCTGCGGAATCTGGTACTATCTCCAAGTAGATGGTGTCAGAACTGAATTGAATTGTGGGATACTCAGCTGGCATCTCAAAGAATTTCTTGTTGTTGTGGGGACTGACCCCAAAATCATACAATGGAAACCCCTGGACTTCTCAACTTAAGATAAGCCCCTAAGTTCCTTTTTTGCCCAAAAGTGTCTTGGGTTGGATTTTCTGTCCCCAGTTACCAAGAGAATCCTAATGGATATGGCATTATCTCATTTAATCTATTCACCAACTGTGAGCTAAGTACTGGAACCTCTACAGATGAGAGAGAGAAACAGGCACAAAGAAGCGATGTAAGTGGTAGAGGCAGATTTGAATCGTCTCCTGGTCTCCGGAGCCTGCATTCTATCCACTCTCCAGGGGTTGGGAATACATCCAAGACTCACAATCAGCTCCATCACAGATTCTAGCCAGGCAATGCAGAAGACCTAGGTTTGATCCCTGAGTCGGGAAGATCCCCTGGAGAAGGAAATGGCAACCCACTCCAGTATTCTTGCCTGGAGAATCTCATGGACAGAAGAGCCTGGTGGCCCATAGTCCATGGGGTCCCAAAGAGTCAGACACGACTGTGCAAGAGCATCTGCTGGCAGAGGAGAGCCCTGATTCTCCTTCAGCCAGCGGCTGAGGGAGGACCTAATTCACTTGGTGCTCTCTGCCCCCCATGTGCCCTCTTCTTGGAAGAGAAGCACCAATAGAGAGGAGCTTAGTCAGCTTCTGCAGGGTTTAAGCTTGGATGTCAAAGGCCTGGCGGGCTTGAAATGGCCCAATATCATCTCCTTCCAAGGACTGATGCTTCAGTGTCTGTGTTTTTGACTTCTATTCTCTCTCTCTCTCTCTTTTTTTTTTTTTTTGCCACACCACACGACATATGGGATCTCAGATCCCCAACCAGTGATGGAGGGGAAAGGGTGGAGAGTTTCCATGCCCTCTCCAGCTCACCCTCTCCCCAGTTCACGTGTTCAACCAGGATGCTCTCTGCAGAGAGTCCTTTTGAGGTTTTAAGGAGGCCTCACCACACAGGCCTGATGGATTAAGTCATAGCCCATAGTGGATTGAACTCTTTCTCCAGCCCTCTCCCCTACCCCCAACTGTGGAAGCATGGAGTCCTAAACACTGGACCGCCAGGGAATCCCCTAGAGTTCTACTCCTTTCTCTGCAGACCCCTGAGTCCGGTAAAATCCAGGGCTTACAACCTGAGCTGACAGTTTCATAGGAATAATGGCTTGGAGAGGGGTTTAGGGTACTAGTATATGGTGGGGCTGGAAGAGGAAAAGGGTGCAACAAGGGATATCTGAGAACTGGGTACATTTCAGTTGGTTGAGGGAGCAAGTCCGCCATGTCATTTTGATAATGGGATCAAATAAGCTATCTGAGATATGTTACAAAATACAGGGGGATGGGGAAAGGAGGTGGAACTATAGATGAAATAAGATTGAGCATTAGTTGGTCTTTGTGGAAGCAAGGTTACCAGTGTGTGAGGGTTTATTCTGTCTACATGAGCATATGTTTGAAATTTTTTCCATAGTGATATTTTAAAGTATAATGAATAATTTAAAAAAATATGTTTTATGCTTTTATTCTTTGCAGAGCCCTTGATGCATATCTTGTGTGCCCCTCACAAATGATTTTTTCCCTCATTTTAAAGATGGTAAAACTGAGACTCAGAGAGGCTAAGTCACTTACACAAGGTAGAATCGAACCCAGGCTTTCCAACTCTTGTATTCCAAGGTTAGTCTGGGGTGGAGGGCAGCAGAGGCACGTTGGCAGGCCCTGCTTGACAGGGACTGACATGCAAGGATGGGGACAAGATGAGCCACTCCTGTCCACATCTGTCTTGCCCGGAGGCGGCCCAGCCTGTGTGTAGCTGGTGTGGCACAGACGGTGGCAGGGCCTCAGGGTTAAGAGTGCCGAGGGGGGAAGCTCCCAGCCACAGATTTCACGTGTTCCTCGGTAGTTAAGAAAACACTGGGTCTGGCACAGCAGGCTCTGGCTCCAGCCCCTTTCATGGGCATCCTGCGGACTGTTGCCTGAACATCTGGGTCTGATAAAGCCCACGTGGGGTTCCCCGCCACCTCTGCCATAACCGTTTCCGCACATACCCTTGAAGCTCTGTGAGTGTGGCTGGTCTTTTCTTTTCTTTCCTCCCAAACATATGGATTCCCAGCTCCGATTTCAAACTAAACGACTCCTCTGCTATAAACTCCCCCAAAGCTCTCAATTTCCTTTTTCCATTGCTCATTCTTTCCTAAAGTGCATGAAAAAGCCTCTCTTAGCTCTGTTCCAATTTCCTTGTTTATGAAAGAAAGGCAAGGAGAACAGCGATTTCAGTGATCAAACTTAAGCAAGGCCTGATTCCTTCCTTAGGAGAATGCACCTCTATGACCCGGCAGATCCTGACTTCCCAGGTATAAGAACAAATCACAGGAAAGCCCTCACTGCCCTCCGACGCCCCCACGTCCCCGCAAATGCTCACCCTGCAGGAGGTCTGATACACTGCAGTCTGCTTCCTTTATCTGGCTGAAACATCCACTTTGAAAGTCACTAATGGAATAGAAAGAAGGAAAGTCATGGGCGTGATTCCCGGAAAGTTATTGCTGAAGTGGGAGTGTATTATCTGGGAAGGGAAGAACAGGTCCTTGCCTGCTCCTTAGCCTGTGGCCTGGTATTTCTTCATGATGATGGCAACGTTCGACTTACAGGCAGAAAGAACCCAGTCTTGGGCACTGAAATACTGGACACGTCAACATCAACAGGGTGAGGGAGGAGGAAAAGGGGCTCCTGAAACATCTGGGGGACAGAAGATCCCCATCCAGGGAGAGACCTGCAGGTGCCTTCAGGTGCCCAGCAGGTACCATTAGTGATGAAAGGTAGTGGACACTGGTTTCATCCTGGAGGAGTGGTGGTGGTGGTTTAGTTGCTCAGTCACGTCTGACTCTTTTGTGACCCCATTGACTGCAGCCTCTCAGGCTTCTGTGTCCATGGGATTTCCTAAGCAAGAGTACTAGAGTGGGTTGCCATTTCCTTCTCCAGGAGCTCTTCCCAACCCAGGGATCAAACCCTGGTCTCCTGTATTGCAGGCAAGCTCCTACGCTGCAGGTGGATTCTTTAGCAACTGAGCCACCAGGGAAACCACCTTCAGCCTGGCAGTAGCCCAGGCAGTAGCAGTGCGGTCTGGAAACAGCACGTCCTCTCAGGAAGGCACAGCAGCTGCTCACCTCTGGCTGGTTATTCCTGTGGGAGAACGTGAGCCTGGTGTTGCCAGATCTTGCATTTTTCCGTAGATGTGGAGATCTGGATTTTATATGAAGTCTTCCAATCTGGGAACTGATTTCAGAAGAAAAATATTGCAAAGGCTGACATTATGAGCTCAGTAAGATCTGTCCGGTGGTTAGCCCCAATTTGCAGCCCCAACCTAGGGGCTCTACACGTGGTCAACACGCCACTGGGAGAAGCAGCCAGGAGGTCAGATGCAGCCACGGGGCAGAGGGCCCCGCCTGGCCCAGGAAGGAGGTGGCTCTGCCTGCTGATCCCTGGCTCATAAAACACTTGGAGCCTTCTGTCATGTTATCACACTGGATCAGCTGCCAGTTGGGTCCTTACCAATCACCCTCCCATCCCCTTTGGAAATTCTGCTCCCCAAGGAAGTTGACGCGGCCAGCTCAGAACTCTTTCTTTGGGAGAGGCAAGTCGACACTTCAGCATCTAGCCACATTTGAAATAACCCTCAAGACAACTTAAAATTCACCTGCCTGTGGAAGAGCAAGTGATACCTTCTTGTCTCTCAGGCTCAACAAAACCATGACCAGTATACGCCTATTTAAGGAGCTCTTTTCTTCCCCCTAGAAAAGTCACACCGTGGCAGCCTGGATGGCGGGGAGGAGTTTTGGGGGGAGAATGAATACATGTATGAGTATGACTGAGTCCCTTTGCTGTCCACCGGAAACTGTCACAACGTCGCTAATCAGCTGTACACCAATATAAAATAAAAAGGTGTTTTAAAAGTCACGTGGTGCTTTGAGGCCAACTTCTGTTCCTCTCTGCGAGATAGAAAAGAGGCACAGAGTTGGGAGCTATTTGCCCAAAGACACATTTGCGAGGACTCTGAGTAGCTGGCAGAACCATGCACTAAGCTTTTTTTTTCTTTTTTTTCTTTTTTTTTTTAAGTTCAGGTGTCTTCCTGATTTGTACATAATAAAGGTAAGTAGAATGTCCTCACAATGGGATGGTGCAGTAATCTAGAGGGCAGAGAGAGATGAGAAAAGATTTTAGGCATGGGAATTCTCAGAGGTCCAGTGGTTCGTACTCCTTGCTTTCACTGCAGGAGGCTTGGGTTCGATCCCTGGTGGGGGAACCTGGATCCAGCAAGTCACAAAGGCGTGATCATGGAATCTCTTTCCCTGGCATTACCTTTACTCTGCCAGTTAGGTTTGCAATTCCCTGTATACATGGGATGAGAAAGCTCCATGGGAGGAGTTGACAAGAGCAGAGTTTCAGACCAAGGGAAAGTACATTGCACAAGCAATTGCCTGCAGCAGGGTGTGTGCATGAATCTCAGGGGGTGTGTGTGTATGTGTGCATGTGTGTGGATTTGCACGCTTCATTTGTATGCAAGCCATTCTGGTAGGAGGAGAAAGGAGAAGTGTTGTTTCTATACTTCAGTAAATATAATACCCTCCTAAGAGAACCTTCTTGACTCCTGTCTCTCTCATCTCACCAACACACTTTTGCTATTCATCTAATCAGTATATATTTATTGAGCACCTTCTTGGCATATGGCATTGTGATATGCACTGAGATTACATTGATGAACAAGAAAAACAGTCTTCATCTGCAGGGGGTCCACAGTTTATGAAGGAGGCAGACAAGTGAATGCGAAGATGCCATTCTCAGATAGGGGACGTGGATAAGGAAAAGGCCACGGAGGAGAAGGCGTGACCTGATAGGCTTGGGGGCGGGGTGTGGGAAACCATATTCTGAGAGAACTGAGGCCTAAGCTGAGATCTGAAGGATGAGTTAGAATGAGCCAAGCAATAGGGAAGGGGAGCATTTCAGGCAGAGGAAATAGCATGAGCAAAGATCTGAGGATCACATTTCCCCAGCATTGGATGAAAACCTGCTGTTTGAGCTAAGGTGAGTTCCATCTTGTGTGTGTGTGTTGGGGGGGGCAGGGTGTGTGTGTGTGTGGTTCGTGATGTTCTGGAGCCAAGTATGGGACCAACACGGCACTGGTCAGAAGCCAGCCTTGAAAATCACTGTTCTCTGATTAAAACTGCTCAGTTAAGAGCATTTACAATGCTCCCCAGGGACTTCCTTGGTGGCCCAGTGGTTGAGACTCCGCACTTTCAAAGCAGGGGGTGTGGGTTCGACTCCTGGTTAGGGAACTAAGATCCCACATGCCGCATGGTCAAAAATTTTTTAAAAATAAATAAAAATTTAAAAACATAAATGAAATGCACTCCAGTCATTAAGGTGCTCAGAATACAACATGGAGAACAAAGCGTTCAGGGGACACAAACATAGACTCTTGTTCTGAGCAAAGACGCAAACACTAAGGGTAAAGCCCAGAACCTGAGTCAAACTGACTTTTAAATTCCAGTTTACAACAGAGGACATTCATACTGCTGCTTTGACTCTCTCCCTTTCACACACTCACAGAAGTGTGCAGGAGCACTCACCTGGTGAACTAGGCAGGTTAGACTTTTTTTTTAAATGTTATTTATTTATCTGTTTGGCTGCACCAGGATCTAGTTCCCTGACCAGGGACTGAACCCGGGCCCCTTGGTTTGGGAGCGTGGAGTCAGCCATTGGACCACCAGGGACATCCCTATGCTATTTTTTATAGAGAAAGAAACTGAGGTTCCAGGAGGCAAAGTATCCAAGGTCATGGGCTCATTCATTCCTTCACTGACTCAGCAACCATTAGTCGAGCACGTGCTGCTGGCAGGCTGGCCCTCGGTGCTACAGAAACAGCGGGGAATGACACACACCCCCCTCCAACTCAGGAGTCATGGTTCAAACCCACTGCTTCCAGTCCCCATCCCAGCGTCCCTCCCAATACACTGAACTGCAGTTGGATATGTGGCCTCTGGGGTCAACATTCCAGGAGACGGGTGTTTTTGTCGGCACTATCCCCATTCCTAAACATACCACTGAAGCAAAAACGGCAGAGCTGCTACACAAATATATCTTCAAGGCAAGGTGCAGACCCAGACTTTCCCTGTAAGGCCCTCCCCTTTAGAAACTGTACCCACCAAAGGCTGTCCTGGCCCTGGTGGTCTCTGAGTCACTGAGAAATTTCCTGTTCCACCTCCACCCCCTGTACCAGCCCAAAGTGAATGCTTTTAAATCCTCACCTTGTCCAAGCCTTTCCTCTAAACACTGTCTCATGGAAGTCGGGATAGGATAAAGGTTCTTTCAAAGCAAAATGGGTAAGATTGAGGGGAAGAGCAGCAGGGAGCGAGCAAGGGAAAAGGAGACACCAGACCCACCCGGCTTCCCGCACCACGGTGATGTGAGCCAAAGCTGGCCAAGGTCGGATACTACAAAACCCAACCAGACAGACACCCAACCAGACAGACAGCCCTCAGATGCCTGGGAGAGGCTGGTACATCTCCCCAGAGCCTGGGCAATGTTATTTCCTGGGGCAAAGCAAGTCACAAAGGATGAAAGCTGATGACTGAATGTCTGGGGCTGGGTGGGAGGCCCTGCCAGGAGGTGGGGGTGGCGCGGTGGAAAGGGAGGAGGGGTGGAGGCTTGGCTGGTTTTGCACAGACACATCTCTTCATTTTTCCAGACTGGAAAAAGCTGTTTGGGCTGTGCACATTTGCAGAGAGTCACGGTATTTACTACGTTTCCTGGCTCGACAGATTTCTTTCTGTCATTCAGTTGAACGCAGCTTGTATTTTTCAGAGCCAGAGCTGAACAGACCGTGGAGGCTCTTCTTCCCCCACGTTATGTTCAAAAACACAGCACGAGTGACTCAAAAAGCCAGGCTTGCATGGGTAGCAGGAGCGGGCGGGGGTAGCATGTTGTAGAGATAAAGACCCATGTTTAGACAAACAGTGTCTTCCCCTTGGAGGGGCTGAATGATGCTCCTTGTTTTCTCAGCCCACGTTGTTTTTTGAGCAGCCGGAAGAGCCAACTGCTGTAGTAGAAACTGATGCCTGCACTTTGCACGTGACTCTCTGTTATCAATACTGACGGTGGTGGGTAGTTCAGGGGACTGCAATGAAGCGGTGAATAATAATACAGAAAATCCTTTCTTGGAACTTCCCCGGTGGTCCAGTGGTTAGGACTCTGTGCTTTCACTGCTGGGGGCCCAGGTGCAATCCCTGGTAGGGGAACTAAGATCTCACAAGCCATGCAGAGCAGCACAACAAAACAAACCAAAGTTATCTGTCAAATGCCATATGCTAAGACATTAATGCAACTCAACAAACAGTAACCGAGCACGTTTCATGTGCTCAGTATGGTGCCAGTGGTGGAATGCCCTTTACCTTTTTAATAGAAAATGGCTTGTGAGCCCAATGGCATTCACAGCCAAAGGTGGAATTCCAGGCACCAGGGATAGGCCAAGTCATTAAGGAAAGTCTTGGGGTTGGGGGTGGGGAGGGGAGAGCTTTGTCAGACCCCTTCACATCATTCTCCTGGGTTCCTGTACTTGTAACACCAGCCTGACCAGCCAACCTACCACACTGAGAGTGTAGTCATCAAATCTTGCTCAGAACCTCAGAGTCATGCTGCCCAAGAGTGGGAGCTTCATCTTCAGAGATGACATAATAACATATTCAGACAACCTCTGACCTCACCAGCCACGGGGAGGGTAAATAAACAAATACCACTGATGACACAGGTTAGCATTACATGATGCCACGGTAAAGAGCCTCTAGCCTCATCCTCTTCTTGAATTGGCAAAGCACAGAGTCCTCTTGCATTAATTTAAAGAGACAAAGAACTCACCCAGGCTTCTCCTCAAACCTGCTTTTGAGCAGGAGCCATGGGGTGTGGGAGGGGTGGAGGCAGGTGAAGGAAAGTGGGGGAGGGTCTCCGTGAGACCAAGGGAGTCGGGGGAGCTAGGAATTCTGTACAGTCCAAGTTGACGATGCCAGATGTAGCTCAGTTTTTTTTTTTTTCTTAAAAAAAACTATTATGGGTTTCCTTTCCAAAGTGGAAATGCAGGGATAGAAAAATGAGTTTCGGTTGCCATGGAAATAGGAGTTGGCTGGGGCCTGCAAGAGCAGCAGCTGGAGCAGGGCTAGTGGCCAGGAACCTGGCCCCATGACAGAGGGGGCTTCCGGCTGGGGATAAGACAACAACAGGCTTTAGCAGGAAGGAGAAGGAGGAAAGAGGACAGAAGAGGAGAGAGAGATTGTGTCTCCAGACACCACAGCCTATAAATTCTGCAGACATTTGGAGGGCTACAGAACGGGGGGGTGGGGGGTGTGCATGCGTGTGTGGCTGTGCTGTACACGTGTCTTCACAGGCCACAAAAATGAGAAGCAAAATAAATCCAGTGCCTGAAAAAGGACGGCTGAGAAAAAGCTAAGAGAGCTGAAGGGCTGGAGAGGAGAGGCCTGCCATTTAGAAGCCCATCCAGGAGGCTGGGGAAATGCCTGAACAGGGACTGGCTCTCACACATTGAACTCTTTCACCTTTTGTCTTCACTCAACTCCTCAAACCGAAACTGGCGTGGGCCAGTAACACAGCCGAGAAAATCCCCACGGGGTTAGCGAGACTATGGGTGTGGGGAAGCTGGCTGTTCTGTTTCATCTGTACCTCTAGCTGACTGCTTTTGCTCCAGGGAGAAGGTATCCAGGACTGTGGGGTCTTCCAGCCTGAGGCTTTAAAGTGGTCTGGAGGTTCTCAACATCACATTCTGGGAAGATGCTTTGATAAGGCCTCGGGGACTTCAAGCCTCTCCTGGATCCCTCAGCTGGGCCCATCTGAGGGAGAATTTTGTCATTCCCACACCTACCCCAGTAACAGGAACCACTCAGGCTCTTTCCTCCCATTACAGTGGGGGATGGTGGACAGGCAGACCTCACATTCATGAAGGGACTCCGAGTTGGGCTTTTGTCGCTATATAGTCCCATTACTATACGTGCTGTCCCTGAGAAACACGAACAGGATCGTATGGTTTAAACTGACCACCATTATAGTATCTAGTTTCATACTTCATTCTGCAATATATCAGGAGCTTCAAAAAGTACAAGTGAGCACAGAAAAGAATAAAACACTTAGGACTAAACTGAGATAAGGAGGTGAAAGGTCTGTGTACTGAAAACAGCAAAACACTGCTGAAAGAAATGAAAGATAAAAATAACTGGAAAGACAGCCCATGTTCATGGATTGGAAAATTTAATATTAAGATAATACTTCTCAAAGTGATCTACAGGTTCAACTGGAATCTCTACCAGAATCCCAATAACATTTTTTTTTTTTTGCAGAACCAGAAAAATCCATACTGAAATTCATAAGCAATCACAAGGAACCCCCAAAGCCAAAACAATCCTGAAAAAGAACAAAGCTGGAGAACTTAGACTTAGGATTTCAAATCTTTCAAAGGTATAGTAAACAAAAGAACATGTGACTACTATACAGACAGATATGTAAACCAGTAGAATAGAAAAGAGAGCCTAGAAATATACCCTGGAATATATGTGGTCAAATAACCATTATGACCTTATTTCAACAGGTTGCAAAAACCATTCATCTGGGAAAAGATGATCTTTTTAACAAACGGTGTTGCAAAAACTGGATATCCATATACAGAAGAATGAAGCTGGACTTTCACTTTATACCATATACAAAACTTATCTAAAATGGACCAAAGACTTAAACATAGGATCTAAAACTGTAAACTCTTACAAGAAAACATAAAGGAAATGCTTTATGTCATTGGAATTGGCAATGTTAGGGTTAGGGTTAGGGTAATGATTGCTAGGATATGACAGCAAACGCAGAAGTAACGAAAGAAAAACTAGGTAAACAGAACTTCACAAAGGATACTGCTAGGTAAATAGAACTCCACAAGGACACTAGTGAAAAGGGAGAAGGGAGTGAAAAGGGAGAAAGGGAGAAAATATTTGCAAATCGCGTATGTGATAAGGGATTAATACCCAGAATACACACAGAATGCCTACAACTCAACAACAAAAAACTCAATCTGATTAAAACTTGGACAAAAGATTTGAACAGACATTTCTCCTGAGAAGATATTCAAGTGACCAATAAGCACACAGATGATCAACATCCTTAATCATTAGGAAAATGCAAATCAAATCTATGAGATCCTATTAGAATGACTATTAATGAAAAAACAAATAATCAAAACAGAAAATAACAAGCGTTGGCAAGGATGTGGGGAAATAGGAACCTCTGAGCATTGCTGGTGGGAATGTAAAATGGTACAGCCGCGGGAGAAAATGGTAGGCTGTTTCTCAAAAAATAAAACGTAGAGTTACCTTATGATCCATTATGGGTATATATCCAGAAGAGTTGAAAGCAAAAATATCAGTACACCCATGTTCATAGTAGTATTATTCACAATAGCCAAAAAGTGGAAGTAGCCCAAATGTCCATCAACAAAAAAATGGACAAACCAAATGCTGTAGGTGCATACAACAGAATATAATTCAGCCTTAAAAAGGAAGGAAATCCTGACATATGCTGCAACATGAATGAACCTTAAAGACATTATATTAAGTAAAACACTCCAGTCACATGAGGACAACTATTAAGTGATCCATCCTTACATGTAAGGTACCTCGGGTCAACAAAATCTAGAGACAGAAAGTGGAATGGTGGTTGTCAGCGGCTGGAGGCAGGAGAAAATGAGGGAGGAAATTAAAACTGATTAAACAGTTAAATCCACTGTTTAATGAGTATGAAGTTTTCATTAGGAAGAAAAAGTTCTGGAACCACCTGGAGAGGGATTGTGGTGATGGTTGCAATTGTACTTAATGCCACCGAACTGTATACTTTCAAATGGTTAAAATGGTAAATGTTAAGCCCTGTATATTTCACCATAATTTAAATACACACACACACACACACACACACACACACACACGTATATAAAAGTTGGAAGTGACTTAGGGTCCCTTCGACCTCTGGGAAGTCCAGTTAGGCCCAGTAAGCTCTGAGGAAATGGCCTTTCCCCTGCTTCCTTTGTCTTGTCGAAACTCAGTACAGGTGCAGACAAGACCACAGACTGGTGCTGGGGGTGCAAGCGGGATAGAAAGATGAACAAAGACGAGGACTGTTGAGGGGAGGACTCGGGGGTCTCAAGCGATAAGGGCTGTTGGGCAAGAGTAGGCACAGCAGTGCTCTGGCAGTTGGGAGGTAGAGGGCGGGGGCACTTCCCGCTGGGCTGCTGGGCGGTGCCCCAGGAAGTGGTGCTGAAGCGGGGTGGAGGGAGTGAGGATGTGCAGCTGTGTGAACTGCTGGGGGGCACTCAAGGAGGATCGTCTGGTGGGCGTGTGGTGTGACTGAGAGGCAGAAGTTGAAAAGGAAGATGAAAACATTGTGGAGCCACCTGGAGCCGGAGAGAAGGCTGGTGGGCAGGGAGAGGAGGTGACCTGGGAGAAGGGGACCCCTTGCAGGAACTCTGGCCACAGTCATCTGGGAAAGGAAGTGCTGTGAAGCCATAAGGATGCCTTCATTCCTTGTGAAGGATGTTGGCCTTCATTTCTAACCATCTGGAGCCAGAATCAGATGGAATGTGAATGCCAAACTAACAATAATAACAACTTATATTGACAGAGGACATACTAAGTGTGTCTTTTTAAAAATAATTGGAGTATAGTTGCTTTATAATAGTGTGTTAGTTTCTGCTGTACAATGAAGTGAATCAGCTATATGTGTACATATATCCCCTCCTTCCTGGACTTCCTTCCCATCCCCCCAAATCCTACCCCTCTAGGTCACCACGGAGCATCGAGTGAAGTTCCCTGTGCTATACAGCAGCTTCCAACTGGCTATCTGTTTCACTCACGGCAGTGTATATACATCAATCCTAATCTCCCAACTCATCTCACCTCCCCTTTCCTTCCCCTGACCCCTGTGTCCACACATCCATCTCTACGTCTGCATCTCTAATCCTGCCCTGCAAATACGTTCATCTGTACCATTTTTCTAGATTCCATACATATGCATTAATATATGATCTTTGTTTATCTCTTTCTGACTTACTTCACTCTGTATGACAGACCCTAGGTTTATTTGCTGCTGCTGCTGCTGCTAAGTCGCTTCAGTCGTGTCCGACTCTGTGCGACCCCATAGACAGCAGCCCACCAGGCTCCTCCATCCCTGGGATTCTCCAGGCAAGAACACTGGAGTGGGTTGCCATTTCCTTCTCCAATGCAGGAAAGTGTAAAGTGAAAGTGAAGTCGCTCAGTCGTGTCCGACTCTTTGCGACCCCATGGACTGCAGCCTACCAGGCTCCTCTGTCCATGGGGTTTTCCAGGCAAGAGTACTGGAGTGGGTTGCCATTGCCTTCTACACCTCTACAAATGATCTATTTCATTCCTTTTTATGGCTGAGTAATATTCCAAAACCATCCCAAAGAAAAAGAAATGCAAGAAAGCGAAGTGGTTGTCTGATGAGGCTTTACAAATGAGTGCCAAAGAATTGATGGTTTCGAATTGTGGTGCTGGAGAAGACTCTTGAGAGTCCCATGCACTGCAAAGAGATCAAACCAGTCAACTTAACAGAAATCAACCGTGAATTGGAAGGACTGATGCTGAAGCTGAAGCTCCACTCCTTTGGCCATCTGATGGGAAGAGACTACTCACTGAAAAGATCGAAGGCAAAAGGAGAAGGAAGTGGCAGAGGACGAGACGGTTAGATAGAATCACCAACTCAATGAACACGAATTTGAGCAAACTCTGGGAGACAATGACAGACAGGGAAGCCTGGCGTGCTTCAGTCCGTGGGGTCGCAAAGAGTCAGACGTGACTTAGTGACTGAACAGTAACAACAGCAACGATATTCCATTGTATGTATGTACCACATCTTTATCCGTTCATCTGTCGAGGGACATTTAGGTGGCTTCCATGTCCTGTCTACTGTAAATAGTGCTGCAACAAATACTGGGGTGCATGTGTCCTTTTGAATTATGGTTTTCTCAGAGTGTATGCCCAGTAGTGAGATTGCTGGGTCATATGGTAGGTCTATTTTCAGTTTTTTAAGGAACCTCCACACTGTTCCTTATAGTGGCTATATCAATTTATAAACAACCCAATGGAAAAAAAAAAAAGAAAGGGTGGAAAACCTAAACAGACATTTCTTCATAGAAAACATACAGATGGCCACAAGGCACACGAAAAAGATGTTCAACAGCACTAATTATTAGAGAAATGCAGATCAAAACTACAATGAGGTTATCATCTCACACTGATCAGAAGGGTCATCATGAAAAAATCTACAAACAGTAAGTGCTGGAGAGGGTGTGGAGAAAAGGGAGCTCTCTTGCACTGTTGGTGGGAATGTAAACTGAAACTAAGTGCATCTTAATAACCCTAAGTGGCGGGCAGCAATCTCAGCTCCATTTTCAGCTGGGAAAACCGACGCCCCAGTAGTAGAGCAACCTGCCAAGAACACACACACACGGCCAGGAAGTGGTGGGGCTGGTGTGTGAACCCAGGCCTACATGGGTCCCAAACTCCAACATGTATAAAAAAGGCCTCGGGAGCTACTTTAAAGAGAACTTTGCAGGTGGCTCAGTGGTAAAGAACCCGCCTACCAAAAGCAGGAGACACTGGTTTGATCCCTGGATTGGGAAGACTCCCTGGAGAAGGAAATGGCAACCCACTCCAGTACTTTTATCTGCAGAATTCCATGGAGAAAGGAGCCTGGTGGGTCACAAAAAGTCGTACACAACTGAGCGTGCATCGGCAACTTGAACAACGCGTGCGAGCTAGTTTAAAAACACAAACTCCATTCCTAGTGGCCAAAGCTAGAATAACTTGAGCAACAAAACAAAGTAATATTGGATTATAGCCTGGGGTATGAGATAAAATCCACAAGTCCATACTATTACTAATAACAAGAAAAATTAATCAGTGGGAGAGAGTTCAACCTCCCCTGTACAATTCTAAACTCTGGCTTCCCTGGTGATCCAGGGGTTAAGAATCCACCCCCCAATACAGGGGATCCCCGGTCGGGGAACTAGGATCTCACATGCCACGGGGCAACTAAGCCGGCACACCACAACTAGAAAGAAGCTCTTGTGCCATAAGAAAGATCCCACACATTGTAACTAAGACTGGACAGCCAAATAAATAAATAACTAATGTAGACACATGACCCTAAAGGAGGAGGGGCAGAACTGTACATAATAATCTTCCTTTCAAGAGAACGGTATGACAAAGGCAACCTCAGCCGGGTGATCCAGGGCAGCAGCAACAGTGCAAAGTCATGTGGATATCACAGACACGTGATGTGATGAAAAGAGGCACTTTATATCTGTGGGCTTTAATTTCACTTTATTTCCTCGCCAAAACCTATAACCCGAGTCCAGCTGTGAGAAAAAATCTCACACAAATTTCAACAGGGTGGTATTCTGACAGTACCCTTGTCTGGTACCCCTGAAAACTGGCCAGGTGAGTCAGAACAAGGGAATTCTGAAACACGGTCACAGCCACCAGGAGCCTAAGGAGACATGACCGCTAGGGGATGACCCTAGAGGTCTGGTGGTTAAGAATCCGCCTTCCAATGCAGGGGACGCGCGTTTAATCCCTGCTTGGAGAACTAAGGTCACACAAGCAGTGCCACAACTAGAGAGCTCCCCACCCCCGAGCACCACCATGAAGACCCAATGCAGCCAAAAATAATAAAATGAAATAATGTAGGACAGTGGATGAGATCCTGGAATTTTAAAAAGGGCATTAGGTAAACACTGAGAAAAATCTGAATAAAGTGTGGGTTTGGGTTATCCATCATGTATCAGTGTGGTCCATTAATTAGAACCAATGGACTGTGGGTTACCAAATGGTTAGTAGGGGAACCTGGGTATGGGGTGTATGGGAACTCTCTACTGTCATCACAAGTTCTCTGTAAATCTAAACTGGTCAAACAAAAACCCAAAGTCTACTAAAAACAAATTCCTGGGTTGACCCTCAGAACCCTCGGCTTTGTGGTGCGCATTTGCACAGCTGTAGCAGGGCTGTGAAGGAAGCCAGGCCCACCACCTGCCCGCTGACAGACTGAGGAGGAGCAGCGGATACAGCCAGAGCCCGCAGGGAAGGGGGGCCTTTCACTCCAAAGTCGCTGCAGGAACACCCTCCATCCGACTCGATTCCCCGAGGTGAGGGGCTGCGCCTGTCTCATTAGACTGGCAGGCTTCTTCAAGTGAGAAGTGGAGCTCCCCGGTCAGCCCACGTTTCCTCTTGAGGTGCTCCAGGAGACCCTTCTCTAAATGCATTTTATCTTCCTTTATGTAAGTCAAGGTTCTTTATGTGGGTGGGAAAAGAGGTTATGTGCAAAGTGCACATTAAAAACATTTGAAGGACAGTTAATTTACAGTGTTGGGTTAAGTCTCAAGTGCACAGCAAAGTGATTCAGTTATACATATATAAACAGTCTCTTATTGGACCACACGGTGTGACTTAATTCGCCTACTAGGGACTGAACCCACACCCCCTGCATTGGAAGCATGGATTCTTCACCACAAGGGAAGGAGTTTTCACCATGATTACCAGGGATGTCCCAACAAAATGTACACTTTAAAAAAATATATTTTTATTTATTTGGCTGCATCGATTCTTAGTTCGAGGCATGCGAGCTCGTAGTTGTGGCATGTGAAAGCTAGTTCCCTGACCAGGGATTGAACCCAGACCCCCTGCATTGGGAGCTCGGACCACGAGGGAAGTCCCCCAAATGTACATTTTTAACGGCTGGCAAAAGGTCTCTTTGCTCCAAAACAACAGGGTCCCGAACTCCTGTTTTTCCGCTTTAAAGACTTCTTTACTTCTTTTTGGCTGTGCTGGGTCTCTGTCGCTGTGCTCAGTGGCGGTGAGCTGGTGCTACTTTGTGTCCTGGTGCTCGTGCTTTTCTCTGGGGTGGCTTCTCTTGTTATGGAGTGTGGCTCTAGGGTGCACGGGCTTCAGTAGTTCGGTTCCTGGGCTCTGGAGTACAGGCTCAATAGTTGGGGCACATGGGCTTGGTTATTCCACAGCAAGTGGGATCTTCCTGGACCAGGGATGGCACTCTTGTCCCCTGCGATGGCAGGTGGATTCTTAACCAATGAGCCACCAGGGAAGCCCTACTCCTAACTCTATGGATAAGCATAAGTGATGGTCACGAGCAGCACACTCCACAATGTATTGGGTTTACTGTCTTAAACCTCCTCTCCTGGCCCCTCTCTCTTCAACACACCTTGTACCCCAGTCCTCAGGCATAGATGAGTGATAACAGTAGTAACAGCTTGAAATTGTGATCCTGCCAATTCTATAATGGAACAAAACTCAATATCCCGGAAAGCTGCTTCTTGATTGCAAGAAGCTGTGACATACAGGGACACAGCAAGTCATCCTGAAATGTGGGGGCAGTATATCAGTAGTATGCACACGGAACGTCTGTGATTACTGATCTGCAAAAGTTCTTAGGGATAGGACAGGATGTGCCTCTGGTCAAAGCAGGAAGAGCAAGGCCTGGAAATCAAATCAAACCTTGACAATGGGAGGGGTGGGAGAGGCCAATTGTTTGAGCGTAAACTGAAGGAATGTTGGGTAGACAGACATGGTAAACTTGTGAGGAGCTGAGACAAAAGGGTCAGAAAGAGCAAGCCTTTGAGAGGCTATCTTGTCCTTCATATTGTCCACAGTAGTGGAAATCTCTTGAGCCTCACAGGCAGCTCAGAGCTTCCTGGAAGTCTTTTGTGATCAGGATCTTAAGATTGGTCCAGGGAGCAGTAGGAAGGCAAAGATTGGTTTATTGATTGGTCATGAGCAGGAGAATTAGGCCGGGAGCCATTCTGGACTCCTGTGTCCCTCAGAGGATATAAATATCTCGGGCCATCCGGACTATGAAAATCATTCATCTTGCTCACCTTGTTTGGATTCCATGAATACCAACCTCCTGGCTGGAATCTGGCATCCCCCGTGACTTTTCTACCGGGGAAAAGAATGTGCTGACAGGCTGACCCAAAGATTTCAGGCTGCTTCACGGTGCTTGTCCTGTCTCACATATTTGTGATCTGGCTTCCTCACCAGGCTGCTGGGAACTTGGTGAGTCTGTCCCTTTCAGCCTGATCAGCTTCAGGTGCACTAAAGGCTCTCCCTCTGTAACCTGCAAAGAATGAGTGGCGTCACCAGCCTCCAGCTTCCCCCACCCACCCCTCCACCCCGCCCCGGTCACACTGGCCCTGAGGGGTTCTTCTCCCGACATCACCAGCCAGCTGCTCTTTGCCACGTCAATCATCCTGACCACAGCCATCTCCCCTGAGCCCAGAATGAGCTGTGGGAGGCCTGCAAAAAACAAGTGCTAGAGCTACCAAAGTAAGTTCTGTTGAATAGAAGAGAATAAGGAAGAAAGAAATCCTGGGCTTGGGGGGTAGGGTGGGGGAGATGCCAAGAACACTTGATAGAAAGCAGGCGGAAGGAACTGGCAGTGCTTCACCTAGAGCAGGGAAGATCCCAGAGGGCCAACGGGCTCCCAGTCATCAGATATCTGAAGGACTGCAGTGATGCAGAGGGGATAGATCTGTTCCCTGGGGCTCTGGAAGAAAGTACAGCAACTATGGAGGTGGCAGATACAGGGAGACAGGTTTCAACAAGATAAAGAAGAGAAACTTAAAAAAAAAATTTTGGGGGGGGGGCATATCTTATGGCATGTAGGATCTTGGTTCCCTAACCAGGGATCGAACCTGGGCCTCCTGCCTTGGGAGCCTGGAGTCGTAATGACTGGGGAAGTCCCCCCAAAGAGGAATTTTTAAAGGTAAGATTCCTTAAATATCAATCCTTCAAATATCATCAAATAAGTTCTTCAAAGTTTTTCTTTTAATGTGGACCATTTTTAAAATCTTTAGTGAATTTGCTACAATATTGCTTCTGTTTTCTGCTTTGGTTTTTAGGCTGCGAGGCATGTAGGGTCTTAGCTTCCTGACCAGGGTTCAAGTCTGAACCCCCTGCATTTGAAGATGAAATCTTAACCACCAGACCACCATGGAAGTCCCAAATATTATCACTTTTCTTCTTTCTTTGTCAGGTTTGTGAGATGCAGTGTAAGTAATCAGGAACACAGATTGGAACCGGAACACCTGCGTTCATTTTCAAGTTCGGTCACTTTTTGCTGTTGGTGGTTAGTGGCTAAGTCATGTCTGACTCTTTGAGACCCTGTGGGACCCAGTTCTGTCACTTACTAGCTACGTAACTTTGGGCAAGTTACCTTACTTTCCTGTGCCTGTTTTCTCCACTAATAATTGTACCTACCTCAAATAGTACCTAACCCATGTGATTGTGCTGAGGACTGGTTACATTATACATACAAAGTGCTTAGAATAGCACCCAGTAAGCAGTATGTTCTTAGTAAGTGGTAGCAATTATTACTATTTTTATTACAATCTAATATCACTTATACTATTATGTACTATTTTTCTTTAAGCAGACACATTATTTCTACAAATTTATTTGAAAGGAAACTTTATATTACTACTGTAAAAGCAAAGCCAGAAGCACTTGCCATGTACAGATGGCAACTGTACAAATTAACAAAACAATGTTATTAAATCTCAGCTAGCTATGTTGCCTGTTCCATCCCCTAAATTTGAGGACAGCTGCTTTTTCCCTAAGAAGGGAGACAAGTAAGTGTTACAAAAAACGGTCTGGTACTTCACTGAGACTTCTTTTGTTGACTGTGGTCAAAAGGAATGAAGTGTTAGTCACTCAGCTACGTTAGACTTTTTGCGACCTCCCAGACTGCAGCCCGCCAGGCTCCTCTGTCCATGGAATTCTCCAGGTAAAAATACGAGAGTGGGTTGCCATTCCCTTCTCCAAGGGATCTTCCCAACCCAGGGATCAAACACAGGTCTCCTGCCTTACAGGCAGATTTTTTACCCTCTGAGCCATCAGGGAAGACTGTGGTCAGAAGGGAAAGTCTGGCAAGTTCAAGGTAGCGAAAAGCTGCAGCTCCTGCTCTGGGGAGAGACAGCAGCAAAGGGCTGGGGAGGGAGGCAGTGCAGGATCAAAGAGATGGTTTAACAAGGAAATAACCTCTTTTTCTTGAATGAGTTTGCGTGATCTTCAGTGCCATGATGGTCTGTCACATGAAATCATCTCAACCATCACCCAGTGGTATGATGGCTGTATTTTAGTCGCTAACTTGTGTCCAACTCTTTGAGACCCCGTGGGCTGTAGCCCGCCATGCTTCTCTGTCCATGGGCTTTCTCAGGCACGAATACTGGAGTGGGTTGCCATTTCCTTCTCCAGGGGATCATCCCGACCCAGGGACTGAACCCACATCTCCTGCATTGGTAGGCAGATTCTTTACCGCTGAGTCACCAGGGAAGCCCAGTGGTATGATCAGTTCAGTTCAGTTCGGTTCAGTCGCTCAGTCGTGTCCGACTCTTTGCGACCCCATGAATTGCAGCATGCCAGGCCTTCCTATCCATCACCAACTCCCAGAGTTTACCCAAACTCATGTCCATTGAATCGGTGATGCCATCCAGCCATCTCATCCTCTGTCCCCTTCTCCTCCTGCCCCCAATCCCTCCCAGCATCAGGGTCTTTTCCAATGAGTCAACTCTTCGCATGAGGTGGCCAAAGTATTGGAGTTTCAGCTTCAGCATCAGTCCTTCCAATGAACACCCAGGACTGATTCCCTTTAGGATGGACTGGTTGGATCTCCTTGCAGTCCAAGGGACTCTCAAGAGTCTTCTCCAACACCACAGTTCAAAAGCATCCATTCTTCGGCGCTCAGCTTTCTTCTCAGTCCAACTCTCACATCCATACATGACCACTGGAAAAACCATAGCCTTGACTAGACGGACCTTTGTTGGCAAAGTAATGTCTCTGCTTTTGAATATGCTATCTAGGTTGGTCATCACTTCCTTCCAAGGAGTAAGCATCTTTTAATTTCATGGCTGCAATCACCATCTGCAGTGATTTTGGAGCCCCCCAAAATTAAGTCTGACACTGTTTCCAGTGTTTCCTCATCTAGTTCCCATGAAGTGATGAGACCAGATGCCATGATCTTAGTTTTCTGAATGTTGAGCTTTAAGCCAACTTTTTCACTCTCCTCTTTCACTTTTATCAAGAGGCTTTTTAGTTCCTCTTCACTGTCTGCCATAAGGGTATGATCTGCTGCTGCTGCTGCTGCTGCTGCTGCTGCTGCTGCTGCTGCTGCTGCTAAGTCGCTTCAGTCATGTCTGACTCTGTGCGACCTCATAGACGGCAGCCCACCAGGCACCCCCGTCCCTAGGATTCTCCAGGCAAGAACGCTGGAGTGCGTTGCCATTTCCTTCTCCAATGCATAAAAGTGAAAAGTGAAAGTGAAGTCACTCAGTCGTTTCTGACTCTTAGTGACCCCATGGACTGCAGCCTACCAGGCTCCTCTGTCCATGGGATTTTCCAGGCAAGAGTACTGGAGTGGGGTGCCATTGCCTTCTCCGAAGGGTATGATCAGTATGGTTCAAAAAGCAAAATTAGAAACACGTTGTAGACCACCATACTCACCAGCGCTCCCAGAGGACACCTGCAGCAGTTTCCAGTCACACCTGCTGCCTCTCACTTCTTTCTACCTGAAGGCATTTTTTGGCTACAGGATGTGTTCTTCAGACTGCATGCACAAACTGGGGGGAATACTGGGTCACACAGTCTCTCTAAGAATCCCCAGAGAGGCTGAGCCCTTTGTCCCACAGTAACTCATTCATCAACACATCCTTTATTGGATTTCCTTTCTTCCCCAGTCCATTTCAGTCTCGCTGGGCTTTCTGGGATCACCTTCCAAATAAATTCCAGGCACCCAAATCCTGGTCATGATGTGCTTCGGGGAAACCCCAACTATGGCACAGTTTAACTATGGCGCTGAAGAAATGGCTGGGAGTACTCCATGGAGATTCATGAATTGGGAAAAAATTCAAGTAGGAGGACATTTAGTATCCTTCTGACACTTAGGTCCATGATTCTAGATCAACAGTCAGCAAACTACAGCCCATGGCCCACAGGGACCCCTGTCCCTCGCCTGTTTTTATACAGCCTGTGAGCTAAGAATGGCTTTTACAATTTTAAGTGGTTGGGGAAAAAATCAAAACAAGAATAACATTTTGTGGCCCATAAAAATGATATAAAACCCAGATTTCAACATCCATCAATGAAATTTTATTGGAAACACAGCTACACTCATTCATTCCCATACCATCTACGGCTGCTTTTACTCCATAACTGCAGGGTTGAGTAGTTGCAACTTAAACCCTAATGGGTTTCAAACAAGTCAATCCTAAATCAACCCTGACTATTCACTGGAAGGACTGATGCTGAAGCTGAAGCTCCAATACTTTGGCCACCTGATGGGAAGAGTCAACTCACTGGAAAGACTCTAATACTGGGAAAGATTGAGGGCAAGAGGAGAAGGGGACAACAGAAGATGAGATGGTTGGATGGCATCACCAACTCAATGGACATAAGTTTGAACAAGCTCTGGGAGACAGCGAAGGACAGGGAAGCCTGGTGTACTGCAGTTCATGGGGTCACAAAGTGTCAGACACAACTTAGCAACTGAACAACAACAGCAACAGCTGAAACTCTATGGTCTGCAACACTCAAAACATTTACAGCAGGGTTTGCTGATCCCTATTCCAGATCATTATCCTGAGGGGACAAGAGGCAGACTGAGACCTTGTTGTCCCTGGGTGGAGAGCCTATCACCAGACCTAGTATTGAGGGGTTTTTTTGATCAGCCACTCACGTTTCCTTTTCTTACATCTCTGTGGCCTCCCTCTCCTCTCTGCAGGTACTTAGGACTCTTCTTCTGAGACATTAACGTTTTAACACCAGGAATAATTTTATTTTTAAAAGGACACGAGATCTTGTCTTCTCCCACACTCGGCCCACTGTCCCAGGTGGTTTCATCCGCTCTGGATGGCTTCATTCAATAACTGATTTCTCCTGAAACCAAACCAAATCCCTGGACCAGGATCGTGTCCTGAGATCTCAGACCAACACTCAAGTCTGTTCAACATTAGATTCAGATCGGGTTGGGGAGGTGGGTTTTACCACTTACCAGTGGTGTAACCTTGAGTAAGGCATATAGTTGCCCAGGACATCAATTTCATCACCTGTCAAAGGTGAAATCCATCCTGCCTCACCTGCCAGGATTACTGTGCTAACTGGACGAAAGGAGAGCTGCCCACGAAACACTGCCACCTGGCCCCAGCCTCCTTCTCCAGCATATTATTACAGTATTAGACCTCTGCTTCCTCCACACGCCCCGCACACTGGCTCTTCTTGAGCTCCTTGACTTTGCTACCTGTTGGCCTTTGCACATGCTGATTTTCTTCTCTGAAACATTTTTTCCCCATCCCACCCTCTGTCTGGCTGCTTCTCAGCCTTTTTAACCCTCAATCCAAGGCAGGCCCCTTCTGTATGCCTCTCCACCTTTGTGCTGGATTCTCTCACTGCCATGTGCAGTAATTTCTAATTAGAGTAAATTCTCATTATTCACAGTGGTTATGTTCTCCGAAGCTGCCATGAACACAAAATTAGCAAATACTGAGCCACTGTTCCTAAAGGGAAAAACCTAAGGGTAGGTTTCTGCAAGACTCTGGTCACATTTTCATCAACAGATCAATACCTAACTTTGTTTTATGTGTGTTTCTGTTTCGAGACCCCTTATTTAATATATATTGTTGATTCATTGACATTGAACTCACAGCCAGTACCACTACAACTCAGGCCTGAACAAAGCTTATCAAATACACATTTTCCCCATAAGGCACAACATAGCCTTCCTGAGCTTGGGAACACTAGATAGCAGCAATTCAGCAGTATGTTTGGGGGCTGATTTTTTTTTTCCAAACTTATTTTTAATTGAAGGAAAACTGCTTCACAATATTGTGTTAAAAAGAAAGTTAAGTCACTCATTTGTGTCCAACTCTTTGCAACCCTATGCACTGTGGCCTGCCAGGGTCCTCTGTCCGTGGGATTCTCCAGCAAGAGGATTGGAGTAGGTTGCCATTTCCTTGGCCTCTGCCATACATCAACATGAGTCGGCCAGAGGTATACATGTGTCCCCTCCCTCTTTAACCTCCTTCCCCTCCCACCCCATCCTATCCCTCTCGGTTGTCACAGAACCCCGGTTTGAGTTCCCTGAGTCATGCGGCAAATTGGTCTTGGGGGTGATTTTTAAACAGCAAAATCACCAACAAAACACACACAAAAATGCAAAAACAACAAAAAACAACCCATGGCACTAAACAGACCATAAAAAGGATGCTTGCTCACAGTTCTGAGAGTCGGAACAAGAAGGCAGTGTCATCTCGTTTCGACCTCGGGTGGGAACAAGTGTGTTGAGCGACTCGAATTTTCTGCCATCCTGTTCACGTCCATGAATGACCATGAGAAGTGCTGCAGATACTGATTTGGGGGTTACAAATCAATTTTAGCGAGTGGGAGAATTCACAAATACAGAGTCTGCCAACAAGGAGGATCCACTGTACTTCCTTCTCATTTCTCTCATTCACTAGAGTGTGAGTTCACTGAGGACTGGTTTGTCTCTTACCCACTGTTGGATCTGTAGCACCTGGATTACAACCTGGCACACAGTATGCTTTCCACAAGAAATCCAGTTTAAATGAACCCAGGAGGCAGTTCTGTGAAAGTGCTCCACTGGAAGCAATGACAGCTAGTGTTTGCGGAGGAGGCACCATGAGCTGCCCTGTGTAATGTGCTTTTTCTATGTTCCCTCCATCAAAAAGGGAAACAGCAACACATTGTACTTTTGCCATGGGCTCTAGAATCATACTGCCTGGGTTCAAACACAGGATCTGCTTCTAATTAATTATTTAACTCTGAGCACGTTCCTTGGCCTCTCAGAGCCCCAGCTTCCTTGGCTATCAAACGGGGTAGTTAGTATAGTTAATGCCTTGTAGGTCACGGTGAGGAGTAGCTGTGGCCCACATACAGGAAGTATTTAGCATCATGCCAGGCACAGATGAGCACTTAGGAAACATTACCTCCTGTGGTCAATAGATTCCATGGCAAATCTAAGAGTTTTATACAATCATACCCATTTTGCAGACGAAGAAACTGAGGCTAAGGGTGATTCTATGAGTTTTTGAGGGCCACACAGCCCAGGGAGGGCTGGCTCTGGGAACTCTAAGCCTAGGCTCACTGTAAACATAGCATTTACTAAAATGATGAGGGCTGCTCCAGGAGGCCCCTTGAACTTCTATGGGATCAGGGTAAGGACAAGCTCCGTTTTCCCCAAGAGTCTTCCCTCATATTCTACATCTGTATCTTTCTGTTCCCTGCCCACTTTCGAGTTCAACCCTTTCAGTACCAGCCCTGTTGGGAGGGAGGATGTTGGTTTGTTATCTTGGCTTTGACAGCTCAAAGGCAGAGATATTTCCTGCTTAAAAGACTCCCTGAAGAAGGAGGAGGAGGAGAATCAGCATTGTGGGCTGCAACAACCGTCTTCCTTTTCCTCCAACCCTTTGGGTCAAGGGTCCTCACCCTTGGCTGCTAGTTGGAATCGCCTGGGAAGCTCTGAAATATCCAGAGGTCCAGGCCCCAACGCAGACTACTTCCATCTGAGCCTCAGAGCGGGGTTGGGTGGAGGGCTACGGGGCATCGGCAGTTTTTTCATGCTCCCCCAAGCGATTCCAGCGTGCAGGCAAGTTGGAGAAATGGTGCTTTTGGATCAGCCTTCGGCTGCAACGGTGAAGTCGATTTGGGGAGCAGTAACTCTTTTCTCAGCCTAGGACTGGCTGCTGGGGGATTCGGGCAGGCTCGGCTCTCCAGAGGAACCAGCCAGTGAAGGATGTTTGCGTGCGAGCGATCTGGCGTCCAGCTGTGCCCCGAGGCCCAGCTTGGAGACGGCGGGTCTCCGGGTCCCCGCAGGCAACGACACGTGCGGCCGCTCCGACCTGTCTGGTTATCTACCGAGACCGCCAGCCGACCTCGGCGGCCGCCGCGGGCCCACCCCGACCACAGAGGTTCGCAGGAAACGCCCGGGGCTCGGGAATTCCTACCTTGGCTGCCGGCGCTGTCCTCCGGTCCCCGGAATCCTGCGACTCCGGTTCGATCTGTCGCCGGGGCTCCGCCGTCGCTTTCGTCTGCGCCCGAGAGGCGCCCACTAGAGCGCAGGCGCCACCTAGTGGGCGCGGGGCGGAGGCGCGGGGACCGGGCGGGGAGGTGGGAGAGCGGTTGGTCCCGGGCGGAAATGCTGCCCCGGCTGCCCACGTGGGCGGTTTCCCAGCACGCTGCGCACCCTGGGCGCAAATCCCGGCTGGGTGGGATCACCTTCACTCCCTAGAGGGCACTGGAACCTGAACTTGCTGAACTTTCTCTTGGGGGCACGGAGGGGCAGCCAGGCCCTGGCTGCTGGCCTGAGATCCATTCTGGGATTTTCCTGGCCGGACTCAGGGATCTTGCCTTTCATCCAGAAGCTTTCAGTACACCCCGATTTGGCAGAGCCGACTCTTTTAAATATATTGCGAGCATCAGAAGATGCAGGGGACTGGGCCTCTCTCAAACCCAGGGAGGCCTTTGCCCTACAAGCGATTCGTTCTTTTAGCCCCGCCTCCAACCCCCACCCCACCGCACGCCACCCCCCATTTCCTATCCTCCCACCCCCTAGCAGTTACCTTTCTTTCCCTGTTCCCTCCAGTCTCTTTCGCTGTTATTAAACATCCAGTCTGTATCACACCCTGTGTATAGAGTCCAGAGACACAGGCTCCTAAGAAGTTGGCCATGCAGGTTCTATTTCTGACCCGGGCGCCTTTGACATTGACATTCCTTTGGTTGGAGCCATCCTGGCACTGCGGGACATTTACATCTCTGATTCTTTGGCGCTAAATGCCAGTAGCCACCCTGAAGTCATTGTGACAACCAAAACCACCCCTTCATATTTCCAATTGTCTCCTGGGTTGGGGGAGCACAGCCCTAGGCTGAGACCCTGTTAGCTCCTTATTAAAATCAGGAAAATGGTGAATTATTGAAAGTGTTTACATTTCATTTATTTTTTTCCCTCCAACCCATGTTAACTGAGCACTTACTATGCGCCATAGAAGATACTAGGAAGGACAAAACACCTTGAAATCTCTGCCCTTATTGAATTCACCTTTATGTAACAAATTAACTTTCAGCACACACGCAGATGCAATACCATGCAACTAAGCTCTTGGCCGGATAAGTACAGGGTTTATTTATTTTTTAATGTAGCAATTGGTAGGACACCAAAGGTGGAGAATGCCCTGGTGATGGAGGCAAGTTTGGCAAGTCTTCTTTTAAGGCAGTTTATCTCTGGGGTGATAGTTGGAGGGAAGTTGACCAAAGTGGAAATATTAGAGACAGTTAGTGACAGTGAGACCTGGGTCATTCCCCCACCCCCACCTGCCTCTGCCTTTGGTCTCTCTGTCCTGGTGTCATCTGGTCAAAGTGGCCATCCAGGACAGGAGGGGGAGGGGGTATTGTCTGTGGGCAGCACCTGGAGTGACGAGGGTGTGTGTGTGTGTCTGTCGTAGGGGCCACCCCAGCCTACCCCGGGCCAGTTCGTGCCCTGGTCAAGGTGAATCTGTCAGAGAAGTGCTGACAGGCACCTTCCTATTCTGTCACTTTAAAGTGTCTCTGAGTCACTGTCATGCCTTGCAGGAGCTCCCTTCTCCGCCCCACACACCACCCTCCTGGGCCCCAAAGCTTGCCCAGGCAAGGACCTAGCTTTAGAGCATAACCTCTGCGATTCTGATGCCAGGCATCACCTGATGAGGTTAAAGGTTTCCTAAAGAATGTCTCCTCTGGGTTCTTCTAGTATTCTGTTCATTCCACTAATTACAGAGTTTTGGGGACTGTGGTTGTCAACTGGTCTGTTTTTATCCACAGGTTCTCCATAAATGATCTCCTTGAGGGCCTGAGCCATGTTTGATAGGTAGAAGTAGTGTCAATAATAATAAAAATAATTTGTAACATATTAAAGTGAAGTCACTCAATCATGTCCGACTCTTTCCGACCCCATGGACTGTTGGTTATCAGTCTCCTTCGTCCACGGGATTTTCCAGGTAAGAGTACTGGAATAGGTTGCCATTTCCTTCTTCAGGGGATCTTCCTGACCCAGGGATCGAAGCCAGGTCTCCTGCACTGTAGGCAGATGCTTTACTGTCTGAGTCACCTGGGAAGTGTTGTAACATATTAGGCACTAAGAATTTTATTTGGCTGTGCAGCTTGTGGGATTGTAGTTCCCCAACCAGGGACTGAACCCAGGCCCTTCGTGGTGAAAGCATGGAGTCCTAACCAGTGGACCACCAAGGAATTCCCAGCACTAAGAATTTTTAAAAATTATTTTTAAACATTTATTTTGGCTGCGTTGGTCTTAGTTGCAGCATACGGGATCTTCGTCGCATCATGCGGGATCTTTCCTCTCTAGCTGTGCTGATTGGGCTCCAGGGCCTGCGGGCTCCGTAGTTCTGGTGTTCGAGTTTAGTTGCTCAGTGGTTGCAGCACACAGGCTTAGTTGCTCCATGGCATGCAGGATCTTAGTTCCCCAACCAGGGAGCGAACCTGTGTGCCCTGCACTGCAAGGCAGATTCTTAACCACTGGACCCCCAGGAAAGTCCCGGCACTCAGAATTTTAGATTGACTGGTTTAATAATAATAATAATCCTATGAAGCAATCACTATTATTTCACCCATTTTATTGAGGAAGAAACTGAGGCCCATAACGCTTAAGTAATTGCTGTTGGGTAGGAGAGTTAGCAAGCGGTGTGGCCAAGACCTGAATTTGTATTGCCTGCCTGCACAGCCTTTGCCTTTGAGCACTTCGCTACTGTTGACTGAGCACCTGGACAACCGCACTGGACACCGTATCTTAGATATGAGGCAGGATGGACAAGGGCCTCTCATCTGCATCCCTCTGTGCTCCTGTTCTGTCCATTCTTTCCTTCAAAGGGAGAATTTTCTTTGCTGCATTTTGTTTTTTAATAAAGTCATGCTGGGAGATGTAACCTATTTTTTTAGTAGGTAAGAGCTTATCTGTCTTCTACAATGATGCTCCATTATAGAAGGTGAGGGGAAGCCCCTGGCAGTCTAGTGGTTCAGATGCAGGACTTTCACTGAGGGTTCAATCCCTGGGCAGGGAATTAAGATCCCTCAAGCTGGGCGGAGAGCCTCACTCACCAAAAGAGGGTGAGAATCCTCTGTCCCTCGAGGTGGGTGGAGCTAGAAACAGGGGCACTGGGGGCATGGGCAGGAAGTCGGGACCCTGGCAGAAGCAGGGGTAGAGAAGGAAGGAGGTGAGGATGCCAGACACCAGCAGGAAAGGGGCTGGTACCCATCCCAGGAAGGGCACTTGATCTTGTGAGGCTGGCCCTTGCACTGAATGGCAACTTGACTTTGGGGGTCCTAGTATGTTTATGGCAGAAGTAAGGTTGGTCACGTTCTGGTCACGGACTGCACATGCAAACCCTGCCAGATATGAGAGGCATTAGCAGGAGGACACATATTCTGTGTTATTGACTCTTTCCAAAAGCCCAGGAGACTGAGAGTCAGAGAGGTTAAGCCACTTGCTGTACACGTAGCATGTGTACTGCAGAGCTTGTTTTCAGTCTCACGTCCCTCTCATGCTGAATCGGGATGCTTCTTTTTATTTGTTTATTTGGCTGCCTCAAGTCAGAGTTGTGGCATGAAAGATCAATCTTCGTAGCGGCCTGCGGATCTTTAGCTGTGACATGTGAACTCTTAGTTTCACCATGTGAGATCTAGTTCCTCGACCAGGAATGAACCTGGAGCGCCTGAGGAGTCTTGGCCACTGGACCACCAGGGAAATTCCTGAATCTGATGCTTCTAACCCTATTAGTCGCTCAGTCATGTCCAACTCTTTGCAACCCCATGGATTATAGAGTGCCAGGCTGCTCTGTCCTTGGGATTGCCCAGGCAAGAATACTGGAGTGGGTTGCCATTTCTTCCTCTAGGGGATCTTCTTGACCCAGGGGTCGAATTCACGTCTCTTGCATCTCTTCCGTTGGTAGGCAATTCTTCACCACTGAGCCACCTGGGTTATTAGCTGTCTTTCCACAAATGAATGATGAAATGAACTGAACTCCTCAGGATGGATTTGCCTTCTTCGTTTGGGCCAGGATATCAGTTCCTCCTCTACCAGCTAATTTTCTGCTTGTCTCTGGGAAGCCGCTCTCTCTCCCCTTTTCCCCGTACTAAAGCATGGCATTCTGCCTCACAGTTTAATTCCCTGCAGAGACGTTGCCCCCCTGCAGATTCTGTGCCCTTGAGAACATGATCCACGTGGATTGTGCTAGATGGTCTGTTTACTTCTCCATATCCGTTCTCCTTTTCTACCCTGCTCTGCATCCTGGGGGACTGACCTAAATAAGCAAGAGCCAAAGGCTTCTGTGTCCACTGGTTCAAGTTGGGTTTGGCCAACAGGAGACCTGGGAGGGACTAGAAGGAGAGAGGACAGTGAGGTTGGGCTCCCTTCCTGCAGGGTGCTTGGGCTGGCCACTCCCCTGCCTACAGCCAGAGCTTTCACGTTATCTTCATACAACCCCGTCTGCCT
Organism: Ovis aries; assembly: GCF_016772045.2. Lineage (NCBI taxonomy): Eukaryota > Metazoa > Chordata > Mammalia > Artiodactyla > Bovidae > Ovis > Ovis aries. The sequence continues at coordinate 21,046,555 of NC_056067.1, read as the reverse complement.
GCACATCCAGGCCTCCTTAATGGAAATTCACTAAGGTTCTGGAAAGCACATGGCACCCCAAATGGAACCTTGTACCATGTGGCTCAACCAGCAGCTGTCAAGGTAAATTAGGGGCAGGTGTGTTTGTTTGTTTATTCAAATGAAAAGCAGGAGAGAAAGGATTTTAAATGATCTGGAGTACTAGGACCAGATGGCAAATAAGCCCCTAGGCTCCTGGCAAAACAGTTTTTATTTATTTTTGTTTGCTTGTTTGGATGCTCTTAACATTTTTTTTTGTTAAATTAATATACAGCAAATTTGACTTTAAAAACATTTTGGTGTACAGTTCTATGAATTTGAGCACGTGTATAGATTTGTGTAACTAGCACCACAAACAGGACATAGAAAACCAAAAAAACACCTCTTTCAAGCTATAACTTTGTAGTGACACCACTGATCTGTTCTCCATCTTTATACATGGTGCGTGCTAAGTCACTTCAGTCATGTTCTACTCTATGTGACCCTATGGAGTGTAGCCTGCCAGGCTCCTCTGTCCATGGGGATTCTCCAGGCAAGAATACTGGACTGGGTTACCGTGCCCTCTTCCAATGGATCTTCCCGACTCAGGGAGGGAAACCACATCTCTTATGTTTCCTGCATTGGTAGGTAGGTTCTTTACCAGTAGTGCTCTCTGGGAAGACCCACATATCCTTGTACATAATATATATGTATATATAAATATAAAAATATATGTGTATATATGTATGTATGTATAGTTTCTTGCCTAATTGGCATGTGGGATCTTAGTTCCCTGACCAGAGACTGAATCCGCAGTCCCTTGCTGTGGAAGCACAGAGTCTTAACTGCTGGATTGCCAGGGAAGTTCTCTCTATCCTTACATTTTTGTCTTTCTGAGAATGTCATGTGAGTGAAATGAAGCAGTAGATAATCTTTTCAGACTGGCTTCTTTCACTCATGAATATCTTTGAAATTCATCAGATCTGTTACATGTAACTGTAATTTTCCCTTTTTATTGCTGAGTAATAACCTGTTATATGAAGGTTTATCTGTTGTACCACTCTTTATTCACATTTGGGTTGTTTCTAATTATTGATTATTAATAGAGCTGCTCTAAATGTTCATGTACAGGTTTTCATGTGAGCATTGGTTTTCTGGATTTCAGAAAGGCAAAGGAACCAAAGATCAATTGCCAACATCCGTTGGGTCATAGAAAGAGCAAGAGAGTTCCAGAAAAGCATCTACACCTACTTTACTGACTATGCCAAAGCCTTTGACTATGTGGATCACAACAAACTGTGGGAAATTCTTCAAGAAATGGGAATACCAGACCACCTTACCTGCCTCCTGAGAAATCTGTATGCAGGTCAAGAAGCAATAGCTAGAACCAGACATGGAACAACGGACTGTTGTTCCAAATTGGGAAAGGAGTACTTCAAGGCTGTATATTGTCACCCTGCTTATTTAACTTATATGCAGAGTACATCATGCAAAATGCTGGACTGGATGAGCCCAAGCTGGAATCAAGATTGTCCGGAGAAATATCAATAACCTCAGATATGCAAATGACACCACCCTTATGGCAGAAAGCAAAGAGGAACTAAAGAGCCTCTTGGTGAAAGTGAAAGAGAGTGAAAAAGCTGGCTTAAAACTCAGCATTCAGAAAATGAAGATTTATGGCATCTGGTCCCATCACTTCATAGCAAATAGATGGGGAAACAATGGAAACAGTGACAGACTTTATTTTGGGGGGTTCCAAAATCACTGCAGATGGTGACTACAACCATGAAATTAAAAGATGCTTGTTCCTTAGAAGAAAAGCTATGACCAACCTAGACAGCATATTAAAAAGCAGAGACATTACTTTGCCAACAAAAGTCTGAATAATCAAAGCTATGGTTTTTCCAATAGTCATGTATGGATGTGAGAGTTGGACTATAAAGAAAGCTGAATGCCAAAGAACTGATGCTTTTGAACTGTGGTGTTGGAGGAGACGCTTGAGAGTCCCTTGGACAGCAAGGAGATCCAAACAGTCAATCCTAAAGGAAATTAGTCCTGAATATTCATTGGAAAGACTGATGCTGAAGCTGAAGCTCCAATACTTTGGCCACCTGATGCGAAGAACTGACTCATTGGAAAAGACCCTGATGCTGGGAAAGATCGAAGGCGGGAGGAGAAGGGGACGACAGAGGATGGGATGGTTGGATGTCATCATCAACTCAATGGACATGAGTTTGAGCAAACTCTGGGAGTTGGTGAGGGACAGGAAAGCCTGGTGTGATGCAGTCCATGGGGTCACAGAGTCGGACATGACTGGGTGACTGAACTGAACTGATAGGTTTTCATTTCCCTTAGGTGATGTTATGGATTGAACATGTCCCTCCCCACATTCATATGCTGAATTTAATCCCCAGAGTGACTGCATTTGGAGCTTGGGCCTTTAGGGTTTCCTTGGTGGCTCAGGGGTACAGAATTTGCCTGCAGTGCAGGAGATGCAGGAGATGTGGGTTAGATCCCTGGGCTGGGAAGATCTTCTGGAGAGGGAATGGCAACCCACTCCAGTATTCTTGCCTGGGAAATCCCATGGAGAGAGGAGCCTGGTGAGCTGCAGTCCATAGTGTCACAAAGAGTCAGATACAACTGAGCATGTGAGCATGCACCGAGGTAATTAGGTTAGATGGGGTCCTAATCCCATTGAACTGGTGTCCTTATAAGAGAAAGGGCCTTCAGAGTTCTCTCTCTTTGTGAGTGCAGGGGAAAGGCCATGTAAACATACAGCAGGAAGGTGGCTGTCTACAAATCAGGAGAAAAATATCCCTCCAGAAACCAAACTTGCCAACACCTTGCTTATGGATGTCTTAGCCTACAGACCTGGGAGAAAATGTCTATTGTTTAGGCTACCAATTTGGTGGCATTTTTTTATGGCCACTTGAGCAGACTGATATGGGTAAATAGTCTATGGTGAGTATATGTTTAACCATATGAGAAGCTGCTGAACTGTTTTGCAGAGTGAGGTTACCAGTTTGCATTCCCACCAGGAACATATGAGAGTTCTGGTTGCTCTGAAGCTTTGCCAACATATGATATCCATAGTTTCTCTTTGTAGTTTTTTTAACCAGGGATTTAGTTTAGTTTCCCAACCCTGGATTGAACTGGGGACCTTGCATTAGGGAGTCTTAACCACTTGCTTGACCACCAGCAAGTCCCTATCTGTTCTTTTTTAAAAAATATTTATTAATTATTTTTTTTGGCTGCATGAGGTCTTAGTTGTGGCACATGTATCTTCACTGTGTAACATGGGATTCTTCATCATGACGCTTGGGTTCAGTAGTTGCAACACACAGGCCTAGCTGTTCCAAGGCATATGGGATCCCAGTTCCCCGACCAGGGATCGAACCTGAGTCCTTGGCACTGAAAGATGGACTCTCAGCCACTGGACCCCACGGGGAGTCTCCCTATTTGTTCTCTATGTTGATATCTTCTGCATGCTATGTTGTATAGGTAGTACAAGTTAAGAAGGCATTTTAAAGCTGAAAATGTATTGAAATTATCCTACTGAAGTCCCATCCATTATTGGGTGGTTCATATCTCATTTCTCTTTCCTTGTCTTTCCACTGCCTCATTCTGTTCCTAGGGCAATGTCCCCTAGGCAGAGCCAGCTAGTGATCCGGTCAATTACAGTCTTCATCAGAGGTGACTCCATTTCTGAAAAAATTAGGGAAGAGGTTAAGTGTGCAAGTCTGGCTTCATGAGCCTTTATGCTTCATTTAAAGTTCTACTCTCACTGTCTTGAAATTCTTAGCAAGTTTTGAACAAGGGCCCACATTTTAATTTCACATGGGCCCTATGATTGTGTAACCTGTCCTGGGTGTGGGCGTCATGGGCAAGGCAAGGCTTCTCACCAGATTCACTCCGAAAAGGGCCCTCATCTGTTCTCACCAACCACACCTCTAAACTAAGCCAAGCCCAACCTGAGGGTTTTACCTGTCTCTTCGCTTCTCCTACTGCCTGTCTTTTGTGCTGAGTTAGTATAAGCATGATTAATCTGGAGGTTTCATGAGAGAATCATTGGCTTAGCATCTCAGTATCGCAATGAGCATTTGCCTTAATTAGGGCCTCTAATTAATCAGAAGGCAAATGCAACCTCCTTCTCCCACCCTGATACCTCCAGACTGTACTTTGGGGTTTATACGGGAGAGGTAAATTGACAACATTAAATGTCTTCCTAATTGTCATTCTGCCAGCCTGGTTGGCAAAAAGCTCATTCAAAGGCAGGTGATTTATAGGGAAAGCTTACCACATTCTTGTGGATCACTGAGTGCCTAAGTCCTGGAAGATAAATGGCATGAACCAAAGGCAGCGGGGGCAGGGCAGGCAGGGACAAGGACTGGGAAGATTCCAGAGCTTGCAGGCAGCATCCTGAAGTGGCTGCCAGACACAGAGTTGACCTCAGGCCATTGACCTGGACTCATAACCACTCTGGACTCAATTATTTCACCTCTCAGTTCAGTACAGTTCAGTCGCTCAGTCGTGTCCGACTCTTTGCGACCCCATGAATCGCAGCACGCCAGGCCTCCCTGTCCATCACCAACTCCTGGAGTTCACTCAGACTCACATCCATCGAGTCAGGGATGCCATGCAGCCATCTCATCCTCTGTCATCCCCTTCTCCTCCTGCCCCCAATCCCTCCCAGCATCAGAGTCTTTTCCAATGAGTCAACTCTTCGCATGAGGTGGCCAAAGTACTGGAGTTTCAGCTTTAGCATCATTCCTTCCAAAGAAATCCCAGGGCTGATCTCCTTCAGAATGGACTGGTTGGATCTCCTTGCAGCCCAAGGGACTCTCAATCAAGAGTCTTCTCCAACACCACAGTTCAAAAGCATCAATTCTTCGGTGCTCAGCACTCTGGCATGGGGCTGTTTGATTGTGAGAAGTAAACGAGAGGACTTGTGTGAGATATCCGAGGCTGGCATGTACCCATCCCTCCATCAGTGAATGGGAGCTAGTGTCACTTTCGATGGCGTTGTGCATACTTGGAAAAGAGTGCACTCTGTGCTTCTCTGAAAAGCTACTTCGTAGACCTGCCTGATCTTCTTTCTAGCTTCCTGGGAGCTGGGCCAGAATATTGGGCTCATTTTGGAGTTAGGAAAAGAAAAGCAAGATTATCAGAAATAAAATAGAAGTCAAATATAGAGTGTTTGGCTTCCCTGGTGGTTCAGTGGTTGAGAATCCACCTGCCAAGGCAGGGGACGTGAGCTGGATCCTTGATTCCGGAAGATCCAACATGCCTCAGAGCAACTAAGCCCATGTGCCACAGCTACTGAAGCCTGAAATCCCTAGAACCTGTTCTTCAAAATAACTGCAATGACAAACCCACGCATGCAACTAGAGAAAGCCTGCTTGCAGCAACAAAGACCCAGTACCACCCCAAAACAAAAAAAAACCACCCAACTTAAAAATATATAAAATATATAGAACATTCGTTCACAGCTTGGAAAACCTTTATTCATATGTCCATATTAAAGAGCAATGACAGGCCTCCCAAATTGATGACACATATGATGGTGCATGAAGATGGTCTGATGGGGACTTTAAAATAAATGAGAATGGTCATAGAGTGGAATCTGAGGGACCCCAGTTCAAAACCCACCCCTGCTATTTCCTGGCTGTTAGACCTTAAATAATTTATACAGTCTTTCTGAATCTCAGTGTCTCCATCTGTTAAATGAAAGTTAAATAACACAATCTACCTCTTGGGATGGTTGTGAGGATAAAACAAGATGATGAATGTAAATTGTGCTTGGCACAGAGTAGCACTTGGTACCTGCTAATTTGCTTATTTATTTGTTTGTTTATTTTTCTTCCAGTTGTATTGAGATATAACTGACATAGGGCTTGCCTGGTGGCTCAGTGGTAAGGAAGCCGCCTGCAGCGCAAGAGGTGCAAGAGACTCAGGTTTGATCCCTGGGGTGGGAAGAGTCCCTAGAGTAGGAAATGGCAACCCACTCCAGTATTCTTGCCAAGGAAAATTCCATGGACCCTGGAGTCTGGCGGGCTACAGTTCATGGGGTCGCAAAGAGCCCAACACAACTGAGTAACTGAGCATGATTGATAGCACCGTATGAATTAAGGTGTACAGCCTAATGTTTCGACTTTCCTATATCATGAAAGAATTAGCACAATAAGTTTAATGAACATCCATCCTTTAAAGAACACCCATTCTTTAAACAACATCCTTTAAAGATACAACATTAAAGGAACAAAAAATTGTGTGTGTGTGATGAGCACTCTTAGGATTTACTGTTACCAACTTTCATATTTAACATACAGCACCGTTAATGCTACTTCTTTTCATTACTTACTTGTTTGGGTAACCCCTGGAATCCACGATCTTAGGACTTCCCTTCTCATTCTTCTTCAACCCTGGGTGGAGGCGGCATTCTAGGGTGGGGATGGCCTCCAAGTGGGGGGTCTGTGAGCCTCAGGAACTGAATATGACCCTGGGACAAGGAGGAAGGGCACAGCTAGTTGCTTAGTAACAGGGCTTTCTTTGCGTGCGAAGAGAGGCCTGGTGTTTACAGGTAACTAGGTGGGGGGGTTGTAATTTGTAAAGAAGTTACAGGTTAAACAAAAGGGAATTCTTCCGATGGAATGAATAGGGCTTGGTTCTGAGAACTAGTTGTCTTAGCCGGAAGGGCCCCCTTCCAGGCTCAGCCCACCCCACAGATGCAGAGGGAGGAGGGGGTTAGGGGGCGGCGTTGTCATTATGCAGATTGGGCTGGTGTCTCCCGGTGACCATGGAAACCAAACCCGTTCTCTTTCAGCTGTGCTCCGAGGAAGGGTTATTTAACTCTGGCCCCGGCGGATCAGCCGCACAGACCCTACTCACCGCAGGGCCTCCCAGGGCGCTCGCCCTCAGCGTCCGACTGAGATGGGGTGCCACTCCAGCAAGAGCACCGAGGTGGCGGGGGAGTCCCAGAAACCCGCAGAGCAGCCCGAGGGAGAGGAGCCAAATCTGGGGGCTGACCCAGAGGCCGCGGATGGCAGAGACACCTCCTTGAAGGATGGCGCCCCGGAGCAGAACTGAGATGCTTCGCTCTGGATTCGAGGACCCTCACCTCATCCCTGGAACTGCCTTTGGCCAGTGAAACTCGAGAGAAGCCCCGTCCTGAGAAGCTCCAAGGAGGAGGAGAGGGAAACCCCCGCCTTCGGGATCCAGGCTTCACAAGTCACTTTCACCGGGCTTTGCTCTGGAGCTGTGAGGGGTCCCAGCCCCGATAGCCCTACTTCCCCAGCTCCCCGATGGACAGAGAGGATGAAAGAAGCCTTCTCACATGATGGGACTTTTCCCTGAGCCCCCTGGCTGACTGCTCCGACTCTGACCCATCTCTGCTGCTGAGATGTGATGGTCCTGTGACCGACGCCCCCATCCTTCCACGTTCTTCACTTTTCTGAACTCTGAAAGCTCTCTGGCCATAGTGTTGATGGGGATGCGTTTCTTGTTTTGTCTTGTTTTATCCCTCCCTCTCCTTTCCCTAATAGCTGGCTAAATAGCCAGTGCCCCTCACAGGAAGTTTTAGGGTTTGGCTCCGTCCACACTGTTTGTTTGAGCACTTCAATATTTAACTTGGAGAACTGTTAATGAGTTATGGGAACAATCAGAATCAGACTGGGATCATGGCAATGGAAGACAACAAGGCCTTGATCATCCAGTAAGTGGAACCCTGAGTACTGGTGGGAAGGAAGGAGGAGGGTTTCCCATTCCTGGTGTTTTAATCCCCAGAAAAATGCCCCTCTGCTGATGTTCCTGTGTCTCTTCCCATCAAGAGTCTGTCAGCCTGAACCCTCGAGCGTTTGAGCTCTCTGTATCCAGCCTTCAGAAATATTTCGCTGTTTACTCACATGTCTGTCAGCCTCTCTTTTTCCCCTCCTTGCATGTGTTTTCTTTTTAACGCGACTCAGAAGCATTTTAATTTGAAATCAAACAGACATGTTTGCAAATAAATGATGACACAACACGTTTGAAAGACAGGACTGGGGAGTTGAGATTAGAGGATCAGCGGGGAAGGGTGGGTGTAATTCAGTAGAACGTAAGTGAGAAGCGGGGCTATGAGCCTGTACTTGGTTTCAGGCATCACGATGAGGATTTACACGAGTGGTTTAATGTAACCACCACAACCATCCCCATTTAATAGATGAGAAGGTTGAGGTAGTGAGAGATTAAATAACTTGCCTGAGCATGGCCAGCCAGGATGGGGCAGAACCCAGATTTGAGTCTCAGATTTGACTCCCCCCCAGCAGCTGAATTCACCTGTGCAGAGTCCTGCCTAAAGTGTATGGGGCCTTTCCTACAAGTAAATGGAAATCCATGTCCTTTTCCAGCCTGTGTGTAGTCGGGGCCATTTCTCTTTACTCAATTTACTACTTGCCTATGGGGCAGGCAACTGGTCAACTAGGATCACCCCCACTTGCAGGCTGGGCTTTGTGTGCTTGCTCAGTCATGTCCGACTCTTTGTGACCCCACGGATTGTAGCCCGCCAGTCTCCTCTGACCATGGGATTTTTCCAGGCAAGAATACTGGAGCGGGTTGCCATGCCCTCCTCCAGGGGATCTTCCTGACCGAGGGATTGAACCCGTGTCTCCTGCACTGGCAGGCGGATTCTTTACCACTGTGCCACGGGTGATGCTTTGAGGGCCTTTTATTTACTACTCTGGGAGTGTGGGGTGTGTTGGGTGATGAGAAGCAGGGAGATGGAAGAATGGAGAAAAAGAGGCAGCATGCTACTGGAAATGACCCTTGTTTTGGCCATCAAAACCTCAGAAACTGAATAGGATTGTTTTGAGAATCTGGCAGCGGGGGTAAAGAGAAGAAGGAAGGACCAGAAGTAAAGCAATTTGGCCTGCAACTTGACTACAAAAACGCTCCTTTTGCTTCAGCAGAGCCTGACGTCTTTCAAGGAGGGAGCAGGAGAGGTGGGGCCTCCTCAGCTGGCCCGAAGCCCTGCTCTTTCCCGGGGGTAGGAAACTTGCAGTGGGCCAGGAAACAGGCCTGGGCTTGCAGCTGGGGATCAGGAAGTTTGGGGCCTCTTTCTACAGCTTTCTGGGCATAGGCCAAGCTCTGGTAACTGCTTTCAATTTTTTTTTTTTTTTTAATACAGTTCTGTTTTTCTCCCTCCTCCCTCCTAATGGAAATTCACCCTGCAAAACAGGATGGTGTCTGGTCAGAAGCTGCTCACAGTGTCCACCCTCAGGACTCTTGGAAAAAGTTCAGCTGGTGGTGAGGTTTGAAGGCAGGGTGGTGCTTATTTCCATCAGCTCCTGAGGGGCAAAATTCACTCAACTTCTTACCAACTCCAAATGAAGGGGACTCCAGGTCCTTAGAAGTTCAGAAACAGGGTGGTTTGTTTGGCTTCCTCCTGGGATGGTGCAAAATGCTCTTTTAATTTAATGCGAGATCTCTGAGGGTTTTAAAAACAGGATTCTTCATCCACCTCCAGCTGTGGCAGGCATGTTGCAATTTGCCAGGAAGTTAATCTGTAACAGGAAAAAGGACCCAGTTTCTTTTTAACAATATTCCAATTGTGCCACGGGGGCCCAGTATCACCCATCTATCTCCCTCCGAGGCTCAAGTGCCTGGTATAAGTGGCGAGAATTATGTCTACCTTTAAAGGAAGGTCTGCATAGACTCAGCCCATAACTTGAAAGCCATTTCTCTGGCCCACTTCCACAACTACCCGAAGAGGAGTATTTTGCTTACTAGTCACCTTTCTATCCACTCATCTCTCCATCTATTCATCCATCCTCCCATTCATCCAGCCCATTCAATCCATCTATCTGTCACTTGCCAGTTTGTGTATCTATCTATTTACCTACCTACGTATGCTGTTCACCTTTACCCTGATGCTGCAAAAGACTGAAGGCAGAAGGAGAAGAAGGCGACAGAGGATGAGGTAGTTGGATGGCATCACTGATGCAATGGACATGAACTTGGGCAAACTCCGGGAGATGGCGAGGGACAGGGAAGCTGGGCATGCTGTGGTCCATGGGGTCACAACGAGTTGGACCCGCCTTGGCAACTGAACAACAACAACCGATACGTTCCGCTCTTCCCTTGGATTTTTCAGTTCTACGAGTCAATCAACTTCCCATTTCACACCAAATTCATTCATTAAGCAAATATTTATTGTTTCTACCACTCAATCACTTATTCCTTGCTCTATCCATCTATTAATCCAGCAGTTACTGGGGAACTGTGCTGCAACTCCGTGGACTTTAGCCTGCCAGGCTCTTCTGTCCATGGGGATTCTCTAGGCAGGAATATTGGAGTGGGTGGCCATGCCCTCCTCCAGGGGATCTTTCCAACCCAGGGATTGAACCCAGGCCTCCTGTATTGCAGGTGGATTGTTTACCAGCTGAGCCACCAGGGAAGCCCAGGAATACTGAAGTGGGTAGTCTATCCCTTCTCCAGGGAATCTTCCCAACCCAGGAATCAAACCAAGGTCTCCTGCACTGCAGACAGATTCTTTACCAGCTGAGCTACCAGGAAAGACCTACTCAGAGACTCCTCTGTGCCAAACACATCATTGTTAATAACATGTTGAGGTAGTCCTTTTGGGAGTACCGCCTAGAGCAGCAAAGTCAGAGAGATCTTTCCAGCTTTGATGAGTCCTATATGGAGACTTTATGAGTAAGTAGGAATTGGCATGACTGAAGCGACTTAGCAGCAGCAGCAGCAGGAATTGGCTAGAGAAAACAGGGTAAGTGTTTCAGGAGAAGGGGAACCTATGAGCTGCAAGGTTGTGATATGCAATGATGTGGGAGTGAAGGGCCCATCACACAGTGACAGCGAGGTGAGGCTTAATAAGTGAAAAGGACCACAGATCATGGAGGGCCTGTGGTTCATACTGAGAGGCTAAGTGTTCATCCTAATGGTGATGTGGAGTTCATTGGAGGACTTTAGGAAGAGGAATGATGCCAAGACATCACTTGCTTTTGATTGCTTTGTATCTTGCCTTCTGGTAACAAATCCCATCTTTTCCCCTTGGGGAGCCCTTTTCTTATCCACTCTTGGTTTACATGATGCAATGGGGCTGATCCCACTCTCAGGTACAAGGCTGAGCGCTGCTTCTCCCTGGTCAACGTGACTAATTCAAGGAATGGCATCCAACCCAAATCAGTACAGTGAGTCTTCTGGGAGACTTTTTGTTGGCACAATTATGAAAGACGTATTCACTTTCTTTTGGAGTTAATAAAATAGTAGGGTTTTAGCTTGGTACCTCTTAACGGCATTTTCCCCACCGGGCTGGAGAGGGTCTGCTTGAGATTGAAGCCACACAAGAGAATGGAGTTCTGAGAAGGAGAGATGTATTCCCAGTGAGCTTGTTTGGGCAACTGGATCCAGCCATGTGAGAAGTTATGACCACCCCTAAAGATTTACACAAACCAATAGATTCTCAGTGCCCCCCCCGCCCCCACCAAGAGTGATTTGAATTTGATTTCTGTCATTTTCAAAGAATTATGAGTAAGTCAGCTCAAATCAGATTTGCACTTTAGGTAGAGTAACCTGGTAGCTATTTGAAGGATGCAGTTAGAGGAGTAAGGCTAGAAATGGAAACACCAACTAAGAAACAATTGCCTGCCCTAGGAAAAATGCATCAGGTATTCCTATTAATAGCTGGGACTTCCCTGGTAGTCCGGTGGCTGAGACTCTGCGCGTCCAATGCAGGGGCCCTGGGTTTGATCCCTAGACAGGGAACTACGTCTCCTCTGCTGCAACTAAGAGTTCACATGCCACCGCTAAAGATCCTGTATGCTGTGATGAAGACTGAAGATCCTGGGTTCTGCAACTAAGACCCAGTGGAGCAAAAAAGAAAAAAAACAACCCCAAACGATTTTGCAACCACAAAATCTCAGTGGCATGCAGGCATAAGCTTTCTCTTCAGACTCACGTGCCTATGAGTCACTGTGGCTCAGGCAATCAAGGCTACCTGAGGAGTGTTCACATGATCATAGCAGGAGCATATGGGGCTGAGCCCAGTTGCGCAGCTACAGTCAAGTCTAATACTATCCCACTGCCCATGGCGAGCCATGCGGCCAAAACCAACATCGACAAGATGGGGAAGTGCTAAGCAATAATCAACTCTGACAGAAAAGCGAGAATGAAGAGAACAAACTCAAGCAGTATTTAGGGGTTAAAATGAACCAGTTTTAGCGGTTGATTTTACATGGGGTGAAAGGGGAGAGAGAAATCAGAGTTTCTGCTTGGGTGATGGGGCTGCTGGTGGTGCCACCACATGAAAAAGGGACTCTAGGAGGAAGGAAAATGGGAGGAAGGAAAAGTTTATCTATTTTTTTTATGACTTTAAAACAAACAAACAAAAACTGCACCAAGAGGCTTGGTGGGATCTGTTTCGCGACCAGGTACTGAACCAGGACCTTTGGCAGTGAAAGCGCAGACCCCTAACCACTGGACCGCCAGGGAATTCCTGAGGGACAGATTTAGAGAGAAGATGAGTTTTGGAATGGTTGAGTTTGAGAAACTTATAGGACACAAAAAGATAATTCTTCAGCTTGGTGATGGATGCTATCTAAACATACTGTGGTGATCATTTTGAAATATACCTAAATGTTGAATCATTACTTTGTACATTTGAAATGAGTATAATCTTATATGTCAGTTATACTGCAATAAAAAAATAACAATAGGAAACCCTTGTATCACTCTTACTGTGTCCAGGCATTCCAAATGCTTCACACATAGGACTTGTTTAACCCTTTCAATCACTCCATTCTCTTTCTGCATATTGAAACACAGGAGTAAGTAATTTACCCCAGGTCTTTCAGCTTTCCCAGACAGAGCTGGAACATGTACGAGGCAGTTTGGTCCCAGAAGGTGAGACTTGGAGAACTCCTTTGAGAATTGTGGCGATCCTCTTGGACCCTCAGAATTGGTATAAAGATTACTTTAAAGTGAAAACATTTGAGCACAGAAGGTGCAGAAATTGATGCTGTGTAAACTTCCTTTAGGTGCCTGAAGCAGAGCCATTACAAAATACAGCTGCCATTAAACCTCCTCCTAGGCAGTTTCCTGTGAATTTAGCTGCCAAGACGAGGGACTGTCCATTCTCATTAGCATCAAAAAGCCCAACAGAACCTTTCATACTCTCCCACTGAAGCCCTAAACCCACTGCTCTTTGTTAAATTGGTTTATATGCACATTCCTGGAGAACGAAATGGCAACCCACTCCTGTATTCTTGCCTGGGAAATCCCATGGACAGAGGAGTCTGGTGGGCTAGTCCACGGGGTCATAAAAGAGTCAGACACCTGAGCAGGCACGCACACACGTCTATACCTTTCCTGTGGGTTATTTCAAGAGATTTCCATGACTGGGAGCTCCCACAAGCTTGTGTGAAAATTAATGTTCTGTTTTCTCTTGTTAATCTGTTTTTTTTTTTTTTTCTCATTTAAATTATCAGGCCCCAACTGTTGGACAGAAGCTGGAAAAGTTTTCTTCCCAAGACTTTTGGCAATAAAGATGGGATGTTGGGATTCTCCACTCTCAGGGGACTGCTGCTGAGATCCCAGGACCTTTGACCATGCCAGCGAAGGTAAACTTTATTTTACCAGTCAGAATCCTGGGTCTCCGCCAGACTCTGGCCAAGCAAGGACAGTAAGAGCCTCTCCCTGCCTTTCCAAAAAAGATTTTCCAAATTTTTGATTTACAGAAGAAAGTTTTTGGTTAAAGCCAGTTCTTTGCTGTTTTTAAATAAGAGAGGAACAGCCAAGAAATCACCCAAGTGAAGATTAAAGGGACCAGGGAAACTTACCAAGATTAGGAGACTGGCCACCTGGGAGATGAGATGAAGGGACTGCCAACCCTGCTTTTGTCAGAGACCTCAGCTTTGAACCACTGTTCTCAAACCCTTCATCAAATTCTCTAGGGTGGAGACCACCTGAGACAGGATTAAGGGAGTGCAGGCCCTGCCCACACCCTGATCTCGAGAGGAACCCCACCCTAAACTTGTTCCCAGAAAGTGCATTAGTCCCTCAGTCGTGTCTGACTCTGCGACCTCCCCCAGACTGTAGCCCGCCAGTTTCCTCTGTCCATGGAATTCTCCAGGCAAGAATAGTGGGCTGTGTTGCCATTCCCTTCTCCAGCGGATCTTCCCGACTCAGGGACTGAAGTTGGGTTTCCTACATTGCAGGCAGATTTCTTTTTTTACCGTCTGAGCCACCAGGGAAGCCCCTTGCTACAGACTCCTTATCAAATCCTCCTGGGTTGGGATTTACACTTTTTGGGGGGCAGGCACCTACCATGTCCCCCTTTGCCTGGGAAAGCAATAAAGCCATTCTTTTCTACGTCATTCCCTCCCAGTCCACTCCTCCCATCCACAAGTTCTTTGGATATTGGGACTTTTGTTACAGGTAGCTGTTCTGTCTGTCTTTTGTGCTACTGTTTTGTCTTGTGATAGCTAAAAGTGTAGCTGTCACAGTGTAGCCTGCCAGGCTCCTCTGTCCGTGGGATTCTCCTTTCCTGAGAACCTGGTTTTGGAAACTGAAAAGTTTACTCTGGTTTTCTACCTGCTTAAGGGTAGAAATGGGGCTTCCTAGGTGGTGCTAGAGATAAGCCTGCCTGCCAATGCAGGAGACTTAAGAGTCGCAGATTCGATCTCTGGGTCGGGAAGATCCCCTGGAGAAGGAAATGGCAACCCACTCCAGTATTCTTGCCTGGGAAATCCCATGGACAGAGGAGCCTGGTGGGCTACAGTCCATGGGGCAGAAAGGAGTCAGACACGACTGAAATATGGGTGGTCTGGGTACCACATCTGGAGTGCGGTTCTACTGACCATTAGCAACTCTCAGGGAATTCATTGAAATCTAAATCTTGAAAGGTCTCATCCTGTAACGACTCTTGTCTCTCTCCCCACTGCCCGTGTTCATCACTATGGCAATGAGATGCTTCCTTCCTTCCTCCTTGGCTACCTTTGGGTATGAGGGTTGATACCTTCTGTGTCCTCTTTGATTTTTGGCCCTGTGAAGTAAAAAAAGTGAAGAAAGCGAAAGTCGCTAAGTTGTGTCCAACTCTTTGCGACCCCATGGACTGTAGCCTGCCAGGCTCCTCTGTCCGTGGGATTCTTCAGGCAAGAATACTGGAGTGGGTTGCCATGCCCTCCTCCAGGGGATCTTCCCAGCCCAGGGATTGAACCCAGGTCTCATGCACTGCAGGCAGATTCTTTACCATCTGACCCACCAGGGAAGATACTTATGTTTGAGTCATAGTTGAAATGGGTATACTTTCTGAAGCTGAGTTACAATCTAGCGTCTTTGTTTGGGAGATACCTCTTGGGCTCGAAGTTCTCCTTTCTGGCTTTGCTTTCAAGGCCCCTCTGTTCTCCCTACTTGATCCTGTTTCTCTCTGGGAACTTTTCAGTAGACTAGCTCCTTTTCTCTCACACCCCACTGACCTACATTCTGCCACCAAGGCACTAGCTATGCCTGCCTCCTTTCTTCTTGGTGTGACTTTTCTAAGGATAATAGTGCCTTTGGGAAAACATAAATCTCCCAAGCTGGATTTTCTATCTTTCCATTTTAGCCCTTCAACTCCCTAGAGTCCCTGGAACTTCAGGTAACCCTTGGTCCTCCTCAGGGGCTCTCAAGGGACATGAGGCTGAGAAAGAACAAGCAGACTAATGGCAAACAAAATTTAGTCCATAGCCTCCTTAAGTTTATATTAATATATCAAGAAAAGGAGAAAAAATCTTAAAAATCTCCTCTACAAATATTGGACAAAGCTTTAACCCCCATATTGAGGAGGTGACAGCTTGTTCCATCTGCCAGAAGCACAATTCGGATAAAAATATAAAGTGGAGCAAAGACGAGGACCAACTTTCGTATGCAAACATGTGACGTTTGTGTTATTGTGTGTCGTAGTCAGTTTGGGCTGCTTTAACAAGATATCATAAATTGGGAGGGTCACACAGCAAATATTTATTTTGCACAGTTTCAGAGGCTGGAAGTCTAAGATCAGGATACAAGTGTTCTGGGATTGTGGTGAAAGGTCATTTTCCGGCTTGTAGGTGTCTCCCTGTATTTTCACGTGAGAAAGAAAGAGGAAGGAAATGGAGAAAGAAAGAGTGAAAGAAAGAGAGAAAGAGTGGGAATTCCCTGGTGGTCCAGTGGTTAGGACTCCAAGTTTTCACTGCTGAGGGCCCGGGTTCAATCCCTGGTTGGGGAACTAGGATCCCACAAGCCAGGTGGCACTGGTTAAAAAAGAGAGTGAGACAGAGTGCATGTGCGCAAGAGAACATTGTCTCCTGTTTCTTTTTCTTTTTTTAAAAAAAATTTATGTATTTATTTGGCTACATTGGGTCTTAGTCACAATGCACAGGCTGACTTGCCCCACACTATGTGGGATCTTAGTTCTCTGACCAGGGTTGAAACCCATATCCCCTACTTTGGAAGGTGGATACTTAGCCACTGGACAATCAGGGAAGTCCCCTTGCCTTCTTTTTTTTTTAATTAAAAAAAGTTTTATTTTTATTTTAAGTTTTTTATTGGAGGAGAGAGTAACGTGGAAACTTATATTACCATATGTAAAAGAGATAGCCAGTGGGAATTTGCTGTATGACTCAGGTAACTTAAACAGGAGCTCTGTATCAACCTAGAGGGGTGGGATGGGAAGGGAGATGGGAGGGAGGTTCAGAGGGAGGGGACATACGTATATCTATGGCTGATTCATGTTGACGTGTGGCAGAAAACAACACAATTCTGTAAAGTGATTATCAATTAAAAGATAAAAAAGATAATTACAGTATTGTGCTGATTTTTGCTATACATCAACGTGAATCAGTCATAGGGTCTAAAGTACAGAGCGAAGTAAGTCAGAAGAGAAAGACAAATATTGTATATTAGCGCATGTATATGGAATCTAGAAAGATGGTACTAATGAAACTATTTGCAGGGCAGCAATGGAGTTGACCTGACTTCTTATTTTTATATAGAGAATAAAGATACTTGGACCTGTTAATAAACATGTTCTTTTGCCACATTGAGAAATTGTACTATAAGGAAGCATATGGCTCTAGAAATTGTGAGATGGTGTATTCATACTTTTGCTTATCAACTACTGAATGCTGGTATATCACCATTGTTTATTTCCTAGGTTTTTTTTTTTTTTTTTTTTTTATGCGTGGTCCCTGGATTTCATTAAGATGAAATCACTGATAATTATGTAGAAGCTACTTGCCTAAGCTGATCACTGGATTTCATTAAGATGAAGTCACTGATAATTACATAGAAGCTACTTGCCTAAGCCCAAATCTTTGAGATTCACATGAACCGGATTACACAATAAACAATATGTTCAAAACCATAAGGAAATATCCCGATGCCCAGGTGACGAAGGCTGGGGTGAATGAATCTGCACGCTTATTTCAAGCTGTTAACCAATTTGTGGGTCATACAGTGGTCCCTCACATGCAAGAAGTTGAAGAGCTCCTCTGTGCAGTCCTCCTCTGCCTGTGACCTGGAGGCTACATGCTCATCTCAGAGCTCTAGCTGTTCATGAGCCTTTACACATTTCTCCAGCTGCTCGCCTTGCCCTCTCACTGCTGTAAGGGGTCCACTCATTCCTCCTCCACTTCCCCCTCCTCCTTGGGGTCTCTAGACCCAGTCAGCAGGTCAGCATCCTTCGCACATCCTCTAGCCTCCTGTCCTCCTAGCCTCCTGCGGTTCTGGACTCAACACGGCAGCAACAACAGCATCTGTTTCACTATTTTCTAGTTTTCTCTTAAAAAAAGAAAATCTAAGGATTGAGAATTATAATCAGTATATGTAAGAGACACTACTAGAAGTAATAAGGGTGAAGGAAAAAAATCTATGCAAAATGTACCAGGAAAGTAGGATATGTTTTTGATTAAAAAAAAAAGTATACAAGGTGTTAAGGCTATGTTTCTGTTAAGGAAAAAAAGAGAGTAATTTCATCCTAAAATAGTTGTGTCAAAGTTGTTCCAGAATAAGAAAGAGGAAAATGTAGGACAAGAACTGAATGGGTCTAGAAACTTGTAAAACGTTTGTGGGAGAGAAAGAGAGACAGGGGAAGAGAGACAAAGAGAATATTTAATCTCATGTGGTCAAACTGGATAAGTGAATTTGTTATAAGATTTTAAAGTGAACTTTAATATTGATAGCACACTAATGCAAAACTAGAGTCTGATTTTTCTCTCTCTTAAGGATAAAATGTGTTGAATTGTAGGCCTGTTTTCAGTAAGAGATTGTAAAACATTTTCTCTACCTTTTGATTAATCCACCTAGGAAACAACTCTGAATCTTACCACAATAATTTCCTGTGTTGTCTTTATCATGTCCTCAATTATTTAAGAGAAACAGTTCTTCTCACATTTTATAAGAGCTGTTTATTTTTTTTAATAACCATGTTGCTCCCTATGTTTACTTTTGAAAACTTCTTATTGTTATTTTGGTTAAATTGACAATTAACTATTGTTGCATAGAGATCTGTGCTTCTGGTTAATGAAGTGTTTAAACACTTTGACATTTTTGACAACTTCCCCCAAACAAATTCTAAATGAAATCTTTTTGACCTTCAACTGACTTTGAGATTTCACAAAAGGTTCCTAGAACATCTCAAAGAGTGTTTTTTACCTCTCTTTGTAAAAAGAAAGATGTTAAACTAATTGGGTTTGTTTGATGTGTTAAACTGCATGAATAGCATTGTCAAATAAAAAGTGACGCTTAACCTTCCCTAGGCTTTATTTATATGGATAAATAGTATTAATGTATGTATTCAGAAACTGTTTGAAGTTTCTAAAAATGTATCAGTACCTTCCATGAAATATCCTGGCATACTATTAGCAGTTACAATTCCAATTATTATTTAAAATGTTGTGTATCACAGAAACAACCAAATTGTGTTACTTTTATAATGAAATTTCATCAAATTTTAAACCATGGTCATGTTAAGTCTCTTATTATTTACAAATAGTGCTTTATGATCAGATAAAATCCAGAATGCTTCATCTTCAAAAAAAGGGACCATCTCAGGCTCATAGAAAGGGCTATGGCATGTACTCTGGGGTACAGACTTCTGATGGTATTAATAACTTTGAGATGATTACACTGGACTGGGTAGAGAACTCTAGTTGCAACTGCTAACCCAAGAGCAAGTAGAACAAGAATTAATTACATGAGACTGATTGAACTCATGAAAATTTATTATAATTTTTATGACATTTTTAGGGGAACATTGCTGGTTCTTTAATATTACACCTTCTGGATACAAGGAACCCCTTTCCCGTTTCTCTTAAGATATCTATAACTTACAACAATTTTGTATATTAAATGTTTGTAAACAAAACTGAAGCACTTCTCTTTTTCTCCCTTCTTGATACTTCCAGAATTCACATACTTCTTTTTAAGTGTTGTTATATTCATGGCAATATAGTTACTTGCATAAGTTAAATAAGAACTTGGCTTCCATTTAATTATATAGTTGGAAAAATTGATCATGTAACCAAAATTTTTACTAGAATGCCGTATTTGAGAATGATGTACATAAAATCAAATGCTACCAGACAGTTTTAAGGAAATAGAATTGACTTTATGGAGTCATTGCTTATGAAGCTTTCTTGAAATAATTGGGTTATTCTATGAATTACAGGATTCCCAGCCATACAGGTGAATAAGGAAAGTCACTTTCTGGAGGGTGCAGGAAAGAGGATATCCTGGGAGCTTTGAGAAGAGAGGATTTTATCCAAACCTTTAGGCAGAGTAGATAGTTGATGGCAAGTTCTTGGCTTGACTTTCTAGTCTAAAGTACACTTTCAGAAGTCCAATCTGAGATTTTTTATGAGAAGTTCTGAAGCAGGAGGGAAGGGGGCAGGGCACAAACTTGAAAAGATGGGACATAGACCAAGGGCATGACATAAGCTGATTAGAACCGAATGGGTCCAAGATGGAGAACAGGTTGACTTCCACTAGACCTTGAGCCTCAGTATGCTGCTGCCGCTGCTAAGTCACTTCAGTCGTGTCCGACTCTGCAACCCCATAGACGGCAACCCACCAGGCTCCTCTGTCCCTGGGATTCTCCAGGCAAAAACACTGGAATGGGTTGCCATTCCCTTCTCCAATGCACGAAAGTGAAAAGCAAAAGTGAAGTTGCTCAGTTGTGTTCGACTGTAGCCTACCAGGCTCCTCCGTCCATGGGATTCTCCCGGCAAGAGTACTGGAGTGGGGTGCCATTTCCTTCTCCAGAGCCTCAGTATATGCTCATCTTAATGCATCAGCAAGCTAAATGACACACCCACCAGTGCCATAACAGTTCTGAGGTCAACTAGAGACCAAAAAGTGAGTAGTGGCCCATTCCTGAAAATGCCCACCCCTTCCCTGAAATGGTTGGAATAACCCTCTCACTCTTTAGCTATAACATTACCCAGCCCATAGAAACTAACCATGCCATATTTCAAGGCTGTGCTTGCCTTCTGAGATGGCTCATGCTCTGTCTGTGGAGTGTGTTTCTCTCTAAACAAATCCACTTCTTAACTATCACTTTGTCTCTCACTGAATTCTTTCTGTGATGAGACATCAAGAACCTGAGTTTCACTAAGTCCTGAGACCAAGTACAATCTCAGTTAAAAGACCACAGGTTCCCGTCCCAATTTCAGTAACACAGTTTTGTTTCCAGCAAAGCAAACTTTAATAGAACTGTGGCATTAGTTGCCATTCTTGCTGCATTTATGTAAATAAGCAGGTCAAATTTAATGAAATCAGACTTACTATGCAATCAATGGAGAAGGCAATGGCACCCCACTGCAGTACTCCTTCCTGGAAAATCCCATGGACGGAGGAGCCTGGTAGGCTGCGGTTCATGGGGTTGTGACTTCGCTTTCACTTTTCACTTTCGTGTATTGGAGAAGGAAATGGCAACCCACTCGTGTTCTTGCCTGGAGAATCCCAGGGACGGGGGAGCCTGGTGAGCTGCATAGTCCAGTCTATGGGCTCGCATAGAGTTGGACACGACTGAAGCAACTTAGCAGCGTGCAATCAATAATGATCTTACTTTGATTGTTTTTTATGAAAATAGGTGATTGTAGGAGAAATTACATGTTTCTATGGAAAACTATAACCCACTCTTGTGGGTTTTCAGATACTAGTCCCGTTTCTTGTCTTTGAGCTATTTTTCTTCTTTTTGTAAACTGGATCCTGCGGTCACTTGCATTTTGTCAGCAGTTAATACTTTCAATTTTTCTCCCACTCTCCTGACTTGACATGATTGAAAACTAAAACTGCCCCTTTCTGGAAACCCTGAAAACTGGAGCTGGACTTGATAGAAATTCAAAGGGTCTATGAGGGCAGGTCACTCAGAGTTCACTGGAAAACTTATGTCTTCACGCTCTGCTACAGGAAGTTACCGTGACACTACTCTTAGGGGAAACACTGACTGATAACGCCCACCCTGGCCAGGCACCACAGTAACAATTTCCGTGAGTTATTTTATGACAGGAGGTCCTGGTTGGGAACACAGAACTAACAAGCCACTGCCAACCAGAAGAATTCTTGAAAGGTCAAAAAGAGATACCACATGTCCTACCAACATCCCAGAATGCTCCTCACTGGAATCCATCTTGGTTGAGCAATGTGTGTGCCACCAGGAAGGACCCTGGCTCACAATGATTGGGCAGAGACAACTGGAAACTAATCCCATCACCAGAAAACCTGAGAATGCAAGCCACACGGCAGAGCAGTCTTCCTGGTTTCCTTTACCCTCCTGCTTTCCACCCAGGCTCCCCTTCCCGATAAAGTCTCTTGCTTGGTCAGCACCTGTGTCTCCTCAGATAATTCATTTCTGAGGGTTAGTCAAGAGCCCACTCTCAAGCCTTGGTAGGGGTCCTCCTTCCTGAAACACTGCCACTAAACATCTTCCCTAAAGATGCTTTAAATCCAACATCTAGAAGCTGGAACTGAGCTGGACCCTGTGGGGCTGTCTGGAACACAGAGCTCTTTCTGTGTTCTCCATTTCTTGTGTTCAGAAAAGGACTTTAGTCTCCCAGGTCCCCCTCGAATTCCAAAGAGCAGATCCAAGCAGTTACTAATTAGGAAAGTGAGGGAATGAAACGGCGATCTGTGTGCTAAGTCGCTTCAGTCATGTCCTACTCTTTTTGGCCCCATGGACCATAGCATGCCAGGCTCCTCTGTCCACAAGATTCCCCTGGCAAGAATACTGGAGTGGGTTGCCATGCCCGTCTTCAGGGGTTCTTCCCAAACCCAGGCATCGAAACTGAGTCTCCTACATCTTCTGCATTGCAGGCTGGTTCTTTACTACGAGTGCCACCTGGGAAGGCCCAGAACAGAGTCTTAGTTCCTCTTCAAGAGATACCCATAAGATCTGAGTTGTGCAGAAACTAACACCCTCAAGTACTGGACCCCAGTTGGATTGGAACAGAAGACTGATGATTGAGATTCTTGAAACATCACCATATTATCTTGCCACTAGCCAATCAGAAGAAAGTCAGGCACCCTGTAGCCTTCACGCCAAATATTGCCTTTAAAAACCCTTGGGGAACCTGCTGCATAGCTCAGGGAGCTTAGCTCGGTGCTCCCTGGTGACCTAGATGAATGAGGGGTGAGGTGTGTGTACGTATAACTGGCTGACTTCATTGTACAGCAGAAACTAACACAATATTGTGAAGCAACTATATCCCAATAAAACAAAACAACCCTTATCTGAAAGCCTTTGGGGATTTCGGGTCTTTTGAGTGTGTGTGGTCTGCCTGCTCTTCTTGCATGGCCCTGCAGTAATGAACCTTTCTCTGTTCCTAACTACAAACACTGTGCGTTGGGCAGGCAAACTTGTGTTCAACAACAAAATCTCGGCGGGCTGCCTCCTGAATGCAGAGACTGCATTTATAGTTTACTTCAATCATTTTTCTTTTTCGATTTCACATTCGAATCCCTAGTCTTCACTCCCTTCGGAGGTCTTTCACCTTGCAACTTCTCGCTTAGCTCTCCACAGCAAACGACCTAGTTTCTTTTCTTGTGTGTGAAACTTCTAGGGGAGTTTCAGATGAGGGAAATGTGGAGATTCTTTCGGATCCCCAGAATTAGTATAAACACTAATTTTACTTATTTATTTAGGCTGCATTGTGAGGCACATGGGATCTTAATTCCTCAACCAGGGCTTGAACCTGTGCCATCTGCAAGTGGAAGCACAGAGTCTTAAGCACGGGATCACCACTCTGGTTAAAGTGAAAACATTAAAACATGTAAAGTGAGCACAGTCATACAGAAAGAAATCTTATCTGAATTTTCTTTATCTGCTCAAAGCAGAGCCTCCTGAAAATATAGGAGCTATTGACCTCCCTCCTAGGGAGTTTCCTAAAAATTCAGTTGCTAAGAAGACAGACTGCCCATTACCATTAGCATTGAGAAGCAGTAGAAACTTCCATATTCTGTCACTGAAACCCTAAATAAAATCCCCCTCTTTTGTTAAATTGAATTGATACATATGTACACTTTCCCTTGGGATTTTCCATGAGTTTTCCATTATTGAAAATTCCTGTATGCACGTTTGAAAATAAACTTTGTCTCTCTTTCTGTTACTCTCTATTTTAAAATAATTTTTTTCAGTTAAATTTTTCAGGCTCCCAACTGCTGGATCCAAGTTGAAAAAGGAAGTTTTCACCTCAACAGAGTCATCAGAACACACATACCTCGAGGGGAGGAGCTGCCTGCGGCAGAAGAGTAGGGAAGAAAGAACTCTTGGAAAAACCAATATTTAAAGAGCAGGTTGGATAGAAAAGCACAGAAAAGCCAGAAAAGGATGAAGCGTTAGATTGATGGGAGATGATGATCAATGCCTCCAAGTGCGGACACTTTCCAAAGGCCAAGCAGTGTGCTCAAAGACTTTACAAACATTACCTAATTTGGTCCACAAGGCCATAAAATTCACACATGATGGGTGAGACAACAGATTTGTGAAGATCAGGTGAATTATTCAAATTCACACAGGTACTTAGGTTAAAGACCCTGATGCTGGGAAAGATTGAGGGCAGGAGGAAAAGGGGACGACAGAGGATGAGATGGTTGGATGGCATCACCAACTCAAAGGACACTAGTTTGGGTAAACTCTGGGAGTTGGTGATGGACAGGGAGGCCTGGCGTGCTGCAATCCATGGGGTTGCAAAGAGTCAGACATGACTAAGCGACTGAACTGAACTGAACTGACTTAGGTTAAGACAAGAATTTGAACTCTAGCATACATGCTTACTCGCTTCAGTTGTTTCTGACTCTTTGTGACCCTATGAATGATAGCCCTCCAGGCTCCTCTGTCCATGGGATTCTCCAGGCAGGAATACTAGAGGGGGTTGCCTTTTCATTCTTCAGGAGATCTTCCTGACCCAGGGATTGACCCCTAGTCTTCTGCAGTGCAGGCAGATTCTTTACCAACTGAGTTGCCAAGGAAACCCAAACTCTAGAGGTTGTGGCTTTAACCATGGGAGTGGGTTGAAGAGCATCCCCTGCCATTTATGTCCAGAACCTTGGGATATAATCTTATTTGGAAATAGGATTTGAAGAAGTAGTCAAATTAAACTGGGTTCATGCTGGATTAGAGTGCGCCCTTCGTCCAATGACTGATGTCTTTATAAGGGAAAGAAGATCTGGATATGGAGACACAGGAGACGAAGACCATGTAAAGGTGGAGGGTGAATTATCTGAAACATAACTGAGCCCTCAGGAGACTGAATGAGAGGTATGGTAGTTTCATGACAATGTCTGTTTGGGTGGGATGGGGAGAAAGATCAGAGTTGCTTCGGGGGAGGGATTTATGACAACAGGTTTTTTTTTTTTTTTTGGTAGAAATCTTGCTTTTAGGCTCTCAAATTAATTACATGAGGAGGCCATTGGACTGAGGCAGCTGTAGTGGTGTGGTGGCCCACATTAGTGAATCAAAATCTAATCCTGTAACACT
This sequence comes from Ovis aries, assembly GCF_016772045.2. Lineage (NCBI taxonomy): Eukaryota > Metazoa > Chordata > Mammalia > Artiodactyla > Bovidae > Ovis > Ovis aries. The sequence continues at coordinate 21,021,576 of NC_056067.1, read as the reverse complement.
CCAAGTTTAAGACATAGAAACACTATGGATGACCAATCACAAACAGCCAAATGGGCTTTAAACTACAGTCAGTCAAATAATTTCCTTCCTTTGCTTCTTCATCTTCTCTGTAGAGTCTTTCCCTTAATCTTCGATCAGTAGAGTATTCCTGACCACTTCCTGTTTGGTGCGGCCTGGTTTTAATTGATTTTTTTTTCAGATTAACTCTTGAAATTTTAATATGCCTTGGTTTATCTTTTAACATGGCAGATAAGAGATTCCAAGAACTCAAATGCCTTGGTACTCAGCTGCTCAGTCGTGTCTGGACTCCGTATGGGCCCCTGCAGCACGCCAGGCTTCCCTGTCCTTCACTAGCTCCCGGAGTTTGCTCAAACTCAAATGCCGTGAACTCAACCTAATTCCTATTGCCAGCTATAAATTGGCACTTGCCTTCTACCTCTATAAGGACTGAATTATAAACTGCCAGCTGCTGACCTTCAACTCCCCCTGAAAGGAGCTCAGGGTGGAGGAGATCAGGAATGAGGCACTCTGAGCTCTGGGAAAAACTGGCAGGACAGAACTTCAGATAGTTAGATACTTTCAGGAGAAGATTTTATGAGCCCAATTCGTGTATCTCCCCCTATCTAGAAAAGCACTAAAATACTTCATGGCGACATCTGGTGCTCATGACTAGTAGTAACCTTCACGAGACAAGCAGCAACCTTCTGCAAAAAATATGTGCTTGAGAGAATGAATCACCCAAATTGCACATATGCTGAGCATCCCCCCTACCTCTTTGGAGAGGTTTCTCAGAACTATCTGAAAGGCAGTGTTCTGAGTTATAGTCCTCATTTTGCACCAAATAAAACTTAACTAACGACTCTCTACGGCATGTTAGGAGGTGGCAAACTTTAATCCTCTTTCCAATGAATTTTTTTAATGCCCTGGCCTAATGTCCATCTGCAGCAGATGGAGGATATGACAAAAGAGGAATGTCAAAAATGCAATCCTCCTAAACCCCACAGCACAAGATGCCCAGTTTTATCTCTATTTTTAAAATATAAATTTATTTATTTTAATTGGAGGTTAATTACTTTATAATATTGTATTAGTTTTACTATACATCAACATGAATCCGCCACAGGTTCAAAAAACCAGTCTATGAACTAAAATTAATTGAAAAGGAATTTCAATTGTTACTGCCTTGCTTCAAGAACCTTAAGAAACATCCATTTCAAAACCCACAGCAACACATATTAAAATTCCTTTCCCTCTCCTACTCAATTCTCCTACACTCAAAACTGCCCTTGAGGCTCTTGTCGAATGCCCTCAAAACACTTTCCCAACTTCCAGTTCCTGGTACTTTTCTTTTTTTCATCCCTCTCCATCTTCCTCCTTATTCTTTATTCTGCAGATCAATTTTGCCTTGCTATTTTATTTTGTGTTAAAGTTTCTTTTCTGCTTGGCTCATTACCTGGAAATTCTCCATAAGGAAAAAGAGGCCAGGAATTAAGCAAGCTAGATTCTCTCTCCTGTCTTCTCTCTTTTGCAGAATCACCTCCATGTCAATATCACAGACCTCTGAAACCAGTAGGCAAAGAAAGAATTCTTCAGTGTGGGAGTATTGGGAATGCTCACGCTTTGATCAACGTATTTCTGTTACACAATTACATAATTCTGCTTTGTCCTAAGATTTCTTTCTTCCTTTTTAGAACTTATTAAGCATCAAATTCGTTTGTATATACTTGTTCGAAAGTGCATACGAACACACACGTCACACACACGTTGTCAATCCCTTTCTTTTTCTCCCTCTCTCTCTTGGCCCCCAATGATTAAAAATTTTGCTTTCTTTCTTTGTGCCACTGTGGAAACTAGGAAATCTTCCAAGAGAATGTGAATGAGGCAAAACATTTATAAGACCTATTTCAAGCCCTGCTTTACACACTAATGATAGTCCACTTCTTTTTTTTTTTTAAAGAAAAAAACAAAACAAAGACTGTGATTGGAGAAAAAGAAAGGCATTACATATGATAGAGAGGGCAGTGCAGAAAGAGGATATAACATTTGTAAATATTTATGACACCAACGCAGAACTTAAATTTTAAAGCAAATGTTAACCAGTCTAACAGTTGTCCATGGGTTTCTCCAGGCAAGAATACTAGAGTGGGTTGCCATTTCCTTATCCAGGGAATCTTCCAAACCTAGGGACTGAACCTGGGTCTCCTGCATTGCAGGTGGATTCTTACTGAGCTACCAGAGAAACCCAAAGAGAGAAATACCAACGCATTAACAGTTGGGGACTTTGATACCCTACTTTCATCAATGGATAGATCATCCAGACAAAAAATCAGTAATGAAACATTAGCCTTAGACAACATATTATACCCCACGACTTAGACAAATATAGAACATTACATTCAAAGCAACAGAGTACACATTCTTCTCAAAAAGGACGAAAAAGAACGAAATCTTGTCGTTTGCAACAACATGCTGCTGCTGCTGCTGAGTCGCTTCAGTCGTGTCCGACTCTGTGCGACCCCATAGACGGCAGCCCACCAGGCTCCTCTGTCCCTGGGATTCTCCAGGCAAGAACACTGGAGTGGGTTGCCATTTCCTTCCCCAGCAGCAACATAGGTGGACCTCAATATAGTCCACTTCCAAAAATATAATTATAATTTGGTTACCTTCCTGACAGCAGATGGAAGACAAGCAGCTGTCTTCAAATATTTGAACTGTTCCTTTATAGAAATACAGTAGCTTAATCTATGTCATCCCTGAGGTGGAAACTAGAAATAATGAGTGGAAGTTACATAAAGACAGATTTCAACTCAATATAAAGAACTTTTAAAATATTTAAAGATATTCCATAATGAAATATGCTATTTGAAGAAATGGTGAGTTTCCTATTTTGGCAGATGTATGCAAAGACATTTAAGGACTTTCTTGAATGTCCAGTGGTCAAGACTCCCAGCTTCCACTGCAGGAGGTGTGGGTTTGATCCCTGGGTGGGGAACTAAGATCCCACATGCTGTATAGCGCCAAAATAAATTTAAAGAGAAAAAAAAAAAGACACTTAAAAAAAAAAGGGAATGGGACAATTCTTAGCCATGATTTTAAGGGTCTGTTCAAGCATGGAAAAGGATTTGGAGTAGGGTGGAAGCAATGGTTAAGAACCTTCATTCAAAGCCTCATTTGACCACTGACCGGTTATGTGGCCTTGGAGAAATTATTTACCCATTCTAATCCTCAGTTCTTTCATCTGTTAAATAGTATGTAATATTATAATATGTATATGTCATATATGCATATATAGTAGAAGATATACATTTATAGAATATTCATGAAAATATAATATCAAGTTGTTTGACAGATTACACAAGATGATGGAAAGTATATGACATAGAGTAGATAATAAATAATAGTGTCTGTTATTATTTCCATTATATCACTTACATGTATTTATCAGAATGTATTCCCAGGTATATTGGTATGTTGGTAAGTATTATGAGAATAAAAGTCTGGTGTTTAAATCAATTTGGAAACATATTTCTCATAGAGTTTCAACAAGTTCCTTTGCTGTAGGATTTTTTCAGCTCCTTTAATGTCTTGATGTACATCATAACATTTAAAAGGAGCAAGAAAACATAAAAGATTTTTTCAAGCTTTTTGGATTATGGTATAATTTTGTTTCTGGGTATCTTCAGAAGACAGTGTTCCATGGAAATCACCTTGGGTGACTTCCCTGGTAGCTCAGATGGTAAAGCATCTGACTACAATGCAGGAGACCCAGGTTCAATCCCTGGGTTGGGAAGATTCCCTGGAGAAGGAAATGGCAACCCACTCCGGTACTCTTGCCTGGAAAATCCCATGGACAGAGGAGCCTGGTAGGCTACAATCCATGCGGTCACAAAGAGTCGGACATGACTGAGCAACTTCACAAGGCTAGTGAGACAGATCCAACTAGATCTAACTAATCTCCCTTCCTACTCAAGTCTTGATGTTTCTCTAGTTCTTCTGCTTAAGGACTCTTAAAGTTTTCTTCACTACCTCCTCAAAGCTCTTGACTCTTACGTCTGGGAACTTTCAGGGAGAAATGCTTCTCAAGGTCTGAGCATGGTTTGAATGAATAATAATATAAGAACGCATTTTACATTGCTTTCAACGTAAATGGTCTCGCTGGGTGCCCATGTGAATGGAGATACTAGGACGGCATCTTAAGACTGGGTCCCACCTAGCATACTCTGGTTTGGCTTTTGAGTAATGTCACAGAGGACATGAAGGATGGCTACTTTGGCAAGGCACAAGAATGAAGGTAGGAAATGGAATCTCTCGGTCAAGAGACACTGAGTTCAGTATCCCATGGGTAACTGGGTCTCAGAAAAAATTTATTGAATACTGACTAGATTTTCATCTGCCTGGTGTGGAAAAAAAAATGTTTCCTTCTACCTATCTTAGCTTCATTGGCTGGGGACCCGGCAATTAGACTAACAAAAAGATAAATTAATAAGAGAAAAACCACCAATTGTTTATTAACGTGTACCTCATACAGCATGCATACACCCAAGAGTACTCAGTGATGAGTAACTCAAAGGCATGATTAGAACTTGGGCTTATCTAGCATTTCAAGCAAACATACATAATTTTGTAGAAAAGTGATGAGACAAAGAAAAGGACCGATCTTTTAGGGGTGGTACCTTTCCAGAAGGCAAATATATGAGGAAACTAATGACTGATAGGGGCTTCCTCGGTGGCTCAGTGGTAAAGAATCCGCCTGCAACGCAGGAGCCACAGGAGACAGGGGTTCGATCCCTGGGTCAGGAAGATCCCTTGGGGGAAGGTGTGGCAAACCATTCCAGTGTTCTTGCCTGGAGAATCCCATGGACAGAGGAGTCTGGCAGACTATAGTTCACGGAGTTGCGGAGTCGGACACAACTGAAGCGACTTAGCACAGCAGTGATAGATAAGGCTTAGCTAGTAAGATTTGTTGGTAGAGACTTTTTCTCAGGGGCATCACATCTCTGATGATAAGACTGTTTTTCCCTTCTTGGTATGGGAAGGAGTGGGGGAATACCCTCAGGAGGGGAATTTATGTTCTGCGTTCTGTTAGACTAAGGGAGGGCAGACAACTTATTTTGTGTCTGTTTTTTGTTAATTATCTTTGGCTCAAAATAATTCTTATTGTCAGAGTGGAGCCCTGGGGATGAGCTATAACGTAAACTCTATAAGGGAAAAAGTCTATAATAGTACCTGACATGTATTAAGTGATCAATAAATGCAGTTTTAAAAAGTTATTTGTTGAATAAATGAATGGACCAACATATCTACTTGAATGTCCTAAAGGCACGTTAACCTTAATTTGCCCACACCAAACTTGCTCTCCTCTCACTGCCTGCTCTCCTAAATCTGTTTCTCTGACAGTGTTCCCTATCATGGGAAATGGTGCCACTATCCATCCTGCTACTCTGCTCAGCTGGTAAAGAATCTGCCTGCAGTGCAGGAGACCCTAAGTTCAATTCCTGGGTTGGGAAGATCCCCTGGAGAAGGGATAGGCTACCCACTCCAGTATTCTTGGGCTTTCCTAGTGGCAAAGAATCCACCTACAGTGCAGGAGACCTGGGTTCGATCCCTAGGATAGGAAGATCCCCTGGAGGAGGGCATGGCAACCCACTACAGTATTCTTGCCTGGAGAATCCCATGGACAGAGGAGCCTGGCGGGTTACCATCTGTGGGGTCAGAAAGAATTGGACATGACTGAAGCAACCTAGCATTCACACAGGATCACCTATGTGATCCCAACAAAACAAAACAAAAAAGAAGCTTTCTTCAGTGGTTTCCATAGAGATCAAAATTTGTATGTGGTCAGCAAGACCCCGTAAAGACTGTCCTCCAGTTTCCTCTCCAGTCTCCCATTCTTACTTTTTTTTACATCCCAGCTACACGCAACTTCTTTTGCTTCTTCAAATGCATACCATTTTCTCTTGAGATCTTGGATGTGCTCCTCTCCGGCCTTTTGAACCTTGTAATTCTAACCCTGCCCTCTCGGTTTCTTCTATTCTCACTTCCCCTGGGAAGCTTTCCCTAACCTCCCTGCCAAGTCGATTCTCCATGGATCTGTCCTCTGCATCACTGTCGCAGCTGTACTTTCTCATTCATTTGTGAGGTCTGTTGTCAGTCTCCCAAGCTAGTCTCCATGAGGGCAAACACGGTTTTCTGTGATCTAAAAGGCGCTTATCCTGCGGTAGCACTTGATAAGTATTTGATAAATAGATGCATGGACAGACTTTTAAAATATTTTGAACTAAGCTTCCCTGGTGGCTCAGACAGCAAAGCGTCTGCACGCAAGACGGGAGACCTGAGTTCGATCCCTTGGTCGGGAAGATCCCTTGGAGAAGGAAATAGCAACCCACTCCGGTGCTCTTGCCTGAAAAATCCCATGGATGGAGAAGCCTGGTGCCAGCTACGCTCCATGGGGTCGCAAAAAGTCGGACACGACTGAGCGACTTCACTTTCGCTTTCAAGGTTTAATACACATATGGAAAAGTGAACATATCATATATGTTTAATGAATTTCCATGAAGTGATGGGTGGATTTGTAAAGTTTCTTTTAAATGGTGTCTAAAGATAACTATAGCAAGTGAACGCTAGAGGGCAGTAGAGGCAAAGGAATGCCGACTCAGCTCCGTTAGGCTGTGATCCAGGAGAGCAATGGATGCCCTGCCGGTTCTCAGAGGTGCAAAGGATTCTGGGAAACTCCATGGTCAACCAGTTCAGCCTCTGGAGGCAGAAGGCCAAACAGGCCTCCTTTGCGATGCTCAGCAAGCAGGAAGATGCCTTAGTATTGCCGTTGTTTCACTGTGCTTGTCCGGTATCTTTTAGGCACGAGGATGGCATGAATGGATAATCTTAGGAATACCCAGAGATGTGAAGGAGACAGATTTGTCCCAGCCGTCCCATAAGGAGAGTCTCAAAGAACTGGAATGAGCTGCAATAATGATCTGGCCATCTTGTCACCCTGAAGAGTAGGCATCTGCTCCTCCTAATCTTGTAATACTGTTGTACTTATGACTTTTCTGTCTCTGCTTCCTCTTGAATGCTTCTCCCTCCATTTTCCACTTCCACTACTTCCTCTTCACTTCTGCTGCCTTCTTGCAGCCCTCCACCCCCAAATACCTTACACCAAATTCTGTTCTGAGCTGCTGACTAGTGGTGATCAGGGCGTGATCAAGTAAGCATCCGCTATCCCCCTGGTTGTAACTGACTTTGTGTCCAGCCTGCTGTAATCAGCAGTGTGGACAGTACAGACGGTCACACAACACTAACCACCGCAACTTGATGGAAGGAAGCCCTTGTGGCCTCTTTCCTCAGGAAAGTGCTGACTTATTCTCCAAAACACTTGGAAATGAATTAAAAGCGTGTGCCAACCCAGGAATACGTCAAGTCTGCATATTGTCACTCTGCTTATTTAACTTATATGCAGAGTACATCATGTGAAATGCTGGACTGGATGAATTACAAGCTGGAATCAAGATTGCCAGGAGAAATATCAACAACCTCAGATATGCAGATGATACCACTCTAATGGCAGAGAACAAAGAGGAGCTAAAAATCCTCTTGATGAGGGTGAGAGAGGAAAGTAAAAAAGCTGGCTTAAAACTCAACATTCAGAAAAATAAGATCATGTTATCCAGTTCCATCACTTCATGGAAAATAGAAGGGGAAAAAGTGGAAACAGTGGCAGCTTTTATTTTCTTGGGCTCCCAAATCATTGAGGACGGTGACTGCAGCCTTGAAATTAAAAGATGCTTGTCTCTTGGAAGGAAAGCTATGACAAACCTAGACAGTATTAAAAAGCAGAAATGTCACTTTGCTGACAAAGTTCTATATAGTCAAAGCTATGCTTTTTCTAGTAGTCAAGTACAGATATGAGAATTGGACCATAAAGAAGGCTGAGTGCCAAAAAATTGATTCTTTTGAATTGTGGTGCTGAAGAAGACTCTTGAAAGTCCCTTGGACAACAAGGAGATCAAACTATTCGATCCTAAAGGAAATCAACCCTGAATATTAATTTGAAGGACTGATGCTGAAGCTCCAATACTTTGGTCACTTGATGTGAAGAGCTGACTCATTGGAAAAGACCCTGATTCTGGGAAAGATTGAGGGCAGGAGGAGAAGAGGGAGAGGAGGAGAAGAGGATGAGATGGTTGGATGGCATCACTGACTCAATGGATGTGAGTCTGAAGAAACTCCAGGAGTTGGGGATGGACAGGGAAGCCTGGCATGCTGCCATCCATGGAGCTGCAGAGAGTTGGACACGACTGAATGACTGAACTGATTATCCATCCAGCTAAGCAGCTTCAGACTACACTTCCATTAATCATTATCTTTATTAGTTATTGAGTATACTCTACCCTCCATTCATTCTGGTCTAAAGGACTTTGAGGCTCACACTTTTGTTTGAGTCTCTATTAGGCTATTTGCAAACTGTATGTCTTTGTGATCTCAGGAGGTCTTGGCCTGTGGTGATTTAAAACAGGATTCTGGCGCCCCAGCCAGAGATTGAAGTCAGGCCGTGGCTGTGAGAGCATTGGATCCTAGCCACTAGACCAAAGGCCAGTGACAAGACCTGGCCTGTCAGCTGTGTCGAAATGAATTTTCACAGAGAGAAAATAGTGAAACGAATGAAGTGCTTATTATGAAAAGGGGGAGAGTATTGGCGGCTGGACATAGGGGCAGGCTGCGAGAGCGTGGTGCCCTCATGGCACTTTGAATCATTTTCACGGGGCGTTTCTTCCCTTTGGACACCCATGGGTGTCCTTTGGCCTATCATTTTGCTTTGCCTGGTTCTGAGTTCATATTGCGTTTATCTCAGGCTCCTCCCCTGTGTGCGTGTGCTTCTAGCCAAGATGGATTCTAGTGAAGAGCCCTATGGGTAGATTGACATCACTCCCTTTTTGACCTCCAAGGAGCTTTTCTGCCTATACAGTCAGGAAGATCTCCATGACCTCAAGAATGAGAAATGCGTGGACTCTTATCTGGGCAGGGCTCGGCTCTTCCTCCTCTTCATCTTGAAGCATCTGTTGACAGGGGACAAGCTCCTGCAGCTCAGCCTAGGACCCATCTATGTCCTGCCTCAGTTGGGCAAGTCACTTAACTTCTCTGAGCCTCAGTTTCCATTTCTGTACAATGGGGGTGATCATTACTTATCTTAGAATTGAGGTGAGAGCTCTTTCCAAGCTGCAGACCAGTGCATCAGCTGTATATCAGAACCACTGTGGTACTTTAAAAATATACAGATGTCCAATCCCTACCTCTAGATATGTTGACTTACTAGGGCTGCTTTGCTGCTTGGGCGGCATGTTTAAAATATGCCATATGTGATTTCATTGCATATGTTAAGCGGGAGAATCTCTGCACTTCACCAAAGATAGATGGTATTTTTATTATCTAATAAAGCCAAAGAGCTGACGCCATGACTCCTGCCCACTCAACTATCCCCTGGTCTTCATTCTTGGCAGAAACTAGCCTGCATTAAAGTACTAAGTTGCATCAGGGATCCCATTTCAAAGCATATAGACCAAGACAAACCCCTCGAGGCCAATGACCTTGGGCAGGATGAAAGTAATGGGTAGGGTGTGTAAATGACGAAGGGGTATACATGCCTAAAAGCAGACATTTACAGATCAGGTGAGATGAAGTCCAAGTTCAGGGCAGAACTGTGGAGGGAGAAATAACTCCAGAGAAAGTCAAACTGAATGCAGGTGAGTTCAGTCCCTTCTCTTGGGAAGGAGGAGCTTTAACATCCCCTGAAGCCCTACCACCATGCCGTTTCTAATGAGCTGGCTCAGAAAAACCCGATTTCCACCCATGAAAACACAGATTAAACAAAAATCAATTCCAATTTAAATGCATTCCAACCTTTTCATATTATAGTTGTAGAGCTAATTGCTCTGAATTGTCATATGCTGTAAGGCAGAAAGGCATCATTAAAGCACTAAAAATTCTTTCCATGAAATGGATTTGTGCCAGAGAGAGAAGGCCACTGATGAGTTCTGCTTAAGTAGGTTTCATTGTATATGGGTTTATTTTTAAGGTATCCTTGGGAATAACTGTCACATTTGCAAGAGGGGACACTTTGATGGAACTTGTGCAGTTCTTTACAAACAGTGACTGCGGGGGTCTGTGCTTTGGAGGGTTCATTGATCTATCCCTTCATTCATTCTTCTTTCATTAATTCCTTTTTATAAATTTGATGGATATTCTGTGCTTATTCCAGATATACATACATCTATATACATATTCCAGGCTTTGTGGACCCTAGGGATCCAGTGGTGAGCAAAATAAGACATAGTTTTATTCTTCATGGTATTTCTAGCCTATAAGGGTGCTAATCAAATAAGTGTGGAATTCCAACTGTGGCAAATATGTTGAAACAAAAAATGGGGGAATTTGACTGAGGGATGTCAGGGAAAGCTTGCTCTGAGAAAAGCATTGTGTGTGTTGAGATCTCCAGATCTCAAAGATTCGTAGGTATTAACCATGGTAAGGGGTCAGCATGTGCAAAGGCCCTGTGGTGGGAGGATGTTTGACTCCTGGGAGAAGAATATCAGTGTTCTGGAGCTGAGAGAGAAATAGGCATGGATGTAAGACAGGTTAGAGGGAGAGTGAGAGACCACACTTTGCTGGACATTAGGCCACAGTTATGCTGCTGATTCTTATCTTGAGAGCAACAAGGCCCCTCTGTTGTTGCGCTTCAGTCACTAAGTTGTCTCCGACTGTGACCCTGTGGACTGCAGCATGCCAGGTTTCCTTGTCTTTCACTATCTCCTGCAGCTTGCTCAAACTCATGTCCATTGAGTCAGTGATGCCATCCAACCATCTTATCCTCTGTTGCCCCCTTCTCCTCCTGCCCTCAATCTCTCCCAGCATCAGGGTCTTTTCCAGTGAATCGGCCCTTTGCATCAGGCGGCCAAGGTATTGGTGCTTCTGCTTCAGCGTTAGTCCTTTCAATGAATATTCAGGGTTGATTTCCTTTAGGATGGACTGGTTTGATCTTCTTGTAGTCACAGGGACTCTCAAGAGTCTCCTCCAGCACCGCAACTCGAAGGCAAGGCCCTCTGACTTGGCTTTAATCAACATGGGATGTGACGGAGGAGGGTAAGAGTGCTGTGGCCGCAAGGCAGCAAAGCCAGTTAGGAGGTTATCACTGTTCCCAGAGGTGAGGGCTGCTCAGAGCAGACTGGGAGCTTCTCCCAAGGCCAGCATGTGGGCAGTTTGTTGCTCTAGGGGCCGGGGCCAAGTGCACTCTACAATGCCTCCTCCTTCCCTCGGCATTCTTCACAGCCTCTCAGGACTACACAGCAAGTCTTCACCAGCTCCTCCCTTTTCCAAGAGGGTTGAGAAGAGAAAGGGCTTTTGCAAATGTATCTGGTTTTGTGCTTGTGGAATTCATGTGAATTTCCTGAAGACATCCTGGTGAATGTGAGCCAAAGGGATTGAATAATAGTCCAGAACTGGTGAGACGAGCTCAGATAAGACACAGTCGCTTGCTTTTTCTTTTTCCAAGTATGTGTGCATACTAAAAGTCATCCACTAAGAGATACTAGATGAAAATTTAGGAACATGATGTGATTGGCTGTATTTTAATCTGCGTTAGTCTCTTTTGTCTATATCATTAAAAAAAGAGTTTACTGAGCTATAACTCCCCTACCATAAAGTTCACACTTTTAAAGGGTTCCATTCAGTACTTCTTGTTTTTTTCCAAAGATAATATAATCAGAGGGTTAGGCAAATATCCATTAAAAATAGTGCCGTTTTTCCTTTCATTGAACATTTTTATTTGTTTATTTTATGAGTTTCAAACATATATAAGTTGAGAGGCTAAGAGATGAAATTCCTAGTGCTTAGTACCCAGCTTCGGCAACTGTGAACTCAGGCCAACCTTGTTTATCTCTCTACCCTCCTTCTCCACTGGGTGATTTTGAAGCCAGTCTCAGAGGTCATGTCATTTCAGCTGCAAATATTACACCATGAATTTTTGTTTAAGAAAATAAGGAGAATATGTTATTACCAACCAAAAGTATTAATAAAAATTCCTTAACTCATCACATATCCAGTGAGATTTCCTGGATTGAGTCCTCTTTCTCTCTCTTTTTTCCTGCCTCTCTCCTTTACTCCCTCCCTCCCTTCCTTTTTTCCACCCTTCCTTCTTTCTCTTTTCTCCTTTCCTTTCCTTCTCTTTAACAAATGTCTTATTTGGGAGGCAGCTGTGTTCACTGCGATACCACCAGTTCAGTTCAGTTCTGTACACAAATGGCTTGTTTGAATTAGAATCCAAGCAAAGCTCATTCATTATCTGTGGTTGTTATGTCTTTTTAACTTACAAGTCCCCCCTCTCCCTCTTTTCTTTGCAATCTATTTTTGAAGAAATTGCTCTATTTACCTGATCAAATTTCCCAAAAGTATTTATTTAAAAAATATTTATTTTTAGTACCAGACCCAAGTAGGAGGGAGAACAGAGTTTGGCGCATTTGGAGACTCACGTGTATCCTGGTTCAGTTTCCGACTCTGTCCCTTACTTGGTGAGGCCCTGGAGAACTGCTCCTCTTTCTCAGTGGGCACAGAAGGGGCATTATGTTGAAGACTAAGTAAGATAATGCATGGAAAGCGCAAGACACACAGAAGATTCTCTATAGACCCTCCTCCTCTTCATTTTATTTTTATTATTTATACTACAATGTATGTTATCTATATTTATTATATTAACTACACAATAAAGTTATTTTTATACAATTGTGTAACATGTTGTTTCTTCCCAGATGGTGCAGTGGTAAAGAGTTCACCTCCCAACACAGGAGCCGCAGGAAACACAGGTTCAATCCCTGGGCTGGGAAAATCCTCTGGAGGAGGAAATGGTAACCCACTCCAGTATTCTTGCCTGGAGAATCACACGGACAGAGGAGCCTGGCGGGCTACAGTGCACGGGGCTGCAAAAAATGGGACACGACTGAGAGACTCAGCATGCACGCATACATGTGACATGTTATAAAATGAGGTATGTACACATAATGATTTACATATAATTATAAAATATGTTTTATGATTCTTTTTAATTTTCATCATTATTTTACTTTCACTTGGAGACTGAAGTCATCAGTCCTCAGTCCTGGCTTGAGAGATTGGTGAGCAGTTATTCTTTGGATTTTAAAGGAGGGCCGGAGATCTGGGAAGTGTAGCACGGAGGAGTATAACTCGAAACAGATTCCTCTGCAGAGGTGGGGGACTTCTTTCTCTCTTTTTTCTGACATCACCCCTCATTTAAAAAGGACTTATTTATCTGGCTGTGTTGGGTCTTTGTTGAGGCACATGGGGTATTTGTTGCAGCGTGTGGCTTCTCTCTAGTTGCGGAGCCAGCTCCAGAGCTCAGTAGTTTACATGTGCAAGCTCAGTTGCTCAGTGGCACGTTGGGTCTTAGTTCCCCGACCAGGGACTGAACCCACGTCCTCTGCATTGCAAGGCAGACTTCTAACCACTGGACCAGCAGGGAAGTCCTGAGCTGGGAGGATTTCTTCATTACTCCTCACCCTGACACCACCTTTTACCAAGTTCTTGGACATGTCTCATGTCCATTGTTGTTAGATTCCACAGTTTCCTGAGACAGGAAAAGGCAGGCGATAAACAAACCCACGCTGACCTATTAGCCATCCATATCTTGTCCCTTCAGAGAACATTTAAAACAAAAACCTTAGAAGAAGATAATATTTAATTTAGACAAAACCATCTGGGAATATTGGGGAATATTCAGGCCCTGTGAGATTTGGAGGGAGAGAAGATTTTTAATGCAGTGGGCAGTCAGATCCTATCACAAAGATGATCTTTGCATGAGACCTACAAAGATAATTCAGTTCAGTCGCTCAGTCATGTCTGACTCTTTGTGACCCCATGGACTGCAGTACTGCAGGCTTCCCTGTCCATCACCAACTCCCGTAGCCTAATCAAATTAATGTCCATCGCGTCAGTGATGCCATCCAACCATCACATCCTCTGTTGTCCCCTTCTCCTGCCTTCAATCTTTCCCAGCATCAGGGTCTTTTCAAATGAGTCAGCTCTTCACATCAGGTGGCCAAAGTATTGGAGTTTCAGCTTCAGCATCAGTCTTTTCAATGAACATTCAGGACTGATTTCCTTTAGGATGGACTGGTTGGATCTCCTTGCTGTCCAAGGGTCCAAGAGTCTTCTCCAACACCACAGTTCAAAAGCATCAATTCTTTGGCACTCAGCTTTCTTTATAGTCCAACTCTCACATCCATACATGACTATTGGAAAAACTATAGCTTTGACTAGATGGACCTTTGTTGGTAAAATGATGTCTCTGCTTTTTAATATGCTGTCTAGGTTGGTCATAGCTTTTCTTCCAAGGAGCAAATATCTTTTAATTTCAGTCACCACCTGCAGTGATTTTGGAGCCCCTGAAAATAAAGTCTCTCACTGTTTCCATTGTTTCCCCATCTATTTTCCATGAAGTGATGGGAATCGATGCCATGATATTAGTTTCCTGAATGTTGATTTTTAAGCCAACTTTTTCACTCTCCTCTTTCATTTTCATCAAGAGGCTCTTTAGTTCCTCTTCACTTTCTGCCATAGGGGTGGTGCCATCTGTGTATCTGAAGTTATTGATATTTCTCCCAGCAATCTTGATTCCAGCTTGTGCTTCTTCCAGCCCAGCGTTTTGCATGATGTATTCTGCATAGAAGTTAAATAAGTAGATGACAATATACAGCCTTGACATACTCCTTTCCCAATTTGGAAGCAGTCTGTTCCACATCCAGTTCTAACTATTGCTTCTTGACCTGCATACAGATTTCTCAGGAGACAGGTCAGGTGGTCTGGTATTCCCATCTCTTTCAGAATTTTCCACAGTTTGTTGTGATCCACACAGTCAAAGGCTTTGGCATAGTCAATAAAGCAAAAGTAGATGTTTTTCTGGAACTCTCTTGCTTTTTTGTTGATCCAGTGGCTGTTGGCAATTTGATCTCTGGTTCCTTTGCCTTTTCTAAATCCAGCTTGACCATCCAGAAGTTCATGGTTCATGTACTGTTGAAGCTTGGCTTGGAGAATTTTGAGCATTACTTTGCTAGTGTGTGAGATAAACACTGTATTTTGAACATTCTTTGGCATTGCCTTTCTTTGGGATTGGAATGAAAACTGACGTTTTCCAGTCCTGTGGCCACTGCTGAGTTTTCCAAATTTGCTGGCATATTGAGTGCAGCACTTTCACAGGATCACCTTTTAGGATTTGAAATAGCTCAGCTGGGATTCCATTACCTTCATTAGCTTTGTTCGTAGTGATGCTCCCTATAGTGCACTTGACTTCATATTCCAGAATATGTGGCTCTTGGTGAGTGATCACACCATTGTAATTATCTGGGTTGTGAAGATCTTTTTTTCTATAGTCCTTCTGTATATTCTTGCCACCTCTTCTTAATATCTTCTGCTTCCGTTAGGTCCATACTATTTCTGTCCTTTCTTCTGCCCATCTTTGTATGAAATGTTCCCTTGGTATCTCTAAGTTTCTTGAAGAGACCTCTAGTCTTTCCCATTCTATTATTTTCCTCTATTTCTTTGCCTTGATCACTAAGGAAGGCTTTCTTATCTGTCCTTGCTATTCCTTGGAACTCTGCATTCGAATGGGTATATCTTTCCTTTTCTCCTTTGCCTTTAGTTTCTCTTATTTTCTCAGCTATTCGTAAGGCCTCCTCAGACAACCATTTTGCCTTTTTGCATTTCTTTTTCTTGCGGATGGTCTTTATCACTGCCTCCTGTACAATGTCACAAACTTCCGTCCATAGTTCTTCGGGCACTCTGTCTATCGGATCTAATCCTTTGAATCTATTCGTCACTTCCACTATATAATCATAAGGGACTGGATTTAGGTCATGCCTAAATGGTCTAGTGGTTTTCCCTACTTTCTTCGATTTAAATCTGAAGATAATTGCCTTTCTGTAAATTCACCCATCCATTCCTCCATCTATCCATAATTTATTCATCAGCCAACATTTACCTCCTATGTGGATAAACAGAGTCTCTGGTATCTATTTTAAGTTCTGTCTAATGCCCATGTGGTCTCTTGACTCCGCTCTACACCCATTTTCAAAGACACTCTGGCTTGAATATGAACTCAAGGGCATCTGGGTGACAGAGAAGTGAGATGACCCTGATTCCTTCACAGAGTCCAGTGCTGGACTCTGTGATTTTTCTGTCGCGTGTTCAAATACAGCTTCCTTTCATGGCTACTTAATTATTGTGGCTCAGAAGACCATAAATCTAAATTAAAGTGAAATGTAATTGTTCTGGCAGTTTTCACAACTGGTAGAATTCAGCTGATAACCGTAGGATTCCATGTGCATCTCTAAGTAAGGATTTGCTGTCAGTGACTGTAGGAAGGAAAAGAAAACAAACTTTTTTCCCTCCACATTTGCCCTGCAGCCAGGCTGACACAACAGAAATGGAAAACAATTGGTACAGGCATAAAATCCTATGACGAAAGGAAACTCGTGAAATAGAAAAAATGGATTTCTTGGGAGAAAAACATAACTTCCTCTGACGACACTGTATTTAGGAAAAGAATTCTGTAGTCTGAGGATACTAAGGTCATTAAAAGTTGCAGGGTTTTGGGGGGAGGTGGGCATGGAGGCTCTTAATAACCTACCAACTCCCCAATTTTCTCCTTCAAATCTATATTAAAGTTAATCATCAATTGAAAGCCAGGAATGATATTGGAAAATCATTCTTTTACAAACGGAAACTATTATAATTTAAAAGGGTGCAAATGAAACCATACATTTTCAGAAGGAGATCAATGAAAAGCACTTTATTAGAAAATATAAATCACTTTTTAATTTCAGATGCAACAAGAAAAGAACTCATTTTTTCAGTTTCATTGAAATTGATTGGTACACCTGCAGAGAAAAGCAGCTTTATCATCTCGTTATCAGCCAATTAATATGCAGGTCTAAATGTGAATACTATTCCAGTTAACTAGAAATGGATGATTTTATTGAAGTCTTAATAGACTAGGAAAAGCTGCCTTCCACCCTGCTAAATGAGGTCAGCTGAGAAAAAAAATCAGAAGAGCATTACTTGGGATGGGTGGAATCTAAAACAATTTCTCTAACTCTTCAACCACAGAGATATGGAAGCAAAGTGGCATATCTGAAAGCAGAGGGACCTGTTTTATAGAAGAAAAATCAGAATATTGAGTTGTCCCTTAATTGGAAAAGAGAAATATTTAGGTTTAATTCTGAAGTTTGACATTCTCACTATTCAAAACATGACAGTTCTTAGTTCTTACTCTCATCTCAATTTTAATCTAAAGGCAAGAAAAATTGTAAAATGGATGAAGTCTATTTACCATTTCCCATTTTTTTTCCTTTTTGTGCTCATTTTCTGCCCAGAGATGTTCTCTCAAACACATAGAAGACATGGCATCCTCAAGTTCTCTGTAACCCTTCCCCTACCAAATCAACTAAGTGACCTTGGGGTAAACTAATTCACACCGAGTGTTGCTATCTCCAGTGATATTTTAAAGGAGTGTAATCTGAAGCAGAGTTCAGCAAGCTTTT
Organism: Ovis aries; assembly: GCF_016772045.2. Classification (NCBI taxonomy): domain Eukaryota; kingdom Metazoa; phylum Chordata; class Mammalia; order Artiodactyla; family Bovidae; genus Ovis; species Ovis aries. The sequence continues at coordinate 21,003,979 of NC_056067.1, read as the reverse complement.
TCTGTAAAGGGCCAGATAGTAAATGTTTTTCATTTTGCAGGCCATAGAACTTCTGTTGCGAGTATTCAACTCTGCCATTAGAATGCAGCCATAGGCAATACACAAATGGTGTAGTGTGTTCTAATAAAACTTTATTTACAAAGCAGGTAGTGGGCTGAATTAGGCCTGTGGGCTGTAGTTTGTCAATCCCTGATCTAAAGCAATGAGGCTGGTGTGGAGGAAAAAAAAACCCTGTTGCACTGCTGGTGGAATGTAAATTGTTACAGCCACTAAGGAGAACAGTATGGAGGCTTCCTAAAAATAGAACTACCATATGACCCAGCAGTCCCACTCTTGGGCATATACCCAGAGAAAACCATAATCCAAAAAGACACATGCACCCCAGTGTTCATTGCGGCACTATTTACAATAGCCAGGAAATGGAAGCAACCTGGATGTCTGTTAACAGATGAACGGCTAAAGATATAGTACATGTATAAAATGGAATATCACTCAGCCATAAAAATAATGAAATTGGGTCGTTTTCAGAGATTGGATGCACCTAGAGACTGTCATACAGAGTGAAGTAAGGTGAAAAAAGAAAAACAAATATATTAATGCCTATATGTGGGATCTGAAAAAATTGATATAGACAATCTTATTTAAAAAGAAGAAATAGAGACACAGAAGTAGAGAACAAATGTAATGATACCAAGGGGAAAAACGGGGTGGAGGAAAGAGTTGAGAGGTTGGGATTGACATATATACACTATTGAGACTATGAATAAAATACATAACTAATGAGAACCTACTGTATAGCTCAGGGAACTCTGCTAGGTGCTCTGCGGTAACCTGAATGGGAAGGAAATCTGAAAAAGAGGGACTTATAGCTGATTCACTCTGCAGTACAGCAGAAACTAACACAACATTGTAAAGCAACTTTACTCCAATAAAAAGTAAAAAAAAAAAAAAAAAGAGTGGCTCTCCCACTTCCATTTTGAGGTCAGTAGTAGAACATTCTTCTAAGAGCCCCGTCACTCTCCTGGTGCCTCTCATCCTTTCTTGCATGGTGTATTACTGTTAGGGGCTGAGAAGCCAGAAAAGTGAGGCTCTTAGCATTCCAGGAGCTGGTCCTGGTGAAGGCTGAAGACTTGCCTATTTGCGTGTTCCTCAATGGTGAATTTCTCCACATGCCTTTCAACAGCTCTCATTCATAGAGAAGCCAGCCTATTCAAGTCATCGCTGAGAGATCAAGCCCTGAGCCTTTGGAGTAGTAGCACTGACTGCAAGACCCTAGACTATCAGAGAACTAACCCTGGGGAATATCAAATAGTGAGAACTCACACATAGGAAACCACTTGAATACAAGAGCTGGCATCACCTAACCACCAGTAGCACCCTGTGCAGGATGCCTCATCTAAACAACAAACAAAACAAAAATACAAACCCAATCATTAGCAGACAGGATTACCACTTCACTCAGCCTTTCCCATAAGAGGAAAGGCAAACAAACAAACAAACAACTCAGCACAAATCTCACCTTATACAAAGCTTACACAGACCACTGGAGCAACCTTAGGAGGGCAGAAAGCAAAAGGAAGAAAGAATTCAACCTTGAAGCCTGGGAAAAGTAGACCTCAAACACAATACGTTTAAAAAAATAATGAAAAGGCAGGGAAATACTACACAAATGAAGGAACAAACCAGAAACACAGAAGTTCAAATAAATGAAGAGGAAATAGGCAAACTATATGAAAAAAATTCAGAATAATGATAAAGATGATCAAAAACCTTGAAAACAGAATGGAGAAAATGCAAGAATCCTTTAACAAAGACCTAGAAGAATTAAAGAATAAACATACAGAGACAAACAACACAATTACTGAAATTAAAAATACTCTAGAAGGAATCAAGGGCTTCCCTGATAGCTTAGCTGGTAAAGAATCTGCCTGCAATACAGGAGACCCGGGTTCAATTGCTGGGTTGGGAAGAAATGAGTCAACTCTTCGCATGAGGTGGCCAAAGTATTGGAGTTTCAGCCTCAGCATCAGTCCTTCCAATGAACACCCAGAACTGATCTCCTTTAGGATGGACTGGTTGGATCTCCTTGCAGTCCAAGGGACTCTCAAGAGGCTTCTCCAACACCACAGTTCAAAAGCATCAATTCTTCAGTGCTCAGCTTTCTTTATAGTCCACCTCTCACATCCACACATGAACACTGGAAAAACCATAACCTTGACTAGACAGACCTTTGTTGACAAAGTAATGTCTCTGCTTTTTAATATGCTATCTAGGTTGGTCATAACTTTCCTTCCAAGGAGTAAGCGTCTTTTAATTTCCTGGCTGCAATCACCATCTGCAGTTATTTTGGAGCCCCAAAAGATAAAGTGAGCCACTGTTGCCACTCTGGGACAATATCAAATGCACCAACATTCGGATTATAGGGGTCGCAGAAGAAGAGAAAATAGAGTATGAGAAAATTTTTGAAGAGATTATAGTTGAAAATTTCCCCAGCATGGAAAAGGAAATAGTCAATCAAGTTCAAGAGGCACAAAGAATCCCATACAGGATAAGCCCAAGGAGAAACTCTCCAAGACACGTACTAATCAAACTAACAAAGACTAAACACAAAGAAAGAATATTAAAAGCAAGGGAAAAGCCACAAGTAACATGCAAGGGAAACCCCATACGTTTAACAGCTGATCTTTCAACAGAAACTCTGCAGGTTAGAAAGGAGTGATAGGATGTATTTAAAGTACTGAAAGGGGAAAATCTACAACCAAGATTACTGTACCTGAAAAAGATCTCATTCAAAATCAATAGAGAAAGCCTGCTCACAGCACTAACATAAAACTTACATATTCTTCACAAAGTATAATCCCTCCTTCCTTGAAAAGAGTAAACGTCTTTAAACCTCTTCTAGCAGTTAGATTCTGAGTCAGAGGGCTGACTTGAAGTTCCATTTCTGCACACCAACTTTGTAACTTTGGGTAAACAACATTACTTTTGAACCTCTGCTTCTCTGTTAAAACAAAGAAGAAAAAGAATAAGAACTACTGATAAGAACAGGCTGTCTCATTTAATTTCATGGCAACCCTATGCAGACATGCTTTAAAAACAATAAAGCACCTACATAAGTAAAAAACAAAACAAAACAAAATCGATGGAGAAATCAAAAGCTTTTTCAGACAAACAAAAGTTAAGAGAATTCAGTACCACCGAACCAGCTTCACAACAAATGTTAAATGGACTTATATAGTCAAGAAATACAAGAGAAGAAAAAGATCTACAAAAGCAACCCCAAACAATTCAGAAAATCGCAATAGGAATGTATATATCAATAATTGCTTTAAGTGTAAATGGATTGAATGCTCCAACCAAAAGACATAGACTGGCTGAATGGATACAAAAACAAGACCCATATATATGCTGTCTACAAGAAACCCACTTCAGACCTCAAGACACATATAGACTGAAAGTGAGAGGATGGAAAAATATATCCCATGCAAATGGGAAGCAAAAGAAAACTGGAGTAGCAGTCTTCATATCAGACAAAATAGTTAAAATACAGAATATTAAAAAAGATAAGGAAGGACACTATATAATGATCAAGGGATCAATCCAAGAGGAAGGCACACAATTGTAAGCATCTGTGCACCCAACATAGGAGCACCTCAATACATAAGACAAACACTAACAGACATAAAAGGAGAAATTAACAGTGACACAATCATAGTAGGAGACTTTAACATCCCACTCACACCAATGGACAGATCATCAAAACAGAAAATTATTAGGGAAACCCAAGTTTTCAATGATACATTAGATGAGATGGATCGCAATGATATCTTCAGGACATTCCATTCAAATGCAGAAGAATTCACCTTCTTCTCAAGTGCACATGGAACATTCTCCAGGATAGACCACATCTTGGGTCACAAATCAAGCCTCAGTGAATTTAAGAAAATCAAAATCATATAAGCATCTTCTCTGACCACAATGCTATGAGAGTAGATATAAATTACAAGAAAAAAAAGGTAAAAAACACAAAGACATGGAGATTAAACAGTACATTTCTAAATAACCAACAGGTTACTGAAGAAATCAAAAGGGAAATAAAAAAATTTCTAGAAACAAATAACAATGAAAACATTACAACTCAAAACCTATGGGATGCAGCAAAAGCAGTTCCAAGAGGGAGGTTTATAGCAGTATAATCCTACCTCAAGAAACAAGAAAACTTCAAATAGACAACTTAACTTTACACTTAAAAAACTGGAAAAAGAACAAAAGACCCGAAAATTAGAAGACAGAAAGAAATCATAAAGATCAGAGCAGAAATAAGTGAAAAGGAAGTGAAAGAAACAATAGTAAAGATTAATAAAACTAAAAGCTAGTTCTTTGAGAAGATAAACAAAATTGACAGACCTTTAGCCAGACTCATCAAGAAAAAAAGAGAGAAGATTCAAATCAACAAAATTAGAAATGAAAAAGGAGAGGTTACAAGAGACAATGCAGAAATACAAAGGATTATAAGAGACTATTATGAACAACTATATGGCAATAAAATGGATAACCTGGAAAAAATGGACAGATTCTTAGAAAAGGTTAATTTTCCAAGACTGAACCAGGAAGAAATAGAAATTATGAACAACCCAAATAAAAGCACTGAAATTGAAGCTGTGATCAAAAATCTCCCAAAAAACAAAAGCCCAGGACCAGATGACTTCATAGGAGAATACTATCAAACATTTAGAAAAGAGCTAATGCCTATCCTTCTAAAACTCTTTCAAAAAGTTGCAGAGGAAGGAACACTTCCAAGTTCATTCTACGAGGCCACCATAACCCTGATACCAAAACCAGACAAAGACAACACAAAAAAAGAAAACTACAGGCCAATATCACTGAAGAACATAGATGCAAAAACCTCAACAGAATTTTAGCAAACAAAATTCAGCAACACATCAAAAGACTCATACACCATGATCAAGTTGGGTTTATTCCAGGAATGAAAGGATTTTCCAATATATGCAAATCAATCAAAGTGATACACCATATTAACAAATTGAAACATAAAAAACATATGATAATTTCAATAGATGCAGAAAAAGCCTTTGACAAAATTCAGCATCCATGTACAACTAAAACTGTTCAAAAAATGGGCATAGAAGGAACCTACCTCAACATAGTAAAAGTCATATATGATAATCCTACAGGAAGCATTATTCTCAATGGTGAAAAACTGAAAGCATTCCCCCTAAGATCAGGAACAAGATAAGGGTGTTTACTTTCACCACTTAAAAAAATTAATTTATTTATTTTAATTGGAGGCTAATTACTTTACAATATTGTGGTGGTTTTTTCCATACATTGATATGAATCAGTCACAGATGTACATGTGTCCCCCATCCTGAACCCCCCTTCCACCTCCCTCTCCATCCCATCCCTCTGGATTATCCCAGTGCACCGGCTTTGGGTGCCCTGTTTCATCCATTGAACTTGGACTGGTCATCTATTTCACATATGGTAATAACATGTTTCAATGTTATTCTCTCAAAGCATCCTACTGTCACCTTCTCCCGCAGAGTCCAAAAGTCTATTCTTTCTATCTGTGTCTCTTTTGGTGTCTCGCATATAGGGTTGTTGTTACCATCTTTCTAAATTCCATATATATGCGTTAATATACTGTATTGGTGTTTTTCTTTCTGGCTTACTTCACTCTGTATAATAGGCTCCAGTTTCATCCACCTCATTAGAACTGATTCAAATGTTTTCTTTTTAACAGCTGAGTAATATTCCATTGTGTATATGTACCACACCTTTCTTATCGATTCTTCTGCTGATGGACATCTAGGTTGCTTCCATGTCCTAGCTATTGTAAACAGTGCTGCAATGAACATTAGGGTACATGTGTCTCTTTCAATTCTGGTTTCCTCAGCCACTTTCACCACTGTTATTCAACATAGTTCTGGAAGTCCTAACTACAGCAATCAGAGAAGAAAAAGAAATAAAAAGAATCCAAATTGGAAAAGAAGAAGTAAAGCTCTCACTACAGATGACATGATACTGTACATAGAAAACCCTAAAGATAGTATCAAGAAATTACTAGAGCTAATCAGTGAATTTAGCAAAGTTGTGGGATACAAAATCAATACACAGAAATCACTTGCATTTCTATACACTAACAATGAAAAATCAGAAAGAGAAATTAAGGAATCAATCCCATTCACCATTGCAACAAAAAGAATTATATATCTAGGAATAAACTTACCTAAGGAGACAAAAGAACTGTGCACAGAAGATTATAAGACACTGGTGAAAGAAATCAAAGATGATGTAAAAAGACAGAGTGATATTTTATGTTCCTGGCTAGGAAGAATCAATATTGTGAAAATGACTATACAATGAAATGCAATCTACAGATTCAATGTGATCCCTATCAAATTACCAATGGCACTTTTCACAGAACTAGAACAAAAAAATTTCACAATTCATATGGAAACACAAAAGACCCTGAATAGCCAAATCAGTCTTAAGAAAGAAGAATGGAGCTGGAGGAATCAACCTTCCTGACCTCAGATTATACTACAAAGGTACAGTCATCAAGACAGTATAGTACTGGCACAAAAGCAGAAATATAGACCAATGGAACAAGATAGAAAGCCCAGAAATAAACCCATGCAACTATGGGTACCTTATTTTTGACAAATGAGGCAAGAATACACAATGGGGCAAAGACAGCCTCTTCAATAAAGAGGAGGGAAAACTGGGAACACTGGACAGCTATGTGTAAAAGAATGAAATTAGAACACTTCCTAGCACCATACACAAAGAGAAACTCAAATGGATTAAAGATCTAAATGTAAGACTGGAAACTATAGAACTCTTAGAGGAAAACATAGGCAGAATACTTGATGACATAAATAAAATCAAGATCCTCTATGACCCACCTCCTAGAGTAATGGAAATAAAAACAAAAGTAAACAAGTGCGACCTGATTACACTTAAAGGCTTTTGCACAGCAAAGGAATCTATAAGCAAGGTGAAAAGACAACCTTCAGAATGGGAGGAAATAATAGCAAATGAAACAAATGACAAAGGGTTAATTTCCAAACTATACAAGCAACTCATACAACTTAATACCAGAAAAACAGACAATCCAATCAAAAAGTGGGAAAAATATCTAAACAGGCATTTCTCCAAAGAAGATATACAGATGGCTAACAAACACATGAAAAGATGCTCAACATCACTCATTATTTCAGAAATGCAAATCAAAACTACAATGAGATATCACCTCATACCAGTCAGAATGGCCATCATCAAAAAGTCTACAAACAACAAATGCTGGAGAGGGTGTGGAGAAAAGGGAATGCTCTTACACTGTTGGTGGAATGTAAATTGATACAGCCACTATGGAAGACAGTATGGAGATTCCTTTAAAAATCTAGGAATAAAACCACCCTATGACCCAGCAATCCCACTCCTAGGCATATACCCTGAGGAAACCAGAATTGCAAAGGACACATGTATCCCGTTATTCACTGCAGCACTGTTTACAATAGCTAGAACATGGAAACAATCTATGTCCATCGTGATACATATTCACAATGGAATATGACTCAGCCATAAAAAGGAATGCATTTGAGTCAGTCCTAATGAAGTGGATGAACCTAGAACCTATTACACAGAGTGAAGTAAGTCAGAAAGCGAGAGATAAATATCACATTCTAATGCATAGATACGGAATTTAGAAAAATGGTACTGAAGAATTTATTTGCAGGGAAGCAGTGGAGAAACAGACACACAGAATAGACTTATGGACACGGGGAGAGGGGAGAACAGGGTGAGATGTATGGAATGTGGAAACTTACATTACCATATGTAAAATATATAGCCAACGGGAATTTGCCGTATGGTTCAGGAATCTCAAACAGGGTCTCTATATCAACCGAGAGGGGTGGGATGGGGAGGAAGATGGGAGGGAGATTCAAAAGTGAGGGGATATATGTATACCTATGACTGATTCATGTTGAGGTTTTACAGAAAACAACAAAATTCTGTAAAGCAATTATCCTTCAATTAAAAAAACAAACAAAATTTTAAAAAGTGAAAAAATAAAGCAATGAACTAAAAGTGGTGTCAGGGAAGAGCTGTAGGGAGAAAATGTTTTTTAGAAGATTGTTGCTGTTGTTTAGGTGCCAAGTTGTGTCTGACTCTTTGTGATCCCCTGGACTGCAGCATGCCAGGCTTCTCTGTCCTTCACCACCTCCTGGAGCTTCCTCAAACCCATGTCCATCGAGTCAGTGATGTCATCCAACTATCTGGTCCTCTGTCGTCTCCTTCTCCTCCTGCCTTCAATCTTTCCCAGAGCATCAGCTCTTTGCATCAGGTGGCCAAAGTATTGGAACTTCAGCTTTAAAATCAGTCTTTCCAATGAATATTCAGGGTTGATTTGACTGGTTTGATCTCCTTACTGTCCAAGGGATAGTTCAGATGGCCAGAAGACCTCACTGCCATTCTTCAACCACTTTTGATTTTCTTGAAATTCACTAGTTGACTTATTCAGCCTTCAAGTCTTTGATTTAAAAAAACTATTTACTCCCTCTGCTAGGAGCTCTACCCTTTCCTTGGAGTCTGTGGCCACAGTTACTGCCCTTGAGAAGCTCACTTGAGTCCATGCTAACATTCCTGTGGCAGGTTTCAGGCAGGCACCTTCTGATTGCTAATTTCTAGGGAATTAGGAATAATGGACCCCAAGCACAGGAAACAGGTTCTGCTGCTGGAATGTGTACTCAGAATATGACAAAAGTGTCCATGATCATAAGACCCATTTTCTACACTTGAATCAGTACTTACAGATTAATCTCAATTTTTTCCTCCAATAATTATTTGGCAGGTTAAACCCTCCCTAGATATTGCTACAACTCTGAAAGTTTAAAAAATTGCAGAGCATATGGAATGTTATTTATTTTGGAATGTGCTTTTTCTAAAATTTATAAATGTGGCTGTTATGTTAAAGAACGTTAAGAAAATAGAAAGATGAAAATAACATCATATATAATCCTAAAACCCCAACGATATGTGGCAAATGCCTGGCACAGTAACTGGTGCCTAAGAAGTGCTCAGAAATTATTTGTTGAATGAATGAATAGATATATATTTCTTTTGAAAATCCAGTGAGTGACAGATCTTTATACTTCAAGGGTGAATTTCATTTTTGGAAATGGCCAATAGCCCTTTTATGTCAAGGGTGTTGATGTGGTGGATTACCAACATGGGTAACACTTTCTGAACATAATGAGGCTTGACTATCAAATATTGGGGACAACTGGGCTAGATATTAGAAGATTTGGATTCTAGTCTTAGCTCTGACATTACCATGATCTGTAATAGTAGAAATCTATTAGCGCATCCATGCTTGGCTCTGTCTAGCCATCTCAGCAAGTAAGAGAGCCACGGTCCTTTTTGTTTTGGAGTTTATAGTGTAGTAAGGGAGAATACAGGGCTTCCCTGATGGCTCAGCATTAAAGAGTCCACCTGGTGAGCAGGAGATTCAGGTTCGATCCCTAGGTTGGGAAGATTCCCCTGGAGAAGGAGATGGCCACCCACTCCAGTATTCTTGCGTGGAGAATTCTAGGGACAGAGGAGGCTGATGGGTTACAGTCAAAAAAGAGTTGGCATGACTTAGCGATTAACCAACAACAATAAAGGAAGAAGACACTGGTTCTTCCATGGGGCAGAGAGGGGACAAGATTAGGGACACATGCTAAGAATGGAAGGATCTCAGTTTCCTCATCTGTAAAACAAGAGACTTGGACAGTTCTGACATGGTATGACTATGGTTAAGTTGTTCATCTTGATCAGAAAGCAATTTTTGAAATAAATCCGTTTCACCTTGCATAGACAACAGCCATAGATTTGGCTTGCAGCTTTTTAGGGGGAGTTAGCAGGAACTGTGGTGTTGGAGAAGACTCTTGAGAGTCCCTTGGACTGCAAGGAGATCTAACCAGTCCATCCTAAAGGAGATCAGTCCTGGGTGTTCCTTGTAAGGACTGATGCTGAAGCTGAATCTCCAATACTTTGGCCACCTCATGTGAAGAGTTGACTCATCGGAAAAGACTCTGATCCTGGGAGGGATTGGGGGCAGGAGGAGAAGAGGATGACAGAGGATGAGATGGCTGGATGCAACACCGACTCCATGGACATGAGTTTGGGTAAACTCCAGGAGTTGGTGATGGACAGGGAGGCCTGGCGTGCTGTGATTCATGGGGTCGCAAAGAGTCAGACACAACTGAGCGACTGAACTGAACTGAACAGACTAGGAGCTCCCTGACCTTGACTGTCGCCCCTTTGTTGCTCAAGGGGGAAACTTCAGGATGGTTGCCGAGGCCAGTGATTGTACTGGATCTAGCTTTGCTGTCGGTTGTCTACAAAAAAGTTCTTTACATCATGAAGGGACTATGGAGCAATCTAATGACATGGATATTCTAAGTGGTGTTCAGACTTTAGCCACAGTCAGATGGCCTCTTTTCATCAAGCTGAGGCTACCTGTTTTGATCTTGGCCACTGATCTGATCTGTGCTTGGACCTTGTAAAAATGAGGCATGTAGTTTTGTAGATATTTAGGCATCAACTCTAGCTAGAGAGTGTGCCCTGCTGGTTCCTTCTCCATGCCCAATGTACCCAATTCTTGACACATTGCTTGAATGAGAGGATGATTTTGGCTTTGTGTAGTTGCAACCTTGGTTTTCACAAGAGACTCACCAGTTATTGTAGCTTTGTGAATTTGGGCAAGTCACTTTTTTTTCTAGGACTCAATTTTCCAATATTTCCAATGAAAGTATTCCATTAAATCATCGTGGAGTCTTCTTATACCACAAAAGTTCTTCAGTTCTAGAGGTGACCCCAGGTAGTCATACCATATTTTCCCATTTTAAAAGCATACTGGCAAACAGGATAGAAATCCAGAATGTTGGGACTGAATAGGTATTAGGCTTTATTTTTAGATTAAAATTTCAACTTATTTATAAAAGTAATGGGCTTCCCAGGTGGTGCTAGTAGTAAAGAACCTGCCTGCAACGCAGGAGACATGAGTCGTGGGTTCGATCTCTGGGTCAGGAAGATCCCTGGAGAAGGACATGGCAGCCCACTCCAGTATTCTTGCCTGGAGAATCCCATGGACAGAGGAGCCTGGTGGAGTAGCCTGCCAACTCCATATAGTTGCAAAGAGTTGGACACAACTGAAGCAAATTAGCAAGCACGCATAAAAGTGATACTAATCAGGGCACAAAATATGGAACACAAGAACAGAAATACTAAAAAATATTATATATTATCTATTCAGAATATTGCATCACTATCCCCCCCAGAGATAATCACTACATATATAGATTAATCTATGTTTATTGAAAAATAACATAAATTTAATCTATTTGTTGTTGTTCAGTTACTAAGTTGTGTCTGACTCTTTGCAACCCCATGGGCTGCAGCACACCAGGCTTCCTTGTCCTTCACCATCTCCTGGAGTTTGTTCAGATTCATGTCCATTGAGTCAGTGATGCCATCCAATCATCTCATCCTCTGCTGCCCCCTTCTCCTCCTGCCTTCAATCTTTCCCAGAATCAGAGTCTTTTCCAATGAGTCAGTTCTTTGCATAAGATGGCCAAAGTATTGTGGTTTCAGCTTCAGCATTGGTCCTTCCAATGAATATTCAGGACAGATTTATTGACTATGCCAAAGCCTTTGACTGTGTGGATCACAATAAACTGTGGAAGA